>NW_027488381.1:1552474-1862969 GCF_051014445.1 Colletes latitarsis | reverse complement strand
GCGAAGAAGGCAAAATCATGAGCCAGATGCGGGCATAACCCAGACCTAACCCAGACCTAACCGGTGTTATCCTCTAAAATATTGATCGAAACCAGGTTTTATTGACTGTTACTGTGTGGTACCACATTACTACGTGATTCAAACCGGAAAAAAACCCTGGATCTGGCCAACAAGTATGCGAAGAAGGCAAAATCATGAGCCAGATGCGGGCATAACCCAGACCTAACCCAGACCTAACCGGTGTTATCCTCTAAAATATTGATCGAAACCAGGTTTAATTGACTGCTTCAGTGTGTTACCACATTACTACGTGATTCAAACACGGAAAAAACCCAGGATCTGGCCAACAAGTATGCGATGAAGGCAAAATCATGAGCCAGATGCGGGCATAACCCAGACCTAACCCAGACCTAACCGGTGTTATCCTCTAAAATATTGATCGAAACCAGGTTTAATTGACTGTTACTGTGTGGTACCACATTACTACGTGATTCAAACCGGAAAAAAACCCTGGATCTGGCCAACAAGTATGCGAAGAAGGCAAAATTATGAGCCAGATGCGGGCATAACCCAGACCTAACCGGTGTTATCCTCTAAAATATTGATCGAAACCATGTTTAATTGACTGCTTCAGTGTGTTACCACATTACTACGTGATTCAAACACGGAAAAAACCCAGGATCTGGGCAACAAGTATGCGATGAGGGCAAAATCATGAGCCAGACGCGGGCATAACCCAGAGCTAACCCAGACCTAACCGGTGTTATCCTCTAAAATATTGATCGAAACCAGGTTTAATTGACTGCTTCAGTGTGTTACCACATTACTACGTGACTCAAACACGAAAAAACCCCAGGATCTGGCCAACAAGTTTGCGAAAAAGGCGAAAGTATAAGCCAGATGCGCGCAAATCTCAGACCTAACCCAGACCTAACCGGTGTTATCCTCTAAAATATTCATCGAAACCAGGTTTAATTGACTGCTTCAGTGTGTTACCACATTACTACGTGATTCAAACACGAAAAAACCCCACGATCTGGCCAACAAGTATGCGAAGATGGCAAAATCATGAGCCAGATGCGGGCATATCCCGGACCTATCCCAGACCTAACCGGTGTTATCCTCTAAAATATTGATCGAAACCAGGTTTAATTGTCTGCTTCAGTGTGTTACCACATTACTACGTGATTCAAACACGAAAAAACCCCAGGATCTGGCCAACAAGTATGCGAAGAAGGCAAAATCATGAGCCAGATGCGGGCATATCCCGGACCTATCCCAGACCTAACCGGTGTTATCCTCTAAAATATTGATCGAAACCAGGTTTAATTGACTGCTTCAGTGTGTTACCACATTACTACGTGATTCAAACACGAAAAAACCCCAGGATCTGGCCAACAAGTATGCGAAGAAGGCAAAATCATGAGCCAGATGCGGGCATAACCCAGACCTAACCCAGACCTAGCCGGTGTTATCCTCTAAAATATTGATCGAAACCAGGTTTTATTGACTGCTTCAGTGTGTTACCACATTACTACGTGTTTCAAACACGAAAAAAACCCAGGATCTGGCCAACAAGTATGCGAAGAAGGCAAAATCATGAGCCAGATGCGGGCATATCCCGGACCTATCCCAGACCTAACCGGTGTTATCCTCTAAAATATTGATCGAAACCAGGTTTAATTGTCTGCTTCAGTGTGTTACCACATTACTACGTGATTCAAACACGAAAAAACCCCAGGATCTGGCCAACAAGTATGCGAAGAAGGCAAAATCATGAGCCAGATGCGGGCATATCCCGGACCTATCCCAGACCTAACCGGTGTTATCCTCTAAAATATTGATCGAAACCAGGTTTTATTGACTGCTTCAGTGTGTTACCACATTACTACGTGTTTCAAACACGAAAAAAACCCAGGATCTGGCCAACAAGTATGCGAAGAAGGCAAAATCATGAGCCAGATGCGGGCATATCCCGGACCTATCCCAGACCTAACCGGTGTTATCCTCTAAAATATTGATCGAATCCAGGTTTAATTGACTGCTTCAGTGTGTTACCACATTACTACGTGTTTCAAACACGAAAAAAACCCAGGATCTGGCCAACAAGTATGCGAAGAAGGCAAAATCATGAGCCAGATGCGGGCATATCCCGGACCTATCCCAGACCTAACCGGTGTTATCCTCTAAAATATTGATCGAAACCAGGTTTAATTGACTGCTTCAGTGTGTTACCACATTACTACGTGATTCAAACACGAAAAAACCCCAGGATCTGGCCAACAAGTATGCGAAGAAGGCAAAACCATGAGCCAGATGCGGGCATAACCCAGACCTAACCCAGACCTAACCGGTGTTATCCTCTAAAATATTGATCGAAACCAGGTTTAATTGACTGCTTCAGTGTGTTACCACATTACTACGTGATTCAAACACGAAAAAACCCCAGGATCTGGCCAACAAGTTTGCGAAAAAGGCGAAAGCATAAGCCAGATGCGCGCAAATCTCAGACCTAACCCAGACCTAACCGGTGTTATCCTCTAAAATATTCATCGAAACCAGGTTTAATTGACTGCTTCAGTGTGTTACCACATTACTACGTGATTCAAACACGAAAAAACCCCACGATCTGGCCAACAAGTATGGGAAGAAGGCAAAATCATGAGCCAGATGCGGGCATATCCCGGACCTATCCCAGACCTAACCGGTGTTATCCTCTAAAATATTGATCGAAACCAGGTTTAATTGACTGCTTCAGTGTGTTACCACATTACTACGTGATTCAAACACGAAAAAACCCCAGGATCTGGCCAACAAGTATGCGAAGAAGGCAAAATCATGAGCCAGATGCGGGCATAACCCAGACCTAACCCAGACCTAACCGGTGTTATCCTCTAAAATATTGATCGAAACCAGGTTTAATTGACTGTTACTGTGCGGTACCACATTACTACGTGATTCAAACCGGAAAAAAACCCTGGATCTGGCCAACAAGTATGCGAAGAAGGCAAAATCATGAGCCAGATGCGGGCATAAGCCAGACCTATCCCAGACCTAACCGGTGTTATCCTCTAAAATATTGATCGAAACCAGGTTTTATTGACTGCTTCAGTGTATTACCACATTACTACGTGATTCAAACACGAAAAAACCCCAGGATCTGGCCAACAAGTATGCGAAGAAGGCAACATCATGAGCCAGATGCGGGCATATCCCGGACCTATCCCAGACCTAACCGGTGTTATCCTCTAAAATATTGATCGAAACCAGGTTTAATTGACTGCTTCAGTGTGTTACCACATTACTACGTGATTCAAACACGAAAAAACCCCAGGATCTGGCCAACAAGTATGCGAAGAAGGCAAAATCATGAGCCAGATGCGGGCATAACCCAGACCTAACCCAGACCTAACCGGTGTTATCCTCTAAAATATTGATCGAAACCAGGTTTAATTGACTGCTTCAGTGTGTTACCACATTACTACGTGATTCAAACACGAAAAAACCCCAGGATCTGGCCAACAAGTATGCGAAGAAGGCAAAATCATGAGCCAGATGCGGGCATATCCCGGACCTATCCCAGACCTAACCGGTGTTATCCTCTAAAATATTGATCGAAACCAGGTTTAATTGACTGCTTCAGTGTGTTACCACATTACTACGTGATTCAAACACGAAAAAACCCCAGGATCTGGCCAACAAGTATGCGAAGAAGGCAAAATCATGAGCCAGATGCGGGCATAACCCAGACCTAACCCAGACCTAACCGGTGTTATCCTCTAAAATACTGTCCGAATCCAGGTTTAATTGACTGCTTCAGTGTGGTACCACATTACTGCGTTATTCAAACCCGAAAAAAACCCAGGATCTAGCCAACAAGTTTGCGAAAAAGGCGAAAGTATAAGCCAGATGCGCGCATATCCCAGACCTAACCCAGACCTAACCGGTGTTATCCTCTAAAATATTGATCGAAACCAGGTTTTATTGACTGCTTCAGTGTATTACCACATTACTACGTGATTCAAACACGAAAAAAGCCCAGGATCTGGCCAACAAGTATGCGAAGAAGGCAAAATCATGAGCCAGATGCGGGCATAACCCAGACCTAACCCAGACCTAACCGGTGTTATCCTCTAAAATATTGATCGAAACCAGGTTTTATTGACTGCTTCAGTGTATTACCACATTACTACGTGATTCAAACACGGAAAAAACCCAGGATCTGGCCAACAAGTTTGCGAAAAAGGCGAAAGTATAAGCCAGATGCGCGCAAATCTCAGACCTAACCCAGACCTAACCGGTGTTATCCTCTAAAATATTGATCGAAACCAGGTTTTATTGACTGCTTCAGTTTGTTACCACATTACTACGTGATTCAAACACGAAAAAACCCCAGGATCTGGCCAACAAGTTTGCGAAGAAGGCAAAATCATGAGCCAGATGCGGGCATAACCCAGACCTAACCCAGACCTAACCGGTGTTATCCTTTAAAATATTGATCGAAACCAGGTTTTATTGACTGCTTTAGTGTATTACCACATTACTACGTGATTCAAACACGAAAAAAGCCCAGGATCTGGCCAACAAGTATGCGAAGAAGGCAAAATCATGAGCCAGATGCGGGCATAACCCAGACCTAACCCAGACCTAGCCGGTGTTATCCTCTAAAATATTGATCGAAACCAGGTTTTATTGACTGCTTCAGTGTGTTACCACATTACTACGTGTTTCAAACACGAAAAAAACCCAGGATCTGGCCAACAAGTATGCGAAGAAGGCAAAATCATGAGCCAGATGCGGGCATATCCCGGACCTATCCCAGACCTAACCGGTGTTATCCTCTAAAATATTGATCGAAACCAGGTTTAATTGACTGCTTCAGTGTGTTACCACATTACTACGTGATTCAAACACGAAAAAACCCCAGGATCTGGCCAACAAGTATGCGAAGAAGGCAAAACCATGAGCCAGATGCGGGCATAACCCAGACCTAACCCAGACCTAACCGGTGTTATCCTCTAAAATATTGATCGAAACCAGGTTTAATTGACTGTTACTGTGTGGTACCACATTACTACGTGATTCAAACCGGAAAAAAACCCTGGATCTGGCCAACAAGTATGCGAAGAAGGCAAAATCATGAGCCAGATGCGGGCATAACCCAGACCTAACCCAGACCTAACCGGTGTTATCCTCTAAAATATTGATCGAAACCAGGTTTAATTGACTGCTTCAGTGTGTTACCACATTACTACGTGATTCAAACACGGAAAAAACCCAGGATCTGGCCAACAAGTATGCGATGAAGGCAAAATCATGAGCCAGATGCGGGCATAACCCAGACCTAACCCAGACCTAACCGGTGTTATTCTCTAAAATATTGATCGAAACCAGGTTTAATTGACTGCTTCAGTGTGTTACCACATTACTACGTGATTCAAACACGGAAAAACCCCAGGATCTGGCCAACAAGTTTGCGAAAAAGGCGAAAGTATGAGCCAGATGCGCGCAAATCTCAGACCTAACCCAGACCTAACCGGTGTTATCCTCTAAAATATTCATCGAAACCAGGTTTAATTGACTGCTTCAGTGTGTTACCACATTACTACGTGATTCAAACACGAAAAAACCCCACGATCTGGCCAACAAGTATGCGAAGAAGGCAAAATCATGAGCCAGATGCGGGCATATCCCGGACCTATCCCAGACCTAACCGGTGTTATCCTCTAAAATATTGATCGAAACCAGGTTTAATTGACTGCTTCAGTGTGTTACCACATTACTACGTGATGCAAACACGAAAAAACCCCAGGATCTGGCCAACAAGTATGCGAAGAAGGCAAAATCATGAGCCAGATGCGGGCATATCCCGGACCTATCCCAGACCTAACCGGTGTTATCCTCTAAAATATTGATCGAAACCAGGTTTAATTGACTGTTACTGTGTGGTACCACATTACTACGTGATTCAAACCGGAAAAAAACCCTGGATCTGGCCAACAAGTGTGCGAAGAAGGCAAAATCATGAGCCAGATGCGGGCATAACCCAGACCTATCCCAGACCTAACCGGTGTTATCCTCTAAAATATTGATCGAAACCAGGTTTTATTGACTGCTTCAGTGTATTACCACATTACTACGTGATTCAAACACGAAAAAACCCCAGGATCTGGCCAACAAGTATGCGAAGAAGGCAAAATCATGAGCCAGATGCGGGCATATCCCGGACCTATCCCAGACCTAACCGGTGTTATCCTCTAAAATATTGATCGAAACCAGGTTTAATTGACTGCTTCAGTGTGTTACCACATTACTACGTGATTCAAACACGAAAAAACCCCAGGATCTGGCCAACAAGTATGCGAAGAAGGCAAAATCATGAGCCAGATGCGGGCATAACCCAGACCTAACCCAGACCTAACCGGTGTTATCCTCTAAAATATTGATCGAAACCAGGTTTAATTGACTGCTTCAGTGTGTTACCACATTACTACGTGATTCAAACACGAAAAAACCCCAGGATCTGGCCAACAAGTATGCGAAGAAGGCAAAATCATGAGCCAGATGCGGGCATATCCCGGACCTATCCCAGACCTAACCGGTGTTATCCTCTAAAATATTGATCGAAACCAGGTTTAATTGACTGCTTCAGTGTGTTACCACATTACTACGTGATTCAAACACGAAAAAACCCCAGGATCTGGCCAACAAGTATGCGAAGAAGGCAAAATCATGAGCCAGATGCGGGCATAACCCAGACCTAACCCAGACCTAACCGGTGTTATCCTCTAAAATATTGATCGAAACCAGGTTTAATTGACTGCTTCAGTGTGTTACCACATTACTACCTGACTCAAACACGAAAAAACCCCACGACCTGGCCAACAAGTATGCGAAGAAGGCATAATCATGAGCCAGATGCGGGCATAACCCAGACCTATCCCAGACCTAACCGGTGTTATCCTCTAAAATATTGATCGAAACCAGGTTTAATTGACTGCTTCAGTGTGTTACCACATTACTACGTGATTCAAACACGAAAAAACCCCAGGATCTGGCCAACAAGTATGCGAAGAAGGCAAAATCATGAGCCAGATGCGGGCATAACCCAGACCTAACCCAGACCTAACCGGTGTTATCCTCTAAAATATTGATCGAAACCAGGTTTAATTGACTGTTACTGTGCGGTACCACATTACTACGTGATTCAAACCGGAAAAAAACCCTGGATCTGGCCAACAAGTATGCGAAGAAGGCAAAATCATGAGCCAGATGCGGGCATAAGCCAGACCTATCCCAGACCTAACCGGTGTTATCCTCTAAAATATTGATCGAAACCAGGTTTTATTGACTGCTTCAGTGTATTACCACATTACTACGTGATTCAAACACGAAAAAACCCCAGGATCTGGCCAACAAGTATGCGAAGAAGGCAACATCATGAGCCAGATGCGGGCATATCCCGGACCTATCCCAGACCTAACCGGTGTTATCCTCTAAAATATTGATCGAAACCAGGTTTAATTGACTGCTTCAGTGTGTTACCACATTACTACGTGATTCAAACACGAAAAAACCCCAGGATCTGGCCAACAAGTATGCGAAGAAGGCAAAATCATGAGCCAGATGCGGGCATAACCCAGACCTAACCCAGACCTAACCGGTGTTATCCTCTAAAATATTGATCGAAACCAGGTTTAATTGACTGCTTCAGTGTGTTACCACATTACTACGTGATTCAAACACGAAAAAACCCCAGGATCTGGCCAACAAGTATGCGAAGAAGGCAAAATCATGAGCCAGATGCGGGCATATCCCGGACCTATCCCAGACCTAACCGGTGTTATCCTCTAAAATATTGATCGAAACCAGGTTTAATTGACTGCTTCAGTGTGTTACCACATTACTACGTGATTCAAACACGAAAAAACCCCAGGATCTGGCCAACAAGTATGCGAAGAAGGCAAAATCATGAGCCAGATGCGGGCATAACCCAGACCTAACCCAGACCTAACCGGTGTTATCCTCTAAAATACTGTCCGAATCCAGGTTTAATTGACTGCTTCAGTGTGGTACCACATTACTGCGTTATTCAAACCCGAAAAAAACCCAGGATCTAGCCAACAAGTTTGCGAAAAAGGCGAAAGTATAAGCCAGATGCGCGCATATCCCAGACCTAACCCAGACCTAACCGGTGTTATCCTCTAAAATATTGATCGAAACCAGGTTTTATTGACTGCTTCAGTGTATTACCACATTACTACGTGATTCAAACACGAAAAAAGCCCAGGATCTGGCCAACAAGTATGCGAAGAAGGCAAAATCATGAGCCAGATGCGGGCATAACCCAGACCTAACCCAGACCTAACCGGTGTTATCCTCTAAAATATTGATCGAAACCAGGTTTTATTGACTGCTTCAGTGTATTACCACATTACTACGTGATTCAAACACGGAAAAAACCCAGGATCTGGCCAACAAGTTTGCGAAAAAGGCGAAAGTATAAGCCAGATGCGCGCAAATCTCAGACCTAACCCAGACCTAACCGGTGTTATCCTCTAAAATATTGATCGAAACCAGGTTTTATTGACTGCTTCAGTTTGTTACCACATTACTACGTGATTCAAACACGAAAAAACCCCAGGATCTGGCCAACAAGTTTGCGAAGAAGGCAAAATCATGAGCCAGATGCGGGCATAACCCAGACCTAACCCAGACCTAACCGGTGTTATCCTTTAAAATATTGATCGAAACCAGGTTTTATTGACTGCTTTAGTGTATTACCACATTACTACGTGATTCAAACACGAAAAAAGCCCAGGATCTGGCCAACAAGTATGCGAAGAAGGCAAAATCATGAGCCAGATGCGGGCATATCCCGGACCTATCCCAGACCTAACCGGTGTTATCCTCTAAAATATTGATCGAAACCAGGTTTTATTGACTGCTTCAGTTTGTTACCACATTACTACGTGATTCAAACACGAAAAAACCCCAGGATCTGGCCAACAAGTTTGCGAAGAAGGCAAAATCATGAGCCAGATGCGGGCATAACCCAGACCTAACCCAGACCTAGCCGGTGTTATCCTCTAAAATATTGATCGAAACCAGGTTTTATTGACTGCTTCAGTGTGTTACCACATTACTACGTGTTTCAAACACGAAAAAAACCCAGGATCTGGCCAACAAGTATGCGAAGAAGGCAAAATCATGAGCCAGATGCGGGCATATCCCGGACCTATCCCAGACCTAACCGGTGTTATCCTCTAAAATATTGATCGAAACCAGGTTTAATTGACTGCTTCAGTGTGTTACCACATTACTACGTGATTCAAACACGAAAAAACCCCAGGATCTGGCCAACAAGTATGCGAAGAAGGCAAAACCATGAGCCAGATGCGGGCATAACCCAGACCTAACCCAGACCTAACCGGTGTTATCCTCTAAAATATTGATCGAAACCAGGTTTAATTGACTGTTACTGTGTGGTACCACATTACTACGTGATTCAAACCGGAAAAAAACCCTGGATCTGGCCAACAAGTATGCGAAGAAGGCAAAATCATGAGCCAGATGCGGGCATAACCCAGACCTAACCCAGACCTAACCGGTGTTATCCTCTAAAATATTGATCGAAACCAGGTTTAATTGACTGCTTCAGTGTGTTACCACATTACTACGTGATTCAAACACGGAAAAAACCCAGGATCTGGCCAACAAGTATGCGATGAAGGCAAAATCATGAGCCAGATGCGGGCATAACCCAGACCTAACCCAGACCTAACCGGTGTTATTCTCTAAAATATTGATCGAAACCAGGTTTAATTGACTGCTTCAGTGTGTTACCACATTACTACGTGATTCAAACACGGAAAAACCCCAGGATCTGGCCAACAAGTTTGCGAAAAAGGCGAAAGTATGAGCCAGATGCGCGCAAATCTCAGACCTAACCCAGACCTAACCGGTGTTATCCTCTAAAATATTCATCGAAACCAGGTTTAATTGACTGCTTCAGTGTGTTACCACATTACTACGTGATTCAAACACGAAAAAACCCCACGATCTGGCCAACAAGTATGCGAAGAAGGCAAAATCATGAGCCAGATGCGGGCATATCCCGGACCTATCCCAGACCTAACCGGTGTTATCCTCTAAAATATTGATCGAAACCAGGTTTAATTGACTGCTTCAGTGTGTTACCACATTACTACGTGATGCAAACACGAAAAAACCCCAGGATCTGGCCAACAAGTATGCGAAGAAGGCAAAATCATGAGCCAGATGCGGGCATATCCCGGACCTATCCCAGACCTAACCGGTGTTATCCTCTAAAATATTGATCGAAACCAGGTTTAATTGACTGTTACTGTGTGGTACCACATTACTACGTGATTCAAACCGGAAAAAAACCCTGGATCTGGCCAACAAGTGTGCGAAGAAGGCAAAATCATGAGCCAGATGCGGGCATAACCCAGACCTATCCCAGACCTAACCGGTGTTATCCTCTAAAATATTGATCGAAACCAGGTTTTATTGACTGCTTCAGTGTATTACCACATTACTACGTGATTCAAACACGAAAAAACCCCAGGATCTGGCCAACAAGTATGCGAAGAAGGCAAAATCATGAGCCAGATGCGGGCATATCCCGGACCTATCCCAGACCTAACCGGTGTTATCCTCTAAAATATTGATCGAAACCAGGTTTAATTGACTGCTTCAGTGTGTTACCACATTACTACGTGATTCAAACACGAAAAAACCCCAGGATCTGGCCAACAAGTATGCGAAGAAGGCAAAATCATGAGCCAGATGCGGGCATAACCCAGACCTAACCCAGACCTAACCGGTGTTATCCTCTAAAATATTGATCGAAACCAGGTTTAATTGACTGCTTCAGTGTGTTACCACATTACTACGTGATTCAAACACGAAAAAACCCCAGGATCTGGCCAACAAGTATGCGAAGAAGGCAAAATCATGAGCCAGATGCGGGCATATCCCGGACCTATCCCAGACCTAACCGGTGTTATCCTCTAAAATATTGATCGAAACCAGGTTTAATTGACTGCTTCAGTGTGTTACCACATTACTACGTGATTCAAACACGAAAAAACCCCAGGATCTGGCCAACAAGTATGCGAAGAAGGCAAAATCATGAGCCAGATGCGGGCATAACCCAGACCTAACCCAGACCTAACCGGTGTTATCCTCTAAAATATTGATCGAAACCAGGTTTAATTGACTGCTTCAGTGTGTTACCACATTACTACCTGACTCAAACACGAAAAAACCCCACGACCTGGCCAACAAGTATGCGAAGAAGGCATAATCATGAGCCAGATGCGGGCATAACCCAGACCTAACCCAGACCTAACCGGTGTTATCCTCTAAAATATTGATCGAAACCAGGTTTTATTGACTGCTTCAGTGTATTACCACATTACTACGTGATTCAAACACGAAAAAAGCCCAGGATCTGGCCAACAAGTATGCGAAGAAGGCAAAATCATGAGCCAGATGCGGGCATAACCCAGACCTAACCCAGACCTAACCGGTGTTATCCTCTAAAATATTGATCGAAACCAGGTTTTATTGACTGCTTCAGTGTATTACCACATTACTACGTGATTCAAACACGGAAAAAACCCAGGATCTGGCCAACAAGTTTGCGAAAAAGGCGAAAGTATAAGCCAGATGCGCGCAAATCTCAGACCTAACCCAGACCTAACCGGTGTTATCCTCTAAAATATTGATCGAAACCAGGTTTTATTGACTGCTTCAGTTTGTTACCACATTACTACGTGATTCAAACACGAAAAAACCCCAGGATCTGGCCAACAAGTTTGCGAAGAAGGCAAAATCATGAGCCAGATGCGGGCATAACCCAGACCTAACCCAGACCTAACCGGTGTTATCCTTTAAAATATTGATCGAAACCAGGTTTTATTGACTGCTTTAGTGTATTACCACATTACTACGTGATTCAAACACGAAAAAAGCCCAGGATCTGGCCAACAAGTATGCGAAGAAGGCAAAATCATGAGCCAGATGCGGGCATAACCCAGACCTAACCCAGACCTAGCCGGTGTTATCCTCTAAAATATTGATCGAAACCAGGTTTTATTGACTGCTTCAGTGTGTTACCACATTACTACGTGTTTCAAACACGAAAAAAACCCAGGATCTGGCCAACAAGTATGCGAAGAAGGCAAAATCATGAGCCAGATGCGGGCATATCCCGGACCTATCCCAGACCTAACCGGTGTTATCCTCTAAAATATTGATCGAAACCAGGTTTAATTGACTGCTTCAGTGTGTTACCACATTACTACGTGATTCAAACACGAAAAAACCCCAGGATCTGGCCAACAAGTATGCGAAGAAGGCAAAACCATGAGCCAGATGCGGGCATAACCCAGACCTAACCCAGACCTAACCGGTGTTATCCTCTAAAATATTGATCGAAACCAGGTTTAATTGACTGTTACTGTGTGGTACCACATTACTACGTGATTCAAACCGGAAAAAAACCCTGGATCTGGCCAACAAGTATGCGAAGAAGGCAAAATCATGAGCCAGATGCGGGCATAACCCAGACCTAACCCAGACCTAACCGGTGTTATCCTCTAAAATATTGATCGAAACCAGGTTTAATTGACTGCTTCAGTGTGTTACCACATTACTACGTGGTTCAAACACGGAAAAAACCCAGGATCTGGCCAACAAGTATGCGATGAAGGCAAAATCATGAGCCAGATGCGGGCATAACCCAGACCTAACCCAGACCTAACCGGTGTTATCCTCTAAAATATTGATCGAAACCAGGTTTAATTGACTGCTTCAGTGTGTTACCACATTACTACGTGATTCAAACACGAAAAAACCCCAGGATCTGGCCAACAAGTTTGCGAAAAAGGCGAAAGTATAAGCCAGATGCGCGCAAATCTCAGACCTAACCCAGACCTAACCGGTGTTATCCTCTAAAATATTGATCGAAACCAGGTTTAATTGACTGCTTCAGTGTGTTACCACATTACTACGTGATTCAAACACGAAAAAACCCCAGGATCTGGCCAACAAGTATGCGAAGAAGGCAAAATCATGAGCCAGATGCGGGCATAACCCAGACCTAACCCAGACCTAACCGGTGTTATCCTCTAAAATATTGATCGAAACCAGGTTTAATTGACTGTTACTGTGTGGTACCACATTACTACGTGATTCAAACCGGAAAAAAACCCTGGATCTGGCCAACAAGTATGCGAAGAAGGCAAAATCATGAGCCAGATGCGGGCATAACCCAGACCTATCCCAGACCTAACCGGTGTTATCCTCTAAAATATTGATCGAAACCAGGTTTTATTGACTGCTTCAGTGTATTACCACATTACTACGTGATTCAAACACGAAAAAACCCCAGGATCTGGCCAACAAGTATGCGAAGAAGGCAAAATCATGAGCCAGATGCGGGCATATCCCGGACCTATCCCAGACCTAACCGGCGTTATCCTCTAAAATATTGATCGAAACCAGGTTTAATTGACTGCTTCAGTGTGTTACCACATTACTACGTGATTCAAACACGAAAAAACCCCAGGATCTGGCCAACAAGTACGCGAAGAAGGCAAAATCATGAGCCAGATGCGGGCATAACCCAGACCTAACCCAGACCTAACCGGTGTTATCCTCTAAAATATTGATCGAAACCAGGTTTAATTGACTGCTTCAGTGTGTTACCACATTACTACGTGATTCAAACACGAAAAAACCCCACGATCTGGCCAACAAGTATGCGAAGAAGGCATAATCATGAGCCAGATGCGGGCATAACCCAGACCTAACCCAGACCTAACCGGTGTTATCCTCTAAAATATTGATCGAAACCAGGTTTAATTGACTGCTTCAGTGTGTTACCACATTACTACGTGATTCAAATACGAAAAAACCCCAGGATCTGGCCAACAAGTTTGCGAAAAAGGCGAAAGTATAAGCCAGATGCGCGCAAATCTCAGACCTAACCCAGACCTAACCGGTGTTATCCTCTAAAATATTCATCGAAACCAGGTTTAATTGACTGCTTCAGTGTGTTACCACATTACTACGTGATTCAAACACGAGAAAACCCCACGATCTGGCCAACAAGTATGCGAAGAAGGCAAAATCATGAGCCAGATGCGGGCATATCCCGGACCTATCCCAGACCTAACCGGTGTTATCCTCTAAAATATTGATCGAAACCAGGTTTAATTGACTGCTTCAGTGTGTTACCACATTACTACGTGATTCAAACACGAAAAAACCCCAGGATCTGGCCAACAAGTATGCGAAGAAGGCAAAATCATGAGCCAGATGCTGGCATAACCCAGACCTAACCCAGACCTAACCGGTGTTATCCTCTAAAATATTGATCGAAACCAGGTTTAATTGACTGTTACTGTGTGGTACCACATTACTACGTGATTCAAACCGGAAAAAAACCCTGGATCTGGCCAACAAGTATGCGAAGAAGGCAAAATCATGAGCCAGATGCGGGCATAACCCAGACCTATCCCAGACCTAACCGGTGTTATCCTCTAAAATATTGATCGAAACCAGGTTTTATTGACTGCTTCAGTGTATTACCACATTACTACGTGATTCAAACACGAAAAAACCCCAGGATCTGGCCAACAAGTATGCGAAGAAGGCAAAATCATGAGCCAGATGCGGGCATATCCCGGACCTATCCCAGACCTAACCGGTGTTATCCTCTAAAATATTGATCGAAACCAGGTTTAATTGACTGCTTCAGTGTGTTACCACATTACTACGTGATTCAAACACGAAAAAACCCCAGGATCTGGCCAACAAGTATGCGAAGAAGGCAAAATCATGAGTCAGATGCGGGCATAACCCAGACCTAACCCAGACCTAACCGGTGTTATCCTTTAAAATATTGATCGAAACCAGGTTTTATTGACTGCTTCAGTGTATTACCACATTACTACGTGATTCAAACACGGAAAAAACTCAGGATCTGGCCAACAAGTTTGCGAAAAAGGCGAAAGTATACGCCAGATGCGCGCATATCCCAGACCTAACCCAGACCTAACCGGTGTTATCCTCTGAAATATTGATCGAAACCAGGTTTAATTGACTGCTTCAGTGTGTTACCACATTACTACGTGATTCAAACACGAAAAAACCCCACGATCTGGCCAACAAGTATGCGAAGAAGGCATAATCATGAGCCAGATGCGGGCATAACCCAGACCTAACCCAGACCTAACCGGTGTTATCCTCTAAAATATTGATCGAAACCAGGTTTTATTGACTGCTTCAGTGTATTACCACATTACTACGTGATTCAAACACGAAAAAAGCCCAGGATCTGGCCAACAAGTATGCGAAGAAGGCAAAATCATGAGCCAGATGCGGGCATAACCCAGACCTAACCCAGACCTAACCAGTGTTATCCTCTAAAATATTGATCGAAACCAGGTTTTATTGACTGCTTCAGTGTGTTACCACATTACTACGTGTTTCAAACACGAAAAAAACCCAGGATCTGGCCAACAAGTATGCGAAGAAGGCAAAATCATGAGCCAGATGCGGGCATATCCCGGACCTATCCCAGACCTAACCGGTGTTATCCTCTAAAATATTGATCGAAACCAGGTTTAATTGACTGCTTCAGTGTGTTACCACATTACTACGTGATTCAAACACGAAAAAACCCCAGGATCTGGCCAACAAGTATGCGAAGAAGGCAAAACCATGAGCCAGATGCGGGCATAACCCAGACCTAACCCAGACCTAACCGGTGTTATCCTCTAAAATATTGATCGAAACCAGGTTTAATTGACTGTTACTGTGTGGTACCACATTACTACGTGATTCAAACCGGAAAAAACCCTGGATCTGGCCAACAAGTATGCGAAGAAGGCAAAATCATGAGCCAGATGCGGGCATAACCCAGACCTAACCCAGACCTAACCGGTGTTATCCTCTAAAATATTGATCGCAACCAGGTTTAATTGACTGCTTCAGTGTGTTACCACATTACTACGTGATTCAAACACGGAAAAAACCCAGGATCTGGCCAACAAGTATGCGATGAAGGCAAAATCATGAGCCAGATGCGGGCATAACCCAGACCTAACCCAGACCTAACCGGTGTTATCCTCTAAAATATTGATCAAAACCAGGTTTAATTGACTGCTTCAGTGTGTTACCACATTACTACGTGATTCAAACACGAAAAACCCCCAGGATCTGGCCAACAAGTTTGCGAAAAAGGCGAAATCATGAGCCAGATGCGGGCATAACCCAGACCTAACCCAGACCTAACCGGTGTTATCCTCTAAAATATTGATCGAAACCAGGTTTTATTGACTGCTTCAGTTTGTTACCACATTACTACGTGATTCAAACACGAAAAAACCCCAGGATCTGACCAACAAGTATGCGAAGAAGGCAAAATCATGAGCCAGATGCGGGCATATCCCGGACCTATCCCAGACCTAACCGGTGTTATCCTCTAAAATATTGATCGAAACCAGGATTAATTGACTGCTTCAGTGTGTTACCACATTACTACGTGATTCAAACACGAAAAAAACCCAGGATCTGGCCAACAAGTATGCGAAGAAGGCAAAATCATGAGCCAGATGCGGGCATATCCCGGACCTATCCCAGACCTAACCGGTGTTATCCTCTAAAATATTCATCGAAACCAGGTTTAATTGACTGCTTCAGTGTGTTACCACATTACTACGTGATTCAAACACGAAAAAACCCCAGGATCTGGCCAACAAGTATGCGAAGAAGGCAAAATCATGAGCCAGATGCGGGCATAACCCAGACCTAACCCAGACCTAACCGGTGTTATCCTCTAAAATATTGATCGAAACCAGGTTTAATTGACTGTTACTGTGTGGTACCACATTACTACGTGATTCAAACCGGAAAAAAACCCTGGATCTGGCCAACAGGTATGCGAAGAAGGCAAAATCATGAGCCAGATGCGGGCATAACCCAGATCTAACCCAGACCTAACCGGTGTTATCCTCTAAAATATTGATCGAAACCAGGTTTAATTGACTGCTTCAGTGTGTTACCACATTACTACGTGATTCAAACACGGAAAAAACCCAGGATCTGGCCAACAAGTATGCGATGAAGGCAAAATCATGAGCCAGATGCGGGCATAACCCAGACCTAACCCAGACCTAACCGGTGTTATCCTCTAAAATATTGATTGAAACCAGGTTTAATTGACTGCTTCAGTGTGTTACCACATTACTACGTGATTCAAACACGAAAAAACCCCACGATCTGGCCAACAAGTATGCGAAGAAGGCAAAATCATGAGCCAGATGCGGGCATAACCCAGACCTAACCCAGACCTAACCGGTGTTATCCTCTAAAATATTGATCGAAACCAGGTTTTATCGACTGCTTCAGTGTATTACCACATTACTACGTGATTCAAACACGAAAAAAGCCCAGGATCTGGCCAACAAGTATGCGAAGAAGGCAGAATCATGAGCCAGATGCGGGCATAACCCAGACCTAACCCAGACCTAACCGGTGTTATCCTCTAAAATATTGATCGAAACCAGGTTTTATTGACTGCTCCAGTGTATTACCACGTTACTACGTGATTCAAACACGGAAAAAACTCAGGATCTGGCCAACAAGTTTGCGAAAAAGGCGAAAGTATAAGCCAGATGCGCGCAAATCTCAGACCTAACCCAGACCTAACCGGTGTTATCCTCTAAAATATTCATCGAAACCAGGTTTAATTGACTGCTTCAGTGTGTTACCACATTACTACGTGATTCAAACACGAAAAAACCCCACGATCTGGCCAACAAGTATGCGAAGAAGGCAAAATCATGAGCCAGATGCGGGCATATCCCGGACCTATCCCAGACCTAACCGGTGTTATCCTCTAAAATATTGATCGAAACCAGGTTTAATTGACTGCTTCAGTGTGTTACCACATTACTACGTGATTCAAACACGAAAAAACCCCAGGATCTGGCCAACAAGTATGCGAAGAAGGCAAAACCATGAGCCAGATGCGGGCATAACCCAGACCTAACCCAGACCTAACCGGTGTTATCCTCTAAAATATTCATCGAAACCAGGTTTAATTGACTGTTACTGTGTGGTACCACATTACTACGTGATTCAAACCGGAAAAAAACCCTGGATCTGGCCAACAAGTATGCGAAGAAGGCAAAATCATGAGCCAGATGCGGGCATAACCCAGACCTAACCGGTGTTATCCTCTAAAATATTGATCGAAACCAGGTTTAATTGACTGCTTCAGTGTGTTACCACATTACTACGTGATTCAAACACGGAAAAAACCCAGGATCTGGCCAACAAGTATGCGATGAAGGCAAAATCATGAGCCAGATGCGGGCATAACCCAGACCTAACCCAGACCTAACCGGTGTTATCCTCTAAAATATTGATCGAAACCAGGTTTAATTGACTGCTTCAGTGTGTTACCACATTACTACGTGATTCAAACACGACAAAACCCCAGGATCTGGCCAACAAGTATGCGAAGAAGGCAAAATCGTGAGCCAGATGCGGGCATAACCCAGACCTAACCCAGACCTAACCGGTGTTATCCTCTAAAATATTGATCGAAACCAGGTTTAATTGACTGCTTCAGTGTGTTACCACATTACTACGTGATTCAAACACGAAAAAACCCCACGATCTGGCCAACAAGTATGCGAAGAAGGCATAATCATGAGCCAGATGCGGGCATAACCCAGACCTAACCCAGACCTAACCGGTGTTATCCTCTAAAATATTGATCGAAACCAGGTTTTATTGACTGCTTCAGTGTATTACCACATTACTACGTGATTCAAACACGAAAAAAGTCCAGGATCTGGCCAACAAGTATGCGAAGAAGGCAAAATCATGAGCCAGATGCGGGCATAACCCAGACCTAACCCAGACCTAACCGGTGTTATCCTCTAAAATATTGATCGAAACCAGGTTTTATTGACTGCTTCAGTGTGTTACCACATTACTACGTGATTCAAACACGGAAAGAACCCAGGATCTGGCCAACAAGTTTGCGAAAAAGGCGAAAGTATAAGCCAGATGCGCGCAAATCTCAGACCTAACCCAGACCTAAGCGGTGTTATCCTCTAAAATATTGATCGATACCAGGTTTTATTGACTGCTTCAGTTTGTTACCACATTACTACGTGATTCAAACACGAAAAAACCCCAGGATCTGGCCAACAAGTTTGCGAAGAAGGCAAAATCATGAGCCAGATGCGGGCATAACCCAGACCTAACCCAGACCTAACCGGTGTTGTCCTTTAAAATATTGATCGAAACCAGGTTTTATTGACTGCTTTAGTGTATTACCACATTACTACGTGATTCAAACACGAAAAAAGCCCAGGATCTGGCCAAC
The DNA here is from genome assembly GCF_051014445.1 of Colletes latitarsis. Classification (NCBI taxonomy): domain Eukaryota; kingdom Metazoa; phylum Arthropoda; class Insecta; order Hymenoptera; family Colletidae; genus Colletes; species Colletes latitarsis. The sequence continues at coordinate 1,843,528 of NW_027488381.1, read as the reverse complement.
AAGTATGCGAAGAAGGCAAAATCATGAGCCAGATGCGGGCATAACCCAGACCTAACCCAGACCTAACCGGTGTTATCCTCTAAAATATTGATCGAAACCAGGTTTTATTGACTGCTTCAGTGTGTTACCACATTACTACGTGTTTCAAACACGAAAAAAACCCAGGATCTGGCCAACAAGTATGCGAAGAAGGCAAAATCATGAGCCAGATGCGGGCATATCCCGGACCTATCCCAGACCTAACCGGTGTTATCCTCTAAAATATTGATCGAAACCAGGTTTAATTGACTGCTTCAGTGTGTTACCACATTACTACGTGATTCAAACACGAAAAAACCCCAGGATCTGGCCAACAAGTATGCGAAGAAGGCAAAATCATGAGCCAGATGCGGGCATAACCCAGACCTAACCCAGACCTAACCGGTGTTATCCTCTAAAATATTGATCGAAACCAGGTTTAATTGACTGTTACTGTGTGCTACCACATTACTACGTGATTCAAACCGGAAAAAAACCCTGGATCTGGCCAACAAGTATGCGAAGAAGGCAAAATCATGAGCCAGATGCGGGCATAACCCAGACCTAACCCAGACCTAACCGGTGTTATCCTTTAAAATATTGATCGAAACCAGGTTTTATTGACTGCTTCAGTGTATTACCACATTACTACGTGATTCAAACACGAAAAAACCCCAGGATCTGGCCAACAAGTATGCGAAGAAGGCAAAATCATGAGCCAGATGCGGGCATATCCCGGACCTATCCCAGACCTAACCGGCGTTATCCTCTAAAATATTGATCGAAACCAGGTTTAATTGACTGCTTCAGTGTGTTACCACATTACTAAGTGATTCAAACACGAAAAAACCCCAGGATCTGGCCAACAAGTACGCGAAGAAGGCAAAATCATGAGCCAGATGCGGGCATAACCCAGACCTAACCCAGACCTAACCGGTGTTATCCTCTAAAATATTGATCGAAACCAGGTTTAATTGACTGCTTCAGTGTGTTACCACATTACTACGTGATTCAAACACGAAAAAACCCCACGATCTGGCCAACAAGTATGCGAAGAAGGCATAATCATGAGCCAGATGCGGGCATAACCCAGACCTAACCCAGACCTAACCGGTGTTATCCTCTAAAATATTGATCGAAACCAGGTTTAATTGACTGCTTCAGTGTGTTACCACATTACTACGTGATTCAAACACGAAAAAACCCCAGGATCTGGCCAACAAGTTTGCGAAAAAGGCGAAAGTATAAGCCAGATGCGCGCAAATCTCAGACCTAACCCAGACCTAACCGGTGTTATCCTCTAAAATATTCATCGAAACCAGGTTTAATTGACTGCTTCAGTGTGTTACCACATTACTACGTGATTCAAACACGAAAAAACCCCACGATCTGGCCAACAAGTATGCGATGAAGGCAAAATCATGAGCCAGATGCGGGCATATCCCGGACCTATCCCAGACCTAACCGGTGTTATCCTCTAAAATATTGATCGAAACCAGGTTTAATTGACTGCTTCAGTGTGTTACCACATTACTACGTGATTCAAACACGAAAAAACCCCAGGATCTGGCCAACAAGTATGCGAAGAAGGCAAAATCATGAGCCAGATGCGGGCATAACCCAGACCTAACCCAGACCTAACCGGTGTTATCCTCTAAAATATTGATCGAAACCAGGTTTAATTGACTGTTACTGTGTGGTACCACATTACTACGTGATTCAAACACGGAAAAAACCCAGGATCTGGCCAACAAGTATGCGATGAAGGCAAAATCATGAGCCAGATGCGGGCATAACCCAGACCTAACCCAGACCTAACCGGTGTTATCCTCTAAAATATTGATCGAAACCAGGTTTAATTGACTGCTTCAGTGTGTTACCACATTACTACGTGATTCAAACACGAAAAAACCCCACGATCTGGCCAACAAGTATGCGAAGAAGGCAAAATCATGAGCCAGATGCGGGCATATCCCGGACCTATCCCAGACCTAACCGGTGTTATCCTCTAAAATATTGATCGAAACCAGGTTTAATTGACTGCTTCAGTGTGTTACCACATTACTACGTGATTCAAACACGAAAAAACCCCAGGATCTGGCCAACAAGTATGCGAAGAAGGCAAAATCATGAGCCAGATGCGGGCATATCCCGGACCTATCCCAGACCTAACCGGTGTTATCCTCTAAAATATTGATCGAAACCAGGATTAATTGACTGCTTCAGTGTGTTACCACATTACTACGTGATTCAAACACGAAAAAAACCCAGGATCTGGCCAACAAGTATGCGAAGAAGGCAAAATCATGAGCCAGATGCGGGCATATCCCGGATCTATCCCAGACCTAACCGGTGTTATCCTCTAAAATATTCATCGAAACCAGGTTTAATTGACTGCTTCAGTGTGTTACCACATTACTACGTGATTCAAACACGAAAAAACCCCAGGATCTGGCCAACAAGTATGCGAAGAAGGCAAAATCATGAGCCAGATGCGGGCATAACCCAGACCTAACCCAGACCTAACCGGTGTTATCCTCTAAAATATTGATCGAAACCAGGTTTAATTGACTGTTACTGTGTGGTACCACATTACTACGTGATTCAAACCGGAAAAAAACCCTGGATCTGGCCAACAGGTATGCGAAGAAGGCAAAATCATGAGCCAGATGTGGGCATAACCCAGACCTAACCCAGACCTAACCGGTGTTATCCTCTAAAATATTGATCGAAACCAGGTTTAATTGACTGCTTCAGTGTGTTACCACATTACTACGTGATTCAAACACGGAAAAAACCCAGGATCTGGCCAACAAGTATGCGATGAAGGCAAAATCATGAGCCAGATGCGGGCATAACCCAGACCTAACCCAGACCTAACCGGTGTTATCCTCTAAAATATTGATCGAAACCAGGTTTAATTGACTGCTTCAGTGTGTTACCACATTACTACGTGATTCAAACACGAAAAAACCCCACGATCTGGCCAACAAGTATGCGAAGAAGGCAAAATCATGAGCCAGATGCGGGCATAACCCAGACCTAACCCAGACCTAACCGGTGTTATCCCCTAAAATATTGATCGAAACCAGGTTTTATTGACTGCTTCAGTGTATTACCACATTACTACGTGATTCAAACACGAAAAAAGCCCAGGATCTGGCCAACAAGTATGCGAAGAAGGCAAAATCATGAGCCAGATGCGGGCATAACCCAGACCTAACCCAGACCTAACCGGTGTTATCCTCTAAAATATTGATCGAAACCAGGTTTTATTGACTGCTTCAGTGTATTACCACATTACTACGTGATTCAAACACGGAAAAAACTCAGGATCTGGCCAACAAGTTTGCGAAAATGGCGAAAGTATAAGCCAGATGCGCGCAAATCTCAGACCTAACCCAGACCTAACCGGTGTTATCCTCTAAAATATTCATCGAAACCAGGTTTAATTGACTGCTTCAGTGTGTTACCACATTACTACGTGATTCAAACACGAAAAAACCCCACGATCTGGCCAACAAGTATGCGAAGAAGGCAAAATCATGAGCCAGATGCGGGCATATCCCGGACCTATCCCAGACCTAACCGGTGTTATCCTCTAAAATATTGATCGAAACCAGGTTTAATTGACTGCTTCAGTGTGTTACCACATTACTACGTGATTCAAACACGAAAAAACCCCAGGATCTGGCCAACAAGTATGCGAAGAAGGCAAAACCATGAGCCAGATGCGGGCATAACCCAGACCTAACCCAGACCTAACCGGTGTTATCCTCTAAAATATTGATCGAAACCAGGTTTAATTGACTGTTACTGTGTGGTACCACATTACTACGTGATTCAAACCGGAAAAAAACCCTGGATCTGGCCAACAAGTATGCGAAGAAGGCAAAATCATGAGCCAGATGCGGGCATAACCCAGACCTAACCGGTGTTATCCTCTAAAATATTGATCGAAACCAGGTTTAATTGACTGCTTCAGTGTGTTACCACATTACTACGTGATTCAAACACGGAAAAAACCCAGGATCTGGCCAACAAGTATGCGATGAAGGCAAAATCATGAGCCAGATGCGGGCATAACCCAGACCTAACCCAGACCTAACCGGTGTTATCCTCTAAAATATTGATCGAAACCAGGTTTAATTGACTGCTTCAGTGTGTTACCACATTACTACGTGATTCAAACACGAAAAAACCCCAGGATCTGGCCAACAAGTATGCGAAGAAGGCAAAATCGTGAGCCAGATGCGGGCATAACCCAGACCTAACCCAGACCTAACCGGTGTTATCCTCTAAAATATTGATCGAAACCAGGTTTAATTGACTGCTTCAGTGTGTTACCACATTACTACGTGATTCAAACACGAAAAAACCCCACGATCTGGCCAACAAGTATGCGAAGAAGGCATAATCATGAGCCAGATGCGGGCATAACCCAGACCTAACCCAGACCTAACCGGTGTTATCCTCTAAAATATTGATCGAAACCAGGTTTTATTGACTGCTTCAGTGTATTACCACATTACTACGTGATTCAAACACGAAAAAAGTCCAGGATCTGGCCAACAAGTATGCGAAGAAGGCAAAATCATGAGCCAGATGCGGGCATAACCCAGACCTAACCCAGACCTAACCGGTGTTATCCTCTAAAATATTGATCGAAACCAGGTTTTATTGACTGCTTCAGTGTGTTACCACATTACTACGTGATTCAAACACGGAAAGAACCCAGGATCTGGCCAACAAGTTTGCGAAAAAGGCGAAAGTATAAGCCAGATGCGCGCAAATCTCAGACCTAACCCAGACCTAAGCGGTGTTATCCTCTAAAATATTGATCGATACCAGGTTTTATTGACTGCTTCAGTTTGTTACCACATTACTACGTGATTCAAACACGAAAAAACCCCAGGATCTGGCCAACAAGTTTGCGAAGAAGGCAAAATCATGAGCCAGATGCGGGCAAAACCCAGACCTAACCCAGACCTAACCGGTGTTGTCCTTTAAAATATTGATCGAAACCAGGTTTTATTGACTGCTTTAGTGTATTACCACATTACTACGTGATTCAAACACGAAAAAAGCCCAGGATCTGGCCAACAAGTATGCGAAGAAGGCAAAATCATGAGCCAGATGCGGGCATAACCCAGACCTAACCCAGACCTAACCGGTGTTATCCTCTAAAATATTGATCGAAACCAGGTTTTATTGACTGCTTCAGTGTGTTACCACATTACTACGTGTTTCAAACACGAAAAAAACCCAGGATCTGGCCAACAAGTATGCGAAGAAGGCAAAATCATGAGCCAGATGCGGGCATATCCCGGACCTATCCCAGACCTAACCGGTGTTATCCTCTAAAATATTGATCGAAACCAGGTTTAATTGACTGCTTCAGTGTGTTACCACATTACTGCGTGATTCAAACACGAAAAAACCCCAGGATCTGGCCAACAAGTATGCGAAGAAGGCAAAATCATGAGCCAGATGCGGGCATAACCCAGACCTAACCCAGACCTAACCGGTGTTATCCTCTAAAATATTGATCGAAACCAGGTTTAATTGACTGTTACTGTGTGCTACCACATTACTACGTGATTCAAACCGGAAAAAAACCCTGGATCTGGCCAACAAGTATGCGAAGAAGGCAAAATCATGAGCCAGATGCGGGCATAACCCAGACCTAACCCAGACCTAACCGGTGTTATCCTCTAAAATATTGATCGAAACCAGGTTTAATTGACTGTTACTGTGTGGTACCACATTACTACGTGATTCAAACCGGAAAAAACCCTGGATCTGGCCAACAGGTATGCGAAGAAGGCAAAATCATGAGCCAGATGCGGGCATAACCCAGACCTAACCCAGACCTAACCGGTGTTATTCTCTAAAATATTGATCGAAACCAGGTTTAATTGACTGCTTCAGTGTGTTACCACATTACTACGTGATTCAAACACGGAAAAAACCCAGGATCTGGCCAACAAGTATGCGATGAACGCAAAATCATGAGCCAGATGCGGGCATAACCCAGACCTAACCCAGACCTAACCGGTGTTATCCTCTAAAATATTGATCGAAACCAGGTTTAATTGACTGTTTCAGTGTGTTACCACATTACAACGTGATTCAAACACGAAAAACCCCCAGGATCTGGCCAACAAGTATGCGAAGAAGGCAAAGTCATGAGCCAGATGCGGGCATAACCCAGACCTAACCCAGACCTAACCGGTGTTATCCTCTAAAATATTGATCGAAACCAGGTTTAATTGACTGCTTCAGTGTGTTACCACATTACTACGTGATTCAAACACGAAAAAAACCCAGGATCTGGCCAACAAGTATGCGAAGAAGGCAAAATCATGAGCCAGATGCGGGCATATCCCGGACCTATCCCAGACCTAACCGGTGTTATCCTCTAAAATATTGATCGAAACCAGGTTTAATTGACTGTTACTGTGTGCTACCACATTACTACGTGATTCAAACCGGAAAAAAACCCTGGATCTGGCCAACAAGTATGCGAAGAAGGCAAAATCATGAGCCAGATGCGGGCATATCCCGGACCTATCCCAGACCTAACCGGTGTTATCCTCTAAAATATTGATCGAAACCAGGTTTTATTGACTGCTTCAGTATATTACCACATTACTACGTGATTCAAACACGAAAAAAGCCCAGGATCTGGCCAACAAGTATGCGAAGAAGGCAAAATCATGAGCCAGATGCGGGCATAACCCAGACCTAACCCAGACCTAACCGGTGTTATCCTCTAAAATATTGATCGAAACCAGGTTTTATTGACTGCTTCAGTGTATTACCACATTACTACGTGATTCAAACACGGAAAAAACCCAGGATCTGGCCAACAAGTATGCGATGAAGGCAAAATCATGAGCCAGATGCGGGCATAACCCAGACCTAACCCAGACCTAACCGGTGTTATCCTCTAAAATATTGATCGAAACCAGGTTTAATTGACTGTTACTGTGTGCTACCACATTACTACGTGATTCAAACCGGAAAAAAACCCTGGATCTGGCCAACAAGTATGCGAAGAAGGCAAAATCATGAGCCAGATGCGGGCATAACCCAGACCTAACCCAGACCTAACCGGTGTTATCCTCTAAAATATTGATCGAAACCAGGTTTAATTGACTGCTTCAGTGTGTTACCACATTACTACGTGATTCAAACACGAAAAAACCCCAGGATCTGGCCAACAAGTTTGCGAAAAAGGCGAAAGTATAAGCCAGATGCGCGCAAATCTCAGACCTAACCCAGACCTAACCGGTGTTATCCTCTAAAATATTCATCGAAACCAGGTTTAATTGACTGCTTCAGTGTGTTACCACATTACTACGTGATTCAAACACGAAAAAACCCCACGATCTGGCCAACAAGTATGCGAAGAAGGCAAAATCATGAGCCAGATGCGGGCATATCCCTGACCTATCCCAGACCTAACCGGTGTTATCCTCTAAAATATTGATCGAAACCAGGTTTAATTGACTGCTTCAGTGTGTTACCACATTACTACGTGATTCAAACACGAAAAAACCCCAGGATCTGGCCAACAAGTATGCGAAGAAGGCAAAATCATGAGCCAGATGCGGGCATAACCCAGACCTAACCCAGACCTAACCGGTGTTATCCTCTAAAATATTGATCGAAACCAGGTTTAATTGAATGTTACTGTGTGGTACCACATTACTACGTGATTCAAACCGGAAAAAACCCTGGATCTGGCCAACAAGTATGCGAAGAAGGCAAAATCATGAGCCAGATGCGGGCATAACCCAGACCTATCCCAGACCTAACCGGTGTTATCCTCTAAAATATTGATCGAAACCAGGTTTTATTGACTGCTTCAGTGTATTACCACATTACTACGTGATTCAAACACGAAAAAACCCCAGGATCTGGCCAACAAGTATGCGAAGAAGGCAAAATCATGAGCCAGATGCGGGCATATCCCGGACCTATCCCAGACCTAACCGGTGTTATCCTCTAAAATATTGATCGAAACCAGGTTTAATTGACTGCTTCAGTGTGTTACCACATTACTACGTGATTCAAACACGAAAAAACCCCAGGATCTGGCCAACAAGTATGCGAAGAAGGCAGAATCATGAGCCAGATGCGGGCATATCCCGGACCTATCCCAGACCTAACCGGTGTTATCCTCTAAAATATTGATCGAAACCAGGTTTAATTGACTGCTTCAGTGTGTTACCACATTACTACGTGATTCAAACACGAAAAAACCCCAGGATCTGGCCAACAAGTATGCGAAGAAGGCAAAATCATGAGCCAGATGCGGGCATATCCCGGACCTATCCCAGACCTAACCGGTGTTATCCTCTAAAATATTGATCGAAACCAGGTTTAATTGACTGCTTCAGTGTGTTACCACATTACTACGTGATTCAAACACGAAAAAACCCCAGGATCTGGCCAACAAGTATGCGAAGAAGGCAGAATCATGAGCCAGATGCGGGCATATCCCGGACCTATCCCAGACCTAACCGGTGTTATCCTCTAAAATATTGATCGAAACCAGGTTTAATTGACTGCTTCAGTGTGTTACCACATTACTACGTGATTCAAACACGAAAAAACCCCAGGATCTGGCCAACAAGTATGCGAAGAAGGCAAAATCATGAGCCAGATGCGGGCATAACCCAGACCTAACCCAGACCTAACCGGTGTTATCCTCTAAAATATTGATCGAAACCAGGTTTAATTGACTGCTTCAGTGTGTTACCACATTACTACGTGATTCAAACACGAAAAAACCCCACGATCTGGCCAACAAGTATGCGAAGAAGGCATAATCATGAGCCAGATGCGGGCATAACCCAGACCTAACCCAGACCTAACCGGTGTTATCCTCTAAAATATTGATCGAAACCAGGTTTTATTGACTGCTTCAGTGTATTACCACATTACTACGTGATTCAAACACGAAAAAAGCCCAGGATCTGGCCAACAAGTATGCGAAGAAGGCAAAATCATGAGCCAGATGCGGGCATAACCCAGACCTAACCCAGACCTAACCGGTGTTATCCTCTAAAATATTGATCGAAACCAGGTTTTATTGACTGCTTCAGTGTATTACCACATTACTACGTGATTCAAACACGGAAAAAACCCAGGATCTGGCCAACAAGTTTGCGAAAAAGGCGAAAGTATAAGCCAGATGCGCGCAAATCTCAGACCTAACCCAGACCTAACCGGTGTTATCCTCTAAAATATTGATCGAAACCAGGTTTTATTGACTGCTTCAGTTTGTTACCACATTACTACGTGATTCAAACACGAAAAAACCCCAGGATCTGGCCAACAAGTTTGCGAAGAAGGCAAAATCATGAGCCAGATGCGGGCATAACCCAGACCTAACCCAGACCTAACCGGTGTTATCCTTTAAAATATTGATCGAAACCAGGTTTTATTGACTGCTTTAGTGTATTACCACATTACTACGTGATTCAAACACGAAAAAAGCCCAGGATCTGGCCAACAAGTATGCGAAGAAGGCAAAATCATGAGCCAGATGCGGGCATAACCCAGACCTAACCCAGACCTAGCCGGTGTTATCCTCTAAAATATTGATCGAAACCAGGTTTTATTGACTGCTTCAGTGTGTTATCACATTACTACGTGTTTCAAACACGAAAAAAACCCAGGATCTGGCCAACAAGTATGCGAAGAAGGCAAAATCATGAGCCAGATGCGGGCATAACCCAGACCTAACCCAGACCTAACCGGTGTTATCCTCTAAAATATTGATCGAAACCAGGTTTAATTGACTGTTACTGTGTGGTACCACATTACTACGTGATTCAAACCGGAAAAAAACCCTGGATCTGGCCAACAAATATGCGAAGAAGGCAAAATCATGAGCCAGATGCGGGCATAACCCAGACCTAACCCAGACCTAACCGGTGTTATTCTCTAAAATATTGATCGAAACCAGGTTTAATTGACTGCTTCAGTGTGTTACCACATTACTACGTGATTCAAACACGGAAAAAACCCAGGATCTGGCCAACAAGTATGCGATGAAGGCAAAATCATGAGCCAGATGCGGGCATAACCCAGACCTAACCCAGACCTAACCGGTGTTATCCTCTAAAATATTGATCGAAACCAGGTTTAATTGACTGCTTCAGTGTGTTACCACATTACTACGTGATTCAAACACGAAAAAACCCCAGGATCTGGCCAACAAGTTTGCGAAAAAGGCGAAAGTATAAGCCAGATGCGCGCAAATCTCAGACCTAACCCAGACCTAACCGGTGTTATCCTCTAAAATATTCATCGAAACCAGGTTTAATTGACTGCTTCAGTGTGTTACCACATTACTACGTGATTCAAACACGAAAAAACCCCACGATCTGGCCAACAAGTATGCGAAGAAGGCAAAATCATGAGCCAGATGCTGGCATATCCCGGACCTATCCCAGACCTAACCGGTGTTATCCTCTAAAATATTGATCGAAACCAGGTTTAATTGACTGCTTCAGTGTGTTACCACATTACTACGTGATTCAAACACGAAAAAACCCCAGGATCTGGCCAACAAGTATGCGAAGAAGGCAAAATCATGAGCCAGATGCGGGCATAACCCAGACCTAACCCAGACCTAACCGGTGTTATCCTCTAAAATATTGATCGAAACCAGGTTTAATTGACTGTTACTGTGTGGTACCACATTACTACGTGATTCAAACCGGAAAAAAACCCTGGATCTGGCCAACAAGTATGCGAAGAAGGCAAAATCATGAGCCAGATGCGGGCATAACCCAGACCTATCCCAGACCTAACCGGTGTTATCCTTTAAAATATTGATCGAAACCAGGTTTTATTGACTGCTTCAGTGTATTACCACATTACTACGTGATTCAAACACGAAAAAACCCCAGGATCTGGCCAACAAGTATGCGAAGAAGGCAAAATCATGAGCCAGATGCGGGCATATCCCGGACCTATCCCAGACCTAACCGGTGTTATCCTCTAAAATATTGATCGAAACCAGGTTTAATTGACTGCTTCAGTGTGTTACCACATTACTACGTGATTCAAACACGAAAAAACCCCACGATCTGGCCAACAAGTATGCGAAGAAGGCAAAATCATGAGCCAGATGCGGGCATGACCCAGACCTAACCCAGACCTAACCGGTGTTATCCTCTAAAATATTGATCGAAACCAGGTTTAATTGACTGCTTCAGTGTGTTACCACATTACTACGTGATTCAAACACGAAAAAACCCCAGGATCTGGCCAAGAAGTATGCGAAGAAGGCAAAATCATGAGCCAGATGCGGGCATATCCCGGACCTATCCCAGACCTAACCGGTGTTATCCTCTAAAATATTGATCGAAACCAGGTTTAATTGACTGCTTCAGTGTGTTACCACATTACTACGTGATTCAAACACGAAAAAACCCCAGGATCTGGCCAACAAGTATGCGAAGAAGGCAAAATCATGAGCCAGATGCGGGCATAACCCAGACCTAACCCAGACCTAGCCGGTGTTATCCTCTAAAATATTGATCGAAACCAGGTTTTATTGACTGCTTCAGTGTGTTACCACATTACTACGTGTTTCAAACACGAAAAAAACCCAGGATCTGGCCAACAAGTATGCGAAGAAGGCAAAATCATGAGCCAGATGCGGGCATATCCCGGACCTATCCCAGACCTAACCGGTGTTATCCTCTAAAATATTGATCGAAACCAGGTTTAATTGACTGCTTCAGTGTGTTACCACAATACTACGTGATTCAAACACGAAAAAACCCCAGGATCTGGCCAACAAGTATGCGAAGAAGGCAAAACCATGAGCCAGATGCGGGCATAACCCAGACCTAACCCAGACCTAACCGGTGTTATCCTCTAAAATATTGATCGAAACCAGGTTTAATTGACTGTTACTGTGTGGTACCACATTACTACGTGATTCAAACCGGAAAAAAACCCTGGATCTGGCCAACAAGTATGCGAAGAAGGCAAAATCATGAGCCAGATGCGGGCATAACCCAGACCTAACCCAGACCTAACCGGTGTTATCCTCTAAAATATTGATCGAAACCAGGTTTAATTGACTGCTTCAGTGTGTTACCACATTACTACGTGATTCAAACACGGAAAAAACCCAGGATCTGGCCAACAAGTATGCGATGAAGGCAAAATCATGAGCCAGATGCGGGCATAACCCAGACCTAACCCAGACCTAACCGGTGTTATCCTCTAAAATATTGATCGAAACCAGGTTTAATTGACTGCTTCAGTGTGTTACCACATTACTACGTGATTCAAACACGAAAAAACCCCAGGATCTGGCCAACAAGTTTGTGAAAAAGGCGAAAGTATAAGCCAGATGCGCGCAAATCTCAGACCTAACCCAGACCTAACCGGTGTTATCCTCTAAAATATTCATCGAAACCAGGTTTAATTGACTGCTTCAGTGTGTTACCACATTACTACGTGATTCAAACACGAAAAAACCCCACGATCTGGCCAACAAGTATGCGAAGAAGGCAAAATCATGAGCCAGATGCGGGCATATCCCGGACCTATCCCAGACCTAACCGGTGTTATCCTCTAAAATATTGATCGAAACCAGGTTTAATTGACTGCTTCAGTGTGTTACCACATTACTACGTGATTCAAACACGAAAAAACCCCAGGATCTGGCCAACAAGTATGCGAAGAAGGCAAAATCATGAGCCAGATGCGGGCATAACCCAGACCTAACCCAGACCTAACCGGTGTTATCCTCTAAAATATTGATCGAAACCAGGTTTAATTGACTGTTACTGTGTGGTACCACATTACTACGTGATTCAAACCGGAAAAAACCCTGGATCTGGCCAACAAGTATGCGAAGAAGGCAAAATCATGAGCCAGATGCGGGCATAACCCAGACCTATCCCAGACCTAACCGGTGTTATCCTCTAAAATATTGATCGAAACCAGGTTTTATTGACTGCTTCAGTGTATTACCACATTACTACGTGATTCAAACACGAAAAAACCCCAGGATCTGGCCAACAAGTATGCGAAGAAGGCAAAATCATGAGCCAGATGCGGGCATATCCCGGACCTATCCCAGACCTAACCGGTGTTATCCTCTAAAATATTGATCGAAACCAGGTTTAATTGACTGCTTCAGTGTGTTACCACATTACTACGTGATTCAAACACGAAAAAACCCCAGGATCTGGCCAACAAGTATGCGAAGAAGGCAAAATCATGAGCCAGATGCGGGCATAACCCAGACCTAACCCAGACCTAACCGGTGTTATCCTCTAAAATATTGATCGAAACCAGGTTTAATTGACTGCTTCAGTGTGTTACCACATTACTACGTGATTCAAACACGAAAAAACCCCACGATCTGGCCAACAAGTATGCGAAGAAGGCATAATCATGAGCCAGATGCGGGCATAACCCAGACCTAACCCAGACCTAACCGGTGTTATCCTCTAAAATATTGATCGAAACCAGGTTTTATTGACTGCTTCAGTGTATTACCACATTACTACGTGATTCAAACACGAAAAAAGCCCAGGATCTGGCCAACAAGTATGCGAAGAAGGCAAAATCATGAGCCAGATGCGGGCATAACCCAGACCTAACCCAGACCTAACCGGTGTTATCCTCTAAAATATTGATCGAAACCAGGTTTTATTGACTGTTACTGTGTGGTACCACATTACTACGTGATTCAAACCGGAAAAAAACCCTGGATCTGGCCAACAAGTATGCGAAGAAGGCAAAATCATGAGCCAGATGCGGGCATAACCCAGACCTAACCCAGACCTAACCGGTGTTATCCTCTAAAATATTGATCGAAACCAGGTTTAATTGACTGCTTCAGTGTGTTACCACATTACTACGTGATTCAAACACGGAAAAAACCCAGGATCTGGCCAACAAGTATGCGATGAAGGCAAAATCATGAGCCAGATGCGGGCATAACCCAGACCTAACCCAGACCTAACCGGTGTTATCCTCTAAAATATTGATCGAAACCAGGTTTAATTGACTGCTTCAGTGTGTTACCACATTACCACGTGATTCAAACACGAAAAAACCCCAGGATCTGGCCAACAAGTTTGCGAAAAAGGCGAAAGTATAAGCCAGATGCGCGCAAATCTCAGACCTAACCCAGACCTAACCGGTGTTATCCTCTAAAATATTCATCGAAACCAGGTTTAATTGACTGCTTCAGTGTGTTACCACATTACTACGTGATTCAAACACGAAAAAACCCCACGATCTGGCCAACAAGTATGCGAAGAAGGCAAAATCATGAGCCAGATGCGGGCATAACCCAGACCTAACCCAGACCTAACCGGTGTTATCCTCTAAAATATTGATCGAAACCAGGTTTAATTGACTGCTTCAGTGTGTTACCACATTACTAGGTGATTCAAACACGAAAAAACCCCAGGATCTGGCCAACAAGTATGCGAAGAAGGCAAAATCATGAGCCAGATGCGGGCATAACCCAGACCTAACCCAGACCTAACCGGTGTTATCCTCTAAAATATTGATCGAAACCAGGTTTAATTGACTGTTACTGTGTGGTACCACATTACTACGTGATTCAAACCGGAAAAAAACCCTGGATCTGGCCAACAAGTATGCGAAGAAGGCAAAATCATGAGCCAGATGCGGGCATAACCCAGACCTATCCCAGACCTAACCGGTGTTATCCTCTAAAATATTGATCGAAACCAGGTTTTATTGACTGCTTCAGTGTATTACCACATTACTACGTGATTCAAACACGAAAAAACCCCAGGATCTGGCCAACAAGTATGCGAAGAAGGCAAAATCATCAGCCAGATGCGGGCATATCCCGGACCTATCCCAGACCTAACCGGTGTTATCCTCTAAAATATTGATCGAAACCAGGTTTAATTGACTGCTTCAGTGTGTTACCACATTACTACGTGATTCAAACACGAAAAAACCCCAGGATCTGGCCAAGAAGTATGCGAAGAAGGCAAAATCATGAGCCAGATGCGGGCATAACCCAGACCTAACCCAGACCTAACCGGTGTTATCCTCTAAAATATTGATCGAAACCAGGTTTAATTGACTGCTTCAGTGTGTTACCACATTACTACGTGATTCAAACACGGAAAAAACCCAGGATCTGGCCAACAAGTATGCGATGAAGGCAAAATCATGAGCCAGATGCGGGCATAACCCAGACCTAACCCAGACCTAACCGGTGTTATCCTCTAAAATATTGATCGAAACCAGGTTTAATTGACTGCTTCAGTGTGTTACCACATTACTACGTGATTCAAACACGAAAAACCCCCAGGATCTGGCCAACAAGTTTGCGAAGAAGGCAAAATCATGAGCCAGATGCGGGCATAACCCAGACCTAACCCAGACCTAACCGGTGTTATCCTTTAAAATATTGATCGAAACCAGGTTTTATTGACTGCTTTAGTGTATTACCACATTACTACGTGATTCAAACACGAAAAAAACCCAGGATCTGGCCAACAAGTATGCGAAGAAGGCAAAATCATGAGCCAGATGCGGGCATAACCCAGACCTAACCCAGACCTAACCGGTGTTATCCTCTAAAATATTGATCGAAACCAGGTTTAATTGACTGCTTCAGTGTGTTACCACATTACTACGTGATTCAAACACGAAAAAACCCCAGGATCTGGCCAACAAGTTTGTGAAAAAGGCGAAAGTATAAGCCAGATGCGCGCAAATCTCAGACCTAACCCAGACCTAACCGGTGTTATCCTCTAAAATATTCATCGAAACCAGGTTTAATTGACTGCTTCAGTGTGTTACCACATTACTACGTGATTCAAACACGAAAAAACCCCAGGATCTGGCCAACAAGTTTGTGAAAAAGGCGAAAGTATAAGCCAGATGCGCGCAAATCTCAGACCTAACCCAGACCTAACCGGTGTTATCCTCTAAAATATTCATCGAAACCAGGTTTAATTGACTGCTTCAGTGTGTTACCACATTACTACGTGATTCAAACACGAAAAAACCCCACGATCTGGCCAACAAGTATGCGAAGAAGGCAAAATCATGAGCCAGATGCGGGCATATCCCGGACCTATCCCAGACCTAACCGGTGTTATCCTCTAAAATATTGATCGAAACCAGGTTTAATTGACTGCTTCAGTGTGTTACCACATTACTACGTGATTCAAACACGAAAAAACCCCAGGATCTGGCCAACAAGTATGCGAAGAAGGCAAAATCATGAGCCAGATGCGGGCATAACCCAGACCTAACCCAGACCTAACCGGTGTTATCCTCTAAAATATTGATCGAAACCAGGTTTAATTGACTGTTACTGTGTGGTACCACATTACTACGTGATTCAAACCGGAAAAAAACCCTGGATCTGGCCAACAAGTATGCGAAGAAGGCAAAATCATGAGCCAGATGCGGGCATAACCCAGACCTATCCCAGACCTAACCGGTGTTATCCTCTAAAATATTGATCGAAACCAGGTTTTATTGACTGCTTCAGTGTATTACCACATTACTACGTGATTCAAACACGAAAAAACCCCAGGATCTGGCCAACAAGTATGCGAAGAAGGCAAAATCATGAGCCAGATGCGGGCATATCCCGGACCTATCCCAGACCTAACCGGTGTTATCCTCTAAAATATTGATCGAAACCAGGTTTAATTGACTGCTTCAGTGTGTTACCACATTACTACGTGATTCAAACACGAAAAAACCCCAGGATCTGGCCAACAAGTATGCGAAGAAGGCAAAATCATGAGCCAGATGCGGGCATAACCCAGACCTAACCCAGACCTAACCGGTGTTATCCTCTAAAATATTGATCGAAACCAGGTTTAATTGACTGCTTCAGTGTGTTACCACATTACTACGTGATTCAAACACGAAAAAACCCCACGATCTGGCCAACAAGTATGCGAAGAAGGCATAATCATGAGCCAGATGCGGGCATAACCCAGACCTAACCCAGACCTAACCGGTGTTATCCTCTAAAATATTGATCGAAACCAGGTTTTATTGACTGCTTCAGTGTATTACCACATTACTACGTGATTCAAACACGAAAAAAGCCCAGGATCTGGCCAACAAGTATGCGAAGAAGGCAAAATCATGAGCCAGATGCGGGCATAACCCAGACCTAACCCAGACCTAACCGGTGTTATCCTCTAAAATATTGATCGAAACCAGGTTTAATTGACTGTTACTGTGTGGTACCACATTACTACGTGATTCAAACCGGAAAAAAACCCTGGATCTGGCCAACAAGTATGCGAAGAAGGCAAAATCATGAGCCAGATGCGGGCATAACCCAGACCTAACCCAGACCTAACCGGTGTTATCCTCTAAAATATTGATCGAAACCAGGTTTAATTGACTGCTTCAGTGTGTTACCACATTACTACGTGATTCAAACACGGAAAAAACCCAGGATCTGGCCAACAAGTATGCGATGAAGGCAAAATCATGAGCCAGATGCGGGCATAACCCAGACCTAACCCAGACCTAACCGGTGTTATCCTCTAAAATATTGATCGAAACCAGGTTTAATTGACTGCTTCAGTGTGTTACCACATTACTACGTGATTCAAACACGAAAAAACCCCAGGATCTGGCCAACAAGTTTGCGAAAAAGGCGAAAGTATAAGCCAGATGCGCGCAAATCTCAGACCTAACCCAGACCTAACCGGTGTTATCCTCTAAAATATTCATCGAAACCAGGTTTAATTGACTGCTTCAGTGTGTTACCACATTACTACGTGATTCAAACACGAAAAAACCCCACGATCTGGCCAACAAGTATGCGAAGAAGGCAAAATCATGAGCCAGATGCGGGCATAACCCAGACCTAACCCAGACCTAACCGGTGTTATCCTCTAAAATATTGATCGAAACCAGGTTTAATTGACTGCTTCAGTGTGTTACCACATTACTACGTGATTCAAACACGAAAAAACCCCAGGATCTGGCCAACAAGTATGCGAAGAAGGCAAAATCATGAGCCAGATGCGGGCATAACCCAGACCTAACCCAGACCTAACCGGTGTTATCCTCTAAAATATTGATCGAAACCAGGTTTAATTGACTGTTACTGTGTGGTACCACATTACTACGTGATTCAAACCGGAAAAAAACCCTGGATCTGGCCAACAAGTATGCGAAGAAGGCAAAATCATGAGCCAGATGCGGGCATAACCCAGACCTATCCCAGACCTAACCGGTGTTATCCTCTAAAATATTGATCGAAACCAGGTTTTATTGACTGCTTCAGTGTATTACCACATTACTACGTGATTCAAACACGAAAAAACCCCAGGATCTGGCCAACAAGTATGCGAAGAAGGCAAAATCATCAGCCAGATGCGGGCATATCCCGGACCTATCCCAGACCTAACCGGTGTTATCCTCTAAAATATTGATCGAAACCAGGTTTAATTGACTGCTTCAGTGTGTTACCACATTACTACGTGATTCAAACACGAAAAAACCCCAGGATCTGGCCAACAAGTATGCGAAGAAGGCAAAATCATGAGCCAGATGCGGGCATAACCCAGACCTAACCCAGACCTAACCGGTGTTATCCTCTAAAATATTGATCGAAACCAGGTTTAATTGACTGCTTCAGTGTGTTACCACATTACTACGTGATTCAAACACGGAAAAAACCCAGGATCTGGCCAACAAGTATGCGATGAAGGCAAAATCATGAGCCTGATGCGGGCATAACCCAGACCTAACCCAGACCTAAC
Organism: Colletes latitarsis; assembly: GCF_051014445.1. NCBI lineage: Eukaryota > Metazoa > Arthropoda > Insecta > Hymenoptera > Colletidae > Colletes > Colletes latitarsis. The sequence continues at coordinate 1,824,713 of NW_027488381.1, read as the reverse complement.
CGGTGTTATCCTTTAAAATATTGATCGAAACCAGGTTTTATTGACTGCTTTAGTGTATTACCACATTACTACGTGATTCAAACACGAAAAAAACCCAGGATCTGGCCAACAAGTATGCGAAGAAGGCAAAATCATGAGCCAGATGCGGGCATATCCCGGACCTATCCCAGACCTAACCGGTGTTATCCTCTAAAATATTGATCGAAACCAGGTTTAATTGACTGCTTCAGTGTGTTACCACATTACTACGTGATTCAAACACGAAAAAACCCCAGGATCTGGCCAACAAGTATGCGAAGAAGGCAAAACCATGAGCCAGATGCGGGCATAACCCAGACCTAACCCAGACCTAACCGGTGTTATCCTCTAAAATATTGATCGAAACCAGGTTTAATTGACTGTTACTGTGTGGTACCACATTACTACGTGATTCAAACCGGAAAAAACCCTGGATCTGGCCAACAAGTATGCGAAGAAGGCAAAATCATGAGCCAGATGCGGGCATAACCCAGACCTAACCCAGACCTAACCGGTGTTATCCTCTAAAATATTGATCGAAACCAGGTTTAATTGACTGCTTCAGTGTGTTACCACATTACTACGTGATTCAAACACGGAAAAAACCCAGGATCTGGCCAACAAGTATGCGATGAAGGCAAAATCATGAGCCAGATGCGGGCATAACCCAGACCTAACCCAGACCTAACCGGTGTTATCCTCTAAAATATTGATCGAAACCAGGTTTAATTGACTGCTTCAGTGTGTTACCACATTACTACGTGATTCAAACACGAAAAACCCCCAGGATCTGGCCAACAAGTTTGCGAAAAAGGCGAAAGTATAAGCCAGATGCGCGCAAATCTCAGATCTAACCCAGACCTAACCGGTGTTATCCTCTAAAATATTGATCGAAACCAGGTTTAATTGACTGTTACTGTGTGGTACCACATTACTACGTGATTCAAACCGGAAAAAACCCTGGATCTGGCCAACAAGTATGCGAAGAAGGCAAAATCATGAGCCAGATGCGGGCATAACCCAGACCTAACCCAGACCTAACCGGTGTTATCCTCTAAAATATTGATCGAAACCAGGTTTAATTGACTGCTTCAGTGTGTTACCACATTACTACGTGATTCAAACACGAAAAAACCCCAGGATCTGGCCAACAAGTTTGCGAAAAAGGCGAAAGTATAAGCCAGATGCGCGCAAATCTCAGAACTAACCCAGACCTAGCCGGTGTTATCCTCTAAAATATTGATCGAAACCAGGTTTTATTGACTGCTTCAGTGTGTTACCACATTACTACGTGTTTCAAACACGAAAAAAACCCAGGATCTGGCCAACAAGTATGCGAAGAAGGCAAAATCATGAGCCAGATGCGGGCATATCCCGGACCTATCCCAGACCTAACCGGTGTTATCCTCTAAAATATTGATCGAAACCAGGTTTAATTGACTGCTTCAGTGTGTTACCACATTACTACGTGATTCAAACACGAAAAAACCCCAGGATCTGGCCAACAAGTATGCGAAGAAGGCAAAACCATGAGCCAGATGCGGGCATAACCCAGACCTAACCCAGACCTAACCGGTGTTATCCTCTAAAATATTGATCGAAACCAGGTTTAATTGACTGTTACTGTGTGGTACCACATTACTACGTGATTCAAACCGGAAAAAAACCCTGGATCTGGCCAACAAGTATGCGAAGAAGGCAAAATCATGAGCCAGATGCGGGCATAACCCAGACCTAACCCAGACCTAACCGGTGTTATCCTCTAAAATATTGATCGAAACCAGGTTTAATTGACTGCTTCAGTGTGTTACCACATTACTACGTGATTCAAACACGGAAAAAACCCAGGATCTGGCCAACAAGTATGCGATGAAGGCAAAATCATGAGCCAGATGCGGGCATAACCCAGACCTAACCCAGACCTAACCGGTGTTATCCTCTAAAATATTGATCGAAACCAGGTTTAATTGACTGCTTCAGTGTGTTACCACATTACTACGTGATTCAAACACGAAAAAACCCCAGGATCTGGCCAACAAGTTTGCGAAAAAGGCGAAAGTATAAGCCAGATGCGCGCAAATCTCAGACCTAACCCAGACCTAACCGGTGTTATCCTCTAAAATATTCATCGAAACCAGGTTTAATTGACTGCTTCAGTGTGTTACCACATTACTACGTGATTCAAACACGAAAAAACCCCACGATCTGGCCAACAAGTATGCGAAGAAGGCAAAATCATGAGCCAGATGCGGGCATATCCCGGACCTATCCCAGACCTAACCGGTGTTATCCTCTAAAATATTGATCGAAACCAGGTTTAATTGACTGCTTCAGTGTGTTACCACATTACTACGTGATTCAAACACGAAAAAACCCCAGGATCTGGCCAACAAGTATGCGAAGAAGGCAAAATCATGAGCCAGATGCGGGCGTAACCCAGACCTAACCCAGACCTAACCGGTGTTATCCTCTAAAATATTGATCGAAACCAGGTTTAATTGACTGTTACTGTGTGGTACCACATTACTACGTGATTCAAACCGGAAAAAAACCCTGGATCTGGCCAACAAGTATGCGAAGAAGGCAAAATCATGAGCCAGATGCGGGCATAACCCAGACCTAACCTAGACCTAACCGGTGTTATCCTCTAAAATATTGATCGAAATCAGGTTTAATTGACTGCTTCAGTGTGTTACCACATTACTACGTGATTCAAACACGAAAAAACCCCAGGATCTGGCCAACAAGTATGCGAAGAAGGCAAAATCATGAGCCAGATGCGGGCATATCCCGGACCTATCCCAGACCTAACCGGTGTTATCCTCTAAAATATTGATCGAAACCAGGTTTAATTGACTGCTTCAGTGTGTTACCACATTACTACGTGATTCAAACACGAAAAAACCCCAGGATCTGGCCAACAAGTATGCGAAGAAGGCAAAATCATGAGCCAGATGCGGGCATAACCCAGACCTAACACAGACCTAACCGGTGTTATCCTCTAAAATATTGATCGAAACCAGGTTTAATTGACTGCTTCAGTGTGTTACCACATTACTACGTGATTCAAACACGAAAAAACCCCACGATCTGGCCAACAAGTATGTGAAGAAGGCATAATCATGAGCCAGATGCGGGCATAACCCAGACCTAACCCAGACCTAACCGGTGTTATCCTCTAAAATATTGATCGAAACCAGGTTTTATTGACTGCTTCAGTGTATTACCACATTACTACGTGATTCAAACACGAAAAAAGCCCAGGATCTGGCCCACAAGTATGCGAAGAAGGCAAAATCATGAGCCAGATGCGGGCATAACCCAGACCTAACCCAGACCTAACCGGTGTTATCCTCTAAAATATTGATCGAAACCAGGTTTTATTGACTGTTACTGTGTGGTACCACATTACTACGTGATTCAAACCGGAAAAAAACCCTGGATCTGGCCAACAAGTATGCGAAGAAGGCAAAATCATGAGCCAGATGCGGGCATAACCCAGACCTAACCCAGACCTAACCGGTGTTATCCTCTAAAATATTGATCGAAACCAGGTTTAATTGACTGCTTCAGTGTGTTACCACATTACTACGTGATTCAAACACGGAAAAAACCCAGGATCTGGCCAACAAGTATGCGATGAAGGCAAAATCATGAGCCAGATGCGGGCATAACCCAGACCTAACCCAGACCTAACCGGTGTTATCCTCTAAAATATTGATCGAAACCAGGTTTAATTGACTGCTTCAGTGTGTTACCACATTACTACGTGATTCAAACACGAAAAAACCCCAGGATCTGGCCAACAAGTTTGCGAAAAAGGCGAAAGTATAAGCCAGATGCGCGCAAATCTCAGACCTAACCCAGACCTAACCGGTGTTATCCTCTAAAATATTGATCGAAACCAGGTTTAATTGACTGCTTCAGTGTGTTACCACATTACTACGTGATTCAAACACGAAAAAACCCCAGGATCTGGCCAACAAGTATGCGAAGAAGGCAAAATCATGAGCCAGATGCGGGCATAACCCAGACCTAACCCAGACCTAACCGGTGTTATCCTCTAAAATATTGATCGAAACCAGGTTTAATTGACTGCTTCAGTGTGTTACCACATTACTACGTGATTCAAACACGAAAAAACCCCAGGATCTGGCCAACAAGTTTGCGAAAAAGGCGAAAGTATAAGCCAGATGCGCGCAAATCTCAGACCTAACCCAGACCTAACCGGTGTTATCCTCTAAAATATTCATCGAAACCAGGTTTAATTGACTGCTTCAGTGTGTTACCACATTACTACGTGATTCAAACACGAAAAAACCCCACGATCTGGCCAACAAGTATGCGAAGAAGGCAAAATCATGAGCCAGATGCAGGCATATCCCGGACCTATCCCAGACCTAACCGGTGTTATCCTCTAAAATATTGATCGAAACCAGGTTTAATTGACTGCTTCAGTGTGTTACCACATTACTACGTGATTCAAACACGAAAAAACCCCAGGATCTGGCCAACAAGTATGCGATGAAGGCAAAATCATGAGCCAGATGCGGGCATAACCCAGACCTAACCCAGACCTAACCGGTGTTATCCTCTAAAATATTGATCGAAACCAGGTTTAATTGACTGTTACTGTGTGGTACCACATTACTACGTGATTCAAACCGGAAAAAAACCCTGGATCTGGCCAACAAGTATGCGAAGAAGGCAAAATCATGAGCCAGATGCGGGCATAACCCAGACCTATCCCAGACCTAACCGGTGTTATCCTCTAAAATATTGATCGAAACCAGGTTTTATTGACTGCTTCAGTGTATTACCACATTACTACGTGATTCAAACACGAAAAAACCCCAGGATCTGGCCAACAAGTATGCGAAGAAGGCAAAATCATGAGCCAGATGCGGGCATATCCCGGACCTATCCCAGACCTAACCGGTGTTATCCTCTAAAATATTGATCGAAACCAGGTTTAATTGACTGCTTCAGTGTGTTACCACATTACTACGTGATTCAAACACGAAAAAACCCCAGGATCTGGCCAACAAGTATGCGAAGAAGGCAAAATCATGAGCCAGATGCGGGCATAACCCAGACCTAACCCAGACCTAACCGGTGTTATCCTCTAAAATATTCATCGAAACCAGGTTTAATTGACTGCTTCAGTGTGTTACCACATTACTACGTGATTCAAACACGAAAAAACCCCACGATCTGGCCAACAAGTATGCGAAGAAGGCATAATCATGAGCCAGATGCGGGCATAACCCAGACCTAACCCAGACCTAACCGGTGTTATCCTCTAAAATATTGATCGAAACCAGGTTTTATTGACTGCTTCAGTGTATTACCACATTACTACGTGATTCAAACACGAAAAAAGCCCAGGATCTGGCCAACAAGTATGCGAAGAAGGCAAAATCATGAGCCAGATGCGGGCATAACCCAGACCTAACCCAGACCTAACCGGTGTTATCCTCTAAAATATTGATCGAAACCAGGTTTTATTGACTGCTTCAGTTTGTTACCACATTACTACGTGATTCAAACACGAAAAAACCCCAGGATCTGGCCAACAAGTTTGCGAAGAAGGCAAAATCATGAGCCAGATGCGGGCATAACCCAGACCTAACCCAGACCTAACCGGTGTTATCCTTTAAAATATTGATCGAAACCAGGTTTTATTGACTGCTTTAGTGTATTACCACATTACTACGTGATTCAAACACGAAAAAAGCCCAGGATCTGGCCAACAAGTATGCGAAGAAGGCAAAATCATGAGCCAGATGCGGGCATAACCCAGACCTAACCCAGACCTAGCCGGTGTTATCCTCTAAAATATTGATCGAAACCAGGTTTTATTGACTGCTTCAGTGTGTTACCACATTACTACGTGATTCAAACCGGAAAAAAACCCTGGATCTGGCCAACAAGTATGCGAAGAAGGCAAAATCATGAGCCAGATGCGGGCATAACCCAGACCTATCCCAGACCTAACCGGTGTTATCCTCTAAAATATTGATCGAAACCAGGTTTTATTGACTGCTTCAGTGTATTACCACATTACTACGTGATTCAAACACGAAAAAACCCCAGGATCTGGCCAACAAGTATGCGAAGAAGGCAAAATCATGAGCCAGATGCGGGCATATCCCGGACCTATCCCAGACCTAACCGGTGTTATCCTCTAAAATATTGATCGAAACCAGGTTTAATTGACTGCTTCAGTGTGTTACCACATTACTACGTGATTCAAACACGAAAAAACCCCAGGATCTGGCCAACAAGTATGCGAAGAAGGCAAAATCATGAGCCAGATGCGGGCATAACCCAGACCTAACCCAGACCTAACCGGTGTTATCCTCTAAAATATTGATCGAAACCAGGTTTAATTGACTGCTTCAGTGTGTTACCACATTACTACGTGATTCAAACACGAAAAAACCCCACGATCTGGCCAACAAGTATGCGAAGAAGGCATAATCATGAGCCAGATGCGGGCATAACCCAGACCTAACCCAGACCTAACCGGTGTTATCCTCTAAAATATTGATCGAAACCAGGTTTTATTGACTGCTTCAGTGTATTACCACATTACTACGTGATTCAAACACGAAAAAAGCCCAGGATCTGGCCAACAAGTATGCGAAGAAGGCAAAATCATGAGCCAGATGCGGGCATAACCCAGACCTAACCCAGACCTAACCGGTGTTATCCTCTAAAATATTGATCGAAACCAGGTTTTATTGACTGCTTCAGTTTGTTACCACATTACTACGTGATTCAAACACGAAAAAACCCCAGGATCTGGCCAACAAGTTTGCGAAGAAGGCAAAATCATGAGCCAGATGCGGGCATAACCCAGACCTAACCCAGACCTAACCGGTGTTATCCTTTAAAATATTGATCGAAACCAGGTTTTATTGACTGCTTTAGTGTATTACCACATTACTACGTGATTCAAACACGAAAAAAGCCCAGGATCTGGCCAACAAGTATGCGAAGAAGGCAAAATCATGAGCCAGATGCGGGCATAACCCAGACCTAACCCAGACCTAGCCGGTGTTATCCTCTAAAATATTGATCGAAACCAGGTTTTATTGACTGCTTCAGTGTGTTACCACATTACTACGTGTTTCAAACACGAAAAAAACCCAGGATCTGGCCAACAAGTATGCGAAGAAGGCAAAATCATGAGCCAGATGCGGGCATATCCCGGACCTATCCCAGACCTAACCGGTGTTATCCTCTAAAATATTGATCGAAACCAGGTTTAATTGACTGCTTCAGTGTGTTACCACATTACTACGTGATTCAAACACGAAAAAACCCCAGGATCTGGCCAACAAGTATGCGAAGAAGGCAAAACCATGAGCCAGATGCGGGCATAACCCAGACCTAACCCAGACCTAACCGGTGTTATCCTCTAAAATATTGATCGAAACCAGGTTTAATTGACTGTTACTGTGTGGTACCACATTACTACGTGATTCAAACCGGAAAAAACCCTGGATCTGGCCAACAAGTATGCGAAGAAGGCAAAATCATGAGCCAGATGCGGGCATAACCCAGACCTAACCCAGACCTAACCGGTGTTATCCTCTAAAATATTGATCGAAACCAGGTTTAATTGACTGCTTCAGTGTGTTACCACATTACTACGTGATTCAAACACGGAAAAAACCCAGGATCTGGCCAACAAGTATGCGATGAAGGCAAAATCATGAGCCAGATGCGGGCATAACCCAGACCTAACCCAGACCTAACCGGTGTTATCCTCCAAAATATTGATCGAAACCAGGTTTAATTGACTGCTTCAGTGTGTTACCACATTACTACGTGATTCAAACACGAAAAACCCCCAGGATCTGGCCAACAAGTTTGCGAAAAAGGCGAAATCATGAGGCAGATGCGGGCATAACCCAGACCTAACCCAGACCTAACCGGTGTTATCCTCTAAAATATTGATCGAAACCAGGTTTTATTGACTGCTTCAGTTTGTTACCACATTACTACGTGATTCAAACACGAAAAAACCCCAGGATCTGACCAACAAGTATGCGAAGAAGGCAAAATCATGAGCCAGATGCGGGCATAACCCAGACCTAACCCAGACCTAACCGGTGTTATCCTCTAAAATATTGATCGAAACCAGGATTAATTGACTGCTTCAGTGTGTTACCACATTACTACGTGATTCAAACACGAAAAAAACCCAGGATCTGGCCAACAAGTATGCGAAGAAGGCAAAATCATGAGCCAGATGCGGGCATATCCCGGACCTATCCCAGACCTAACCGGTGTTATCCTCTAAAATATTCATCGAAACCAGGTTTAATTGACTGCTTCAGTGTGTTACCACATTACTACGTGATTCAAACACGAAAAAAGCCCAGGATCTGGCCAACAAGTATGCGAAGAAGGCAAAATCATGAGCCAGATGCGGGCATATCCCGGAACTATCCCAGACCTAACCGGTGTTATCCTCTAAAATATTGATCGAAACCAGGTTTAATTGACTGCTTCAGTGTGTTACCACATTACTACGTGATTCAAACACGAAAAAACCCCAGGATCTGGCCAACAAGTATGCGAAGAAGGCAAAACCATGAGCCAGATGCGGGCATAACCCAGACCTAACCCAGACCTAACCGGTGTTATCCTCTAAAATATTGATCGAAACCAGGTTTTATTGACTGCTTCAGTTTGTTACCACATTACTACGTGTTTCAAACACGGCAAATACCCAGGATCTGGCCAACAAGTTTGCGAAAATGCGAAAGTATAAGCCATATGCGCGCAAATCCCAGACCTAACCCAGACCTAACCGGTGTTATCCTCTAAAATATTGATCGAAACCAGGTTTAATTGACTGCTTCAGTGTGTTACCACATTACTACGTGATTCAAACACGAAAAAAACCCAGGATCAGGCCAACAAGTATGCGAAGAAGGCAAAATCATGAGCCAGATGCGGGCATATCCCGGACGTATCCCAGACCTAACCGGTGTTATCCTCTAAAATATTGATCGAAACCAGGTTTAATTGACTGCTTCAGTGTGTTACCACATTACTACGTGATTCAAACACGAAAAAAACCCAGGATCTGGCCAACAAGTATGCGAAGAAGGCAAAATCATGAGCCAGATGCGGGCATATCCCGGACCTATCCCAGACCTAACCGGTGTTATCCTCTAAAATATTGATCGAAACCAGGTTTAATTGACTGCTTCAGTGTGATACCACATTACTACGTGATTCAAACACGAAAAAAACCCAGGATCTGGCCAACAAGTATGCGAAGAAGGCAAAATCATGAGCCAGATGCGGGCATATCCCGGACCTAACCCAGACCTAACCGGTGTTATCCTTTAAAATATTGATCGAAACCAGGTTTTATTGACTGCTTCAGTGTATTACCACATTACTACGTGATTCAAACACGAAAAAAGCCCAGGATCTGGCCAACAAGTATGCGAAGAAGGCAAAATCATGAGCCAGATGCGGGCATAACCCAGACCTAACCCAGACCTAACCGGTGTTATCCTCTAAAATATTGATCGAAACCAGGTTTAATTGACTGCTTCAGTGTGTTACCACATTACTACGTGATTCAAACACGGAAAAAACCCAGGATCTGGCCAACAAGTATGCGGTGAAGGCAAAATCATGAGCCAGATGCGGGCATAACCCAGACCTAACCCAGACCTAACCGGTGTTATCCTCTAAAATATTGATCGAAACCAGGTTTTATTGACTGCTTCAGTGTGTTACCACATTACTACGTGATTCAAACACGAAAAAACCCCACGATCTGGCCAACAAGTATGCGAAGAAGGCAAAATCATGAGCCAGATGCGGGCATAACCCAAACCTAACCCAGACCTAACCGGTGTTATCCTCTAAAATATTGATCGAAACCAGGTTTTATTGACTGCTTCAGTGTATTACCACATTACTACGTGATTCAAACACGAAAAAAGCCCAGGATCTGGCCAACAAGTATGCGAAGAAGGCAAAATCATGAGCCAGATGCGGGCATAACCCGGACCTAACCCAGACCTAACCGGTGTTATCCTCTAAAATATTGATCGAAACCAGGTTTTATTGACTGCTTCAGTGTATTACCACATTACTACGTGATTCAAACACGGAAAAAACCCAGGATCTGGCCAACAAGTTTGCGAAAAAGGCGAAAGTATAAGCCAGATGCGCGCAAATCTCAGACCTAACCCAGACCTAACCGGTGTTATCCTCTAAAATATTGATCGAAACCAGGTTTAATTGACTGTTACTGTGTGGTACCACATTACTACGTGATTCAAACCGGAAAAAAACCCTGGATCTGGCCAACAAGTATGCGAAGAAGGCAAAATCATGAGCCAGATGCGGGCATAACCCGGACCTAACCCAGACCTAACCGGTGTTATCCTCTAAAATATTGATCGAAACCAGGTTTTATTGACTGCCTCAGTGTGTTACCACATTACTACGTGTTTCAAACACGGCAAATACCCAGGATCTGGCCAACAAGTTTGCGAAAATACGAAAGTATAAGCCATATGCGCGCAAATCCCAGACCTAACCCAGACCTAACCGGTGTTATCCTCTAAAATATTGATCGAAACCAGGTTTAATTGACTGCTTCAGTGTGTTACCACATTACTACGTGATTCAAACACGAAAAAAACCCAGGATCTGGCCAACAAGTTTGCGAAGAAGGCAAAATCATGAGCCAGATGCGGGCATAACCCAGACCTAACCCAGACCTAACCGGTGTTATCCTCTAAAATATTGATCGAAACCAGGTTTAATTGACTGTTACTGTGTGGTACCACATTACCACGTGATTCAAACCGGAAAAAAACCCTGGATCTGGCCAACAAGTATGCGAAGAAGGCAAAATCATGAGCCAGATGCGGGCATATCCCGGACGTATCCCAGACCTAACCGGTGTTATCCTCTAAAATATTGATCGAAACCAGGTTTAATTGACTGCTTCAGTGTGTTACCACATTACTACGTGATTCAAACACGAAAAAAACCCAGGATCTGGCCAACAAGTATGCGAAGAAGGCAAAATCATGAGCCAGATGCGGGCATATCCCGGACCTATCCCAGACCTAACCGGTGTTATCCTCTAAAATATTGATCGAAACCAGGTTTAATTGACTGCTTCAGTGTGATACCACATTACTACGTGATTCGAACACGAAAAAAACCCAGGATCTGGCCAACAAGTATGCGAAGAAGGCAAAATCATGAGCCAGATGCGGGCATATCCCGGACCTAACCCAGACCTAACCGGTGTTATCCTCTAAAATATTGATCGAAACCAGGTTTTATTGACTGCTTCAGTGTATTACCACATTACTACGTGATTCAAACACGAAAAAAGCCCAGGATCTGGCCAACAAGTATGCGAAGAAGGCAAAATCATGAGCCAGATGCGGGCATAACCCAGACCTAACCCAGACCTAACCGGTGTTATCCTCTAAAATATTGATCGAAACCAGGTTTAATTGGCTGCTTCAGTGTGTTACCACATTACTACGTGATTCAAACACGGAAAAAACCCAGGATCTGGCCAACAAGTATGCGGTGAAGGCAAAATCATGAGCCAGATGCGGGCATAACCCAAACCTAACCCAGACCTAACCGGTGTTATCCTCTAAAATATTGATCGAAACCAGGTTTTATTGACTGCTTCAGTGTATTACCACATTACTACGTGATTCAAACACGAAAAAAGCCCAGGATCTGGCCAACAAGTATGCGAAGAAGGCAAAATCATGAGCCAGATGCGGGCATAACCCGGACCTAACCCAGACCTAACCGGTGTTATCCTCTAAAATATTGATCGAAACCAGGTTTTATTGACTGCTTCAGTGTATTACCACATTACTACGTGATTCAAACACGGAAAAAACCCAGGATCTGGCCAACAAGTTTGCGAAAAAGGCGAAAGTATAAGCCAGATGCGCGCAAATCTCAGACCTAACCCAGACCTAACCGGTGTTATCCTCTAAAATATTGATCGAAACCAGGTTTTATTGACTGCTTCAGTTTGTTACCACATTACTACGTGATTCAAACACGAAAAAACCCCAGGATCTGGCCAACAAGTATGCGAAGAAGGCAAAATCATGAGGCAGATGCGGGCATAACCCAGACCTAACCCAGACCTAACCGGTGTTATCCTCTAAAATATTGATCGAAACCAGGTTTTATTGACTGCTTCAGTGTATTACCACATTACTACGTGATTCAAACACGAAAAAAGCCCAGGATCTGGCCAACAAGTATGCGAAGAAGGCAAAATCATGAGCCAGATGCGGGCATAACCCCGACCTAACCCAGACCTAACCGGTGTTATCCTCTAAAATATTGATCGAAACCAGGTTTAATTGACTGTTACTGTGTGGTACCACATTACTACGTGATTCAAACCGGGAAAAAACCCTGGATCTGGCCAACAAGTATGCGAAGAAGGCAAAATCATGAGCCAGATGCGGGCATAACCCGGACCTAACCCAGACCTAACCGGTGTTATCCTCTAAAATATTGATCGAAACCAGGTTTTATTGACTGCCTCAGTGTGTTACCACATTACTACGTGTTTCAAACACGGCAAATACCCAGGATCTGGCCAACATGTTTGCGAAAATACGAAAGTATAAGCCATATGCGCGCAAATCCCAGACCTAACCCAGACCTAACCGGTGTTATCCTCTAAAATATTGATCGGAACCAGGTTTAATTGACTGCTTCAGTGTGTTACCACATTACTACGTGATTCAAACACGAAAAAAACCCAGGATCTGGCCAACAAGTATGCGAAGAAGGCAAAATCATGAGCCAGATGCGGGCATAACCCAGACCTAACCCAGACCTAACCGGTGTTATCCTCTAAAATATTGATCGAAACCAGGTTTAATTGACTGTTACTGTGTGGTACCACATTACCACGTGATTCAAACCGGAAAAAAACCCCGGATCTGGCCAACAAGTATGCGAAGAAGGCAAAATCATGAGCCAGATGCGGGCATAACCCGGACCTAACCCAGACCTAACCGGTGTTATCCTCTAAAATATTGATCGAAACCAGGTTTTATTGACTGCTTCAGTGTATTACCACATTACTACGTGATTCAAACACGGAAAAAACCCAGGATCTGGCCAACAAGTTTGCGAAAAAGGCGAAAGTATAAGCCAGATGCGCGCAAATCTCAGACCTAACCCAGACCTAACCGGTGTTATCCTCTAAAATATTGATCGAAACCAGGTTTTATTGACTGCTTCAGTTTGTTACCACATTACTACGTGATTCAAACACGAAAAAACCCCAGGATCTGGCCAACAAGTATGCGAAGAAGGCAAAATCATGAGCCAGATGCGGGCATAACCCAGACCTAACCCAGACCTAACCGGTGTTATCCTCTAAAATATTGATCGAAACCAGGTTTTATTGACTGCTTCAGTGTATTACCACATTACTACGTGATTCAAACACGAAAAAAGCCCAGGATCTGGCCAACAAGTATGCGAAGAAGGCAAAATCATGAGCCAGATGCGGGCATAACCCAGACCTAACCCAGACCTAACCGGTGTTATCCTCTAAAATATTGATCGAAACCAGGTTTAATTGACTGTTACTGTGTGGTACCACATTACTACGTGATTCAAACCGGAAAAAAACCCTGGATCTGGCCAACAAGTATGCGAAGAAGGCAAAATCATGAGCCAGATGCGGGCATAACCCGGACCTAACCCAGACCTAACCGGTGTTATCCTCTAAAATATTGATCGAAACCAGGTTTTATTGACTGCCTCAGTGTGTTACCACATTACTACGTGTTTCAAACACGGCAAATACCCAGGATCTGGCCAACAAGTTTGCGAAAATACGAAAGTATAAGCCATATGCGCGCAAATCCCAGACCTAACCCAGACCTAACCGGTGTTATCCTCTAAAATATTGATCGAAACCAGGTTTAATTGACTGCTTCAGTGTGTTACCACATTACTACGTGATTCAAACACGAAAAAAACCCAGGATCTGGCCAACAAGTATGCGAAGAAGGCAAAATCATGAGCCAGATGCGGGCATAACCCAGACCTAACCCAGACCTAACCGGTGTTATCCTCTAAAATATTGATCGAAACCAGGTTTAATTGACTGTTACTGTGTGGTACCACATTACCACGTGATTCAAACCGGAAAAAAACCCTGGATCTGGCCAACAAGTATGCGAAGAAGGCAAAATCATGAGCCAGATGCGGGCATAACCCAGACCTAACCCAGACCTAACCGGTGTTATCCTCTAAAATATTGATCGAAACCAGGTTTTATTGACTGCTTCAGTGTATTACCACATTACTACGTTATTCAAACACGGAAAAAACCCAGTATCTGGCCAACAAGTTTGCGAAAAAGGCGAAAGTATAAGCCAGATGCGCGCAAATCTCAGACCTAACCCAGACCTAACCGGTGTTATCCTCTAAAATATTGATCGAAACCAGGTTTTATTGACTGCTTCAGTTTGTTACCACATTACTACGTGATTCAAACACGAAAAAACCCCAGGATCTGGCCAACAAGTATGCGAAGAAGGCAAAATCATGAGCCAGATGCGGGCATAACCCAGACCTAACCCAGACCTAACCGGTGTTATCCTCTAAAATATTGATCGAAACCAGGTTTTATTGACTGCTTCAGTGTATTACCACATTACTACGTGATTCAAACACGAAAATAGCCCAGGATCTGGCCAACAAGTATGCGAAGAAGGCAAAATCATGAGCCAGATGGGGGCATAACCCAGACCTAACCCAGACCTAACCGGTGTTATCCTCTAAAATATTGATCGAAACCAGGTTTTATTGACTGCCTCAGTGTGTTACCACATTACTACGTGTTTCAAACACGGCAAATACCCAGGATCTGGCCAACAAGTTTGCGAAAATGCGAAAGTATAAGCCATATGCGCGCAAATCCCAGACCTAACCCAGACCTAACCGGTGTTATCCTCTAAAATATTGATCGAAACCAGGTTTAATTGACTGCTTCAGTGTGTTACCACATTACTACGTGATTCAAACACGAAAAAATCCCAGGATCTGGCCAACAAGTATGCGAAGAAGGCAAAATCATGTGCCAGATGCGGGCATATCCCGGACCTATCCCAGACCTAACCGGTGTAATCCTCTAAAATATTGATCGAAACCAGGTTTAATTGACTGCTTCAGTGTGTTACCACATTACTACGTGATTCAAACACGAAAAAAACCCAGGATCTGGCCAACAAGTATGCGAAGAAGGCAAAATCATGAGCCAGATGCGGGCATATCCCGGACCTATCCCAGACCTAACCGGTGTTATCCTCTAAAATATTGATCGAAACCAGGTTTAATTGACTGCTTCAGTGTGTTACCACATTACTACGTGATTCAAACACGAAAAAAACCCAGGATCTGGCCAACAAGTATGCGAAGAAGGCAAAATCATGAGCCAGATGCGGACATATCCCGGACCTAACCCAGACCTAACCGGTGTTATCCTCTAAAATATTGATCGAAACCAGGTTTTATTGACTGCTTCAGTGTATTACCACATTACTACGTGATTCAAACACGAAAAAAGCCCAGGATCTGGCCAACAAGTATGCGAAGAAGGCAAAATCATGAGCCAGATGCGGGCATAACCCAGACCTAACCCAGACCTAACCGGTGGAATCCTCTAAAATACTGTCCGAATCCAGGTTTAATTGACTGCCTCAGTGTATTACCACATTACTACGTGATTCAAACACGGAAAAAACCCAGGATCTGGCCAACAAGTTTGCGAAAAAGGCGAAAGTATAAGCCAGATGCGCGCAAATCTCAGACCTAACCCAGCCCTAACCAGTGTTATCCTCTAAAATATTGATCGAAACCAGGTTTAATTGACTGCTTCAGGGTGTTACCACATTCCTACGTGATTCAAACACGAAAAAAACCCAGGATCTGGCCAACAAGTTTGCGAAGAAGGCTAAATCATGAGCCTGATGCGGGCATAACCCAGACCTAACCCAGACCTAACCGGTGTAATCCTCTAAAATACTGTCCGAATCCAGGTTTAATTGACTGCCTCAGTGTGGTACAACATTACTACGTGATTCAAACACGGAAAAAACCCAGGATCTGGCCAACAAGTTTGCGAGAAAGGCGAAAGCATAAGCCAGATGCGCGCATATCCCAGACCTAACCCAGACCTAACCGGAGTTATCCTCTAAAATATTCATCGAAACCAGGTTTAATTGACTGCTTCAGTGTATTACAACATTACTACGTGATTCAAACACGAAAAAAACCCAGGATCTGGCCAACAAGTATGCGAAGAAGGCAAAATCATGAGCCAGATGCGGGCATAACCCAGACCTAACCCAGACCTAACCGGTGTTATCCTCTAAAATATTGATCGAAACCAGGTTTAATTGACTGCTTCAGTGTGTTACCACATTACTACGTGATTCAAACACGAAAAAAACCCAGGATCTGGCCAACAAGTATGCGAAAAAGGCGAAAGTATAAGCCAGATGCGCGCATTTCCCAGACCTAACCCAGACCTAACCGGCGTTATCCTCTAAAATATTGATCGAAACCAGGTTTAATTGACTGCCTCTGTGTGCTACCACATTACTGCGTTATTCAAACCCGAAAAAAACCCAGGATCTAGCCAACAAGTTTGCGAAAAAGGCGAAAGTATAAGCCAGATGCGCGCATATCCCAGACCTAACCCAGACCTAACCGGTGTTATCCTCTGAAATATTGATCGAAACCAGGTTTAATTGACTGCTTCAGTGTGTTACCACATTACTACGTGATTCAAACACGAAAAAAACCCAGGATCTGGCCAACAAGTATGCGAAGAAGGCAAAATCATGAGCCAGATGCGGGCATAACCCAGACCTAACCCAGACCTAACCGGTGTTATCCTCTAAAATATTGATCGAAACCAGGTTTTATTGACTGCTTCAGTGTATTACCACATTAGTACGTGATTCAAACACGGAAAAAACCCAGGATCTGGCCAACAAGTTTGCGAAAAAGGCGAAAGTATAAGCCAGATGCGCGCAAATCTCAGACCTAACCCAGCCCTAACCAGTGTTATCCTCTAAAATATTCATCGAAACCAGGTTTAATTGACTGCTTCAGTGTGTTACCACATTCCTACGTGATTCAAACACGAAAAAAACCCAGGATCTGGCCAACAAGTATGCGAAGAAGGCAAAATCATGAGCCTGATGCGGGCATAACCCAGACCTAACCCAGACCTAACCGGTGTAATCCTCTAAAATACTGTCCGAATCCAGGTTTAATTGACTGCCTCAGTGTGGTACAACATTACTACGTGATTCAAACACGGAAAAAACCCAGGATCTGGCCAACAAGTTTGCGAGAAAGGCGAAAGCATAAGCCAGATGCGCGCATATCCCAGACCTAACCCAGACCTAACCGGAGTTATCCTCTAAAATATTGATCGAAACCAGGTTTAATTGACTGCTTCAGTGTATTACCACATTACTACGTGATTCAAACACGAAAAAAACCCAGGATCTGGCCAACAAGTATGCGAAGAAGGCAAAATCATGAGCCAGATGCGGGCATAACCCAGACCTAAACCAGACCTAACCGGTGTTATCCTCTAAAATATTGATCGAAACCAGGTTTAATTGACTGCTTCAGTGTGTTACCACATTACTACGTGATTCAAACACGAAAAAAACCCAGGATCTGGCCAACAAGTATGCGAAAAAGGCGAAAGTATAAGCCAGATGCGCGCAAATCTCAGACCTAACCCAGCCCTAACCAGTGTTATCCTCTAAAATATTGATCGAAACCAGGTTTAATTGACTGCTTCAGTGTGTTACCACATTACTACGTGATTCAAACACGAAAAAAACCCAGGATCTGGCCAACAAGTATGCGAAAAAGGCGAAAGTATAAGCCAGATGCGCGCATTTCCCAGACCTAACCCAGACCTAACCGGCGTTATCCTCTAAAATATTGATCGAAACCAGGTTTAATTGACTGCCTCTGTGTGCTACCACATTACTGCGTTATTCAAACCCGAAAAAAACCCAGGATCTAGCCAACAAGTTTGCGAAAAAGGCGAAAGTATAAGCCAGATGCGCGCATATCCCAGACCTAACCCAGACCTAACCGGTGTTATCCTCTGAAATATTGATCGAAACCAGGTTTAATTGACTGCTTCAGTGTATTACCACATTACTACGTGTGTCAAACACGAAAAAAACCCAGGATCTGGCCAACAAGTTTGCGAAAAAGGCGAAAGTATAAGCCAGATGCGCGCATATCCCAGACCTAACCCAGACCTAACCGGTGTTATCCTCTGAAATATTGATCGAAACCAGGTTTAATTGACTGTTTCAGTGTGTTACCACGTTACTACGTGTTTCAAACACGGCAAATACCCAGGATCTGGCCAACAAGTTTGCGAAAAGGGCGAAAGTATAAGCCATATGCGCGCAAATCCCAGACCTAACCCAGACCTAACCGGTGTTATCCTCTAAAATATTGATCGAAACCAGGTTTAATTGACAGCTTCAGTGTGCTACCCCATTACTACGTGATTCAAACACGAAAAAAACCCAGGATCTGGCCAACAAGTAAGCGAAGAAGGCAAAATCATGAGCCAGATGCGGGCATATCCCGGACCTATCCCAGACCTAACCGGTGTTATCCTCTAAAATATTGATCGAAACCAGGTTTTATTGACTGCTTCAGTGTATTACCACATTACTACGTGATTCAAACACGAAAAAAGCCCAGGATCTGGCCAACAAGTATGCGAAGAAGGCAAAATCATGAGCCAGATGCGGGCATATCCCGGAACTATCCCAGACCTAACCGGTGTTATCCTCTAAAATATTGATCGAAACCAGGTTTAATTGACTGCTTCAGTGTGTTACCACATTACTACGTGATTCAAACACGAAAAAACCCCAGGATCTGGCCAACAAGTATGCGAAGAAGGCAATATCATGAGCCAGATGCGGGCATAACCCAGACCTAACCCAGACCTAACCGGTGTTATCCTCTAAAATATTGATCGAAACCAGGTTTTATTGACTGCTTCAGTTTGTTACCACATTACTACGTGATTCAAACACGAAAAAACCCCAGGATCTAGCCAACAAGTTTGCGAAAAAGGCGAAAGTATAAGCCAGATGCGCGCATATCCCAGACCTAACCCAGACCTAACCGGTGTTATCCTCTGAAATATTGATCGAAACCAGGTTTAATTGACTGCTTCAGTGTGTTACCACATTACTACGTGATTCAAACACGAAAAAAACCCAGGATCTGGCCAACAAGTATGCGAAGAAGGCAAAATCATGAGCCAGATGCGGGCATAACCCAGACCTAACCCAGACCTAACCGGTGTTATCCTCTAAAATATTGATCGAAACCAGGTTTTATTGACTGCTTCAGTGTATTACCACATTAGTACGTGATTCAAACACGGAAAAAACCCAGGATCTGGCCAACAAGTTTGCGAAAAAGGCGAAAGTATAAGCCAGATGCGCGCAAATCTCAGACCTAACCCAGCCCTAACCAGTGTTATCCTCTAAAATATTCATCGAAACCAGGTTTAATTGACTGCTTCAGTGTGTTACCACATTCCTACGTGATTCAAACACGAAAAAAACCCAGGATCTGGCCAACAAGTATGCGAAGAAGGCAAAATCATGAGCCTGATGCGGGCATAACCCAGACCTAACCCAGACCTAACCGGTGTAATCCTCTAAAATACTGTCCGAATCCAGGTTTAATTGACTGCCTCAGTGTGGTACAACATTACTACGTGATTCAAACACGGAAAAAACCCAGGATCTGGCCAACAAGTTTGCGAGAAGGGCGAAAGCATAAGCCAGATGCGCGCATATCCCAGACCTAACCCAGACCTAACCGGAGTTATCCTCTAAAATATTGATCGAAACCAGGTTTAATTGACTGCTTCAGTGTATTACCACATTACTACGTGATTCAAACACGAAAAAAACCCAGGATCTGGCCAACAAGTATGCGAAGAAGGCAAAATCATGAGCCAGATGCGGGCATAACCCAGACCTAAACCAGACCTAACCGGTGTTATCCTCTAAAATATTGATCGAAACCAGGTTTAATTGACTGCTTCAGTGTGTTACCACATTACTACGTGATTCAAACACGAAAAAAACCCAGGATCTGGCCAACAAGTATGCGAAAAAGGCGAAAGTATAAGCCAGATGCGCGCATTTCCCAGACCTAACCCAGACCTAACCGGCGTTATCCTCTAAAATATTGATCGAAACCAGGTTTAATTGACTGCCTCTGTGTGGTACCACATTACTGCGTTATTCAAAACCGAAAAAAACCCAGGATCTAGCCAACAAGTTTGCGAAAAAGGCGAAAGTATAAGCCAGATGCGCGCATATCCCAGACCTAACCCAGACCTAACCGGTGTTATCCTCTGAAATATTGATCGAAACCAGGTTTAATTGACTGCTTCAGTGTATTACCACATTACTACGTGATTCAAACACGAAAAAAACCCAGGATCTGGCCAACAAGTATGCGAAGAAGGCAAAATCATGAGCCAGATGCGGGCATAACCCAGACCTAACCCAGACCTAACCGGTGTTATCCTCTAAAATATTGATCGAAACCAGGTTTTATTGACTGCTTCAGTGTATTACCACATTAGTACGTGATTCAAACACGGAAAAAACCCAGGATCTGGCCAACAAGTTTGCGAAAAAGGCGAAAGTATAAGCCAGATGCGCGCAAATCTCAGACCTAACCCAGCCCTAACCAGTGTTATCCTCTAAAATATTCATCGAAACCAGGTTTAATTGACTGCTTCAGTGTGTTACCACATTCCTACGTGATTCAAACACGAAAAAAACCCAGGATCTGGCCAACAAGTATGCGAAGAAGGCAAAATCATGAGCCTGATGCGGGCATAACCCAGACCTAACCCAGACCTAACCGGTGTAATCCTCTAAAATACTGTCCGAATCCAGGTTTAATTGACTGCCTCAGTGTGGTACAACATTACTACGTGATTCAAACACGGAAAAAACCCAGGATCTGGCCAACAAGTTTGCGAGAAAGGCGAAAGCATAAGCCAGATGCGCGCATATCCCAGACCTAACCCAGACCTAACCGGAGTTATCCTCTAAAATATTGATCGAAACCAGGTTTAATTGACTGCTTCAGTGTATTACCACATTACTACGTGATTCAAACACGAAAAAAACCCAGGATCTGGCCAACAAGTATGCGAAGAAGGCAAAATCATGAGCCAGATGCGGGCATAACCCAGACCTAAACCAGACCTAACCGGTGTTATCCTCTAAAATATTGATCGAAACCAGGTTTAATTGACTGCTTCAGTGTGTTACCACATTACTACGTGATTCAAACACGAAAAAAACCCAGGATCTGGCCAACAAGTATGCGAAAAAGGCGAAAGTATAAGCCAGATGCGCGCATATCCCAGACCTAACCCAGACCTAACCGGTGTTATCCTCTGAAATATTGATCGAAACCAGGTTTAATTGACTGCTTCAGTGTATTACCACATTACTACGTGATTCAAACACGAAAAAAACCCAGGATCTGGCCAACAAGTATGCGAAGAAGGCAAAATCATGAGCCAGATGCGGGCATAACCCAGACCTAACCCAGACCTAACCGGTGTTATCCTCTAAAATATTGATCGAAACCAGGTTTTATTGACTGCTTCAGTGTATTACCACATTAGTACGTGATTCAAACACGGAAAAAACCCAGGATCTGGCCAACAAGTTTGCGAAAAAGGCGAAAGTATAAGCCAGATGCGCGCAAATCTCAGACCTAACCCAGCCCTAACCAGTGTTATCCTCTAAAATATTCATCGAAACCAGGTTTAATTGACTGCTTCAGTGTGTTACCACATTCCTACGTGATTCAAACACGAAAAAAACCCAGGATCTGGCCAACAAGTATGCGAAGAAGGCAAAATCATGAGCCTGATGCGGGCATAACCCAGACCTAACCCAGACCTAACCGGTGTAATCCTCTAAAATACTGTCCGAATCCAGGTTTAATTGACTGCCTCAGTGTGGTACAACATTACTACGTGATTCAAACACGGAAAAAACCCAGGATCTGGCCAACAAGTTTGCGAGAAAGGCGAAAGCATAAGCCAGATGCGCGCATATCCCAGACCTAACCCAGACCTAACCGGAGTTATCCTCTAAAATATTGATCGAAACCAGGTTTAATTGACTGCTTCAGTGTATTACCACATTACTACGTGATTCAAACACGAAAAAAACCCAGGATCTGGCCAACAAGTATGCGAAGAAGGCAAAATCATGAGCCAGATGCGGGCATAACCCAGACCTAAACCAGACCTAACCGGTGTTATCCTCTAAAATATTGATCGAAACCAGGTTTAATTGACTGCTTCAGTGTGTTACCACATTACTACGTGATTCAAACACGAAAAAAACCCAGGATCTGGCCAACAAGTATGCGAAAAAGGCGAAAGTATAAGCCAGATGCGCGCATTTCCCAGACCTAACCCAGACCTAACCGGCGTTATCCTCTAAAATATTGATCGAAACCAGGTTTAATTGACTGCCTCTGTGTGGTACCACATTACTGCGTTATTCAAAACCGAAAAAAACCCAGGATCTAGCCAACAAGTTTGCGAAAAAGGCGAAAGTATAAGCCAGATGCGCGCATATCCCAGACCTAACCCAGACCTAACCGGTGTTATCCTCTGAAATATTGATCGAAACCAGGTTTAATTGACTGCTTCAGTGTATTACCACATTACTACGTGTGTCAAACACGAAAAAAACCCAGGATCTGGCCAACAAGTTTGCGAAAAAGGCGAAAGTATAAGCCAGATGCGCGCATATCCCAGACCTAACCCAGACCTACCCGGTGTTATCCTCTGAAATATTGATCGAAACCAGGTTTAGTTGACTGTTTCAGTGTGTTACCACGTTACTACGTGTTTCAAACACGGCAAATACCCAGGATCTGGCCAACAAGTTTGCGAAAAGGGCGAAAGTATAAGCCATATGCGCGCAAATCCCAGACCTAACCCAGACCTAACCGGTGTTATCCTCTAAAATATTGATCGAAACCAGGTTTAATTGACAGCTTCAGTGTGCTACCCCATTACTACGTGATTCAAACACGAGAAAAACCCAGGATCTGGCCAACAAGTAAGCGAAGAAGGCAAAATCATGAGCCAGATGCGGGCATATCCCGGACCTATCCCAGACCTAACCGGTGTTATCCTCTAAAATATTGATCGAAACCAGGTTTTATTGACTGCTTCAGTGTATTACCACATTACTACGTGATTCAAACACGGAAAAAACCCAGGATCTGGCCAACAAGTTTGCGAAAAAGGCGAAAGTATAAGCCATATGCGCGCAAATCTCAGACCTAACCCAGACCTAACCGGTGTTATCCTCTAAAATATTGATCGAAACCAGGTTTTATTGACTGCTTCAGTGTGTTACCACATTACTACGTGATTCAAACACGGAAAAAACCCAGGATCTGGCCAACAAGTATGCGAAGAAGGCAAAATCATGAGCCAGATGCGGGCATAACCCAGACCTAACCCAGACCTAACCGGTGTTATCCTCTAAAATACTGATCGAAACCAGGTTTAATTGACAGCTTCAGTGTGTTACCACATTACTACGTGTTTCAAACACGAAAAAACCCCAGGATCTGGCCAACAAGTATGCGAAGAAGGCAAAATCATGAGCCAGATGAGGGCATATCCCGGACCTATCCCAGACCTAACCGGTGTTATCCTCTAAAATATTGATCGAAACCAGGTTTTATTGACTGCTTCAGTTTGTTACCACATTACTACGTGATTCAAACACGAAAAAAACCCAGGATCTGGCCAACAAGTATGCGAAGAAGGCAAAATCATGAGCCAGATGCGGGCATAACCCAGACCTAACCCAGACCTAACCGGTGTTATCCTCTAAAATATTAATCGAAACCAGGTTTTATTGACTGCTTCAGTTTGTTACCACATTACTATGTGATTCAAACACGGAAAATACCCAGGATCTGGCCAACAAGTTTGCGAAAAAGGCGAAAGTATAAGCCAGATGCGCGCAAATCCCAGACCTAACCCAGACCTAACCGGTGTTATCCTCTAAAATATTGATCGAAACCAGGTTTTATTGACTGCTTCAGTGTGTTACCACATTACTACGTGATCAAACACGGAAAAAACCCAGGATCTGGCCAACAAGTATGCGAAGAAGGCAAAATCATGAGCCAGATGCGGGCATATCCCGGACCTATCCCAGACCTAACCGGTGTTATCCTCTAAAATATTGATCGAAACCAGGTTTAATTGACAGCTTCAGTGTGTTACCACATTACTACGTGATTCAAACACGAAAAAAACCCAGGATCTGGCCAACAAGTATGCGAAGAAGGCAAAATCATGAGCCAGATGCGGGCATATCTCGGACCAAACCCAGACCTAACCGGTGTTATCCTCTGAAATATTGATCGAAACCAGGTTTTATTGACTGCTTCAGTGTATTACCACATTACTACGTGATTCAAACACGGAAAAAACCCAGGATCTGGCCAACAAGTTTGCGAAAAAGGCGAAAGTATAAGCCAGATGCGCGCAAATCTCAGACCTAACCCAGACCTAACTGGTGTTATCCTCTAATATATTGATCGAAACCAGGTTTTATTGACTGCTTCAGTGTGTTACCACATTACTACGTGATTCAAACACGAAAAAATCCCAGGATCTGGCCAACAAGTATGCGAAGAAGGCAAAATCATGTGCCAGATGCGGGCATATCCCGGACCTATCCCAGACCTAACCGGTGTTATCCTCTAAAATATTGATCGAAACCAGGTTTAATTGACTGCTTCAGTGTGTTACCACATTACTACGTGATTCAAACACGAAAAAAACCCAGGATCTGGCCAACAAGTTTGCGAAAAAGGCGAAAGTATAAGCCAGATGCGCGCATATCCCAGACCTAACCGGTGTTATCCTCTAAAATATTGATCGAAACCAGGTTTAATTGACTGCTTCAGTGTATTACCACATTACTACGTGATTCAAACACGGAAAAAGCCCAGGATCTGGCCAACAAGTATGCGAAGAAGGCAAAATCATGAGCCAGATGCGGGCATAACCCAGACCTAACCCAGACCTAACCGGTGTTATCCTCTGAAATATTGATCGAAACCAGGTTTAATTGACTGCTTCAGTGTGTTACCACATTACTACGTGATTCAAACACGAAAAAAGCCCAGGATCTGGCCAACAAGTATGCGAAGAAGGCAAAATCATGAGCCAGATGCGGGCATAACCCAGACCTAACCCAGACCTAACCGGTGTTATCCTCTAAAATATTGATAGAAACCAGGTTTTATTGACTGCTTCAGTGTGTTACCACATTACTACGTGATTCAAACACGGCAAATACCCAGGATCTGGCCAACAAGTTTGCGAAAATGCGAAAGTATAAGCCATATGCGCGCAAATCCCAGACCTAACCCAGACCTAACCGGTGTTATCCTCTAATATATTGATCGAAACCAGGTTTAATTGACTGCTTCAGTGTGTTACCACATTACTACGTGATTCAAACACGAAAAAAACCCAGGATCTGGCCAACAAGTATGCGAAGAAGGCAAAATCATGAGCCAGATGCGGGCATATCCCGGACCTATCCCAGACCTAACCGGTGTTATCCTCTAAAATATTGATCGAAACCAGGTTTAATTGACAGCTTCAGTGTGTTACCACATTACTACGTGATTCAAACACGAAAAACACCCAGGATCTGGCCAACAAGTATGCGAAGAAGGCAAAATCATGAGCCAGATGCGGGCATATCTCGGACCAAACCCAGACCTAACCGGTGTTATCCTCTGAAATATTGATCGAAACCAGGTTTTATTGACTGCTTCAGTGTATTACCACATTACTACGTGATTCAAACACGGAAAAAACCCAGGATCTGGCCAACAAGTTTGCGAAAAAGGCGAAAGTATAAGCCAGATGCGCGCAAATCTCAGACCTAACCCAGACCTAACTGGTGTTATCCTCTAATATATTGATCGAAACCAGGTTTTATTGACTGCTTCAGTTTGTTACCACATTACTACGTGATTTAAACACGAAAAAACCCCAGGATCTGGCCAACAAGTATGCGAAGAAGGCAAAATCATGTGCCAGATGCGGGCATAACCCAGACCTAACCCAGACCTAACCGGTGTTATCCTCTAAAATATTGATCGAAACCAGGTTTTATTGACTGCTTCAGTGTGTTACCACATTACTACGTGATTCAAACACGAAAAAAACCCAGGATCTGGCCAACAAGTGTGCGAAAAAGGCGAAAGTATAAGCCAGATGCGCGCAAATCTCAGACCTAACCCAGACCTAACCGGTGTTATCCTGTAAAATATTGATCGAAACCAGGTTTAATTGACTGCTTCAGTGTGTTATCACATTTCTACGTGATTCAAACACGAGAAGCCCCAGGATCTGGCCAACAAGTATGCGAAGAAGGCAAAATCATGGGCCAGATGCGGGCATATCCCGGACCTATCCCAGACCTAATCGGTGTTATCCTCTAAAATATTGATCGAAACCAGGTTTAATTGACTGCTTCAGTGTGTTACCACATTACTACGTGATTCAAACACGAAAAAAACCCAGGATCTGGCCAACAAGTGTGCGAAAAAGGCGAAAGTATAAGCCAGATGCGCGCAAATCTCAGACCTAACCCAGACCTAACCGGTGTTATCCTCTAAAATATTGATCAAAACCAGGTTTTATTGACTGCTTCTGTTTGTTACCACATTACTAGGTGATTCAAACACGAAAAAACCCTAGGATCTGGCCAACAAGTTTGCGAAGAAGGCAAAATCATGAGCCAGATGCGGGCATATCCCGGACCTATCCCAGACCTAACCGGTGTTATCCTCTAAAATAGTGATCGAAACCCGGTTTAATTGACTGCTTCAGTGTGTTACCACATTACTACGTGATCCAAACACGAAAAAAACCCAGGATCTGGCCAACAAGTATGCGAAGAAGGCAAAATCATGAGCCAGATGCGGGCATAACCCAGACCTAACCCAGACCTAACCGGTGTTATCCTCAAAAATATTGATCGAAACCAGGTTTTATTGACTGGTTCAGTGTATTACCACATTACTACGTGATTCAAACACGAAAAAACCCCAGGATCTGGCCAACAAGTATGCGAAGAAGGCAAAATCATGAGCCAGATGAGGGCATATCCCGGACCTATCCCAGACCTAACCGGTGTTATCCTCTAAAATATTGATCGAAACCAGGTTTTATTGACTGCTTCAGTTTGTTACCACATTACTACGTGATTCAAACACGAAAAAAACCCAGGATCTGGCCAAGAAGTATGCGAAGAAGGCAAAATCATGAGCCAGATGCGGGCATAACCCAGACCTAACCCAGACCTAACCGGTGTTATCCTCTAAAATATTGATCGAAACCAGGTTTTATTGACTGCTTCAGTTTGTTACCACATTACTATGTGATTCAAACACGGAAAATACCCAGGATCTGGCCAACAAGTTTGCGAAAAAGGCGAAAGTATAAGCCAGATGCGCGCAAATCCCAGACCTAACCCAGACCTAACCGGTGTTATCCTCTAAAATATTGATCGAAACCAGGTTTTATTGACTGCTTCAGTGTGTTACCACATTACTACGTGATCAAACACGGAAAAAACCCAGGATCTGGCCAACAAGTTTGCTTAAAAGGCGAAAGTATAAGCCAGATGCGCGCATATCCCAGACCTAACCGGTGTTATCCTCTAAAATATTGATCGAAACCAGGTTTAATTGACAGCTTCAGTGTGTTACCACATTACTACGTGATTCAAACACGAAAAAAACCCAGGATCTGGCCAACAAGTATGCGAAGACGGCAAAATCATGAGCCAGATGCGGGCATATCCCGGACCTAACCCAGACCTAACCGGTGTTATCCTCTAAAATATTGACCGAAACCAGGTATAATTGACTGCTTCAGTGTGTTACC
The DNA here is from genome assembly GCF_051014445.1 of Colletes latitarsis. Lineage (NCBI taxonomy): Eukaryota > Metazoa > Arthropoda > Insecta > Hymenoptera > Colletidae > Colletes > Colletes latitarsis. The sequence goes on along the minus strand of NW_027488381.1, from coordinate 1,796,542 downwards.
ACATTCCTACGTGATTCAAACACGAAAAAAACCCAGGATCTGGCCAACAAGTATGCGAAGAAGGCGAAAGTATAAGCCAGATGCGCGCATTTCCCAGACCTAACCCAGACCTAACCGGTGTTATCCTCTGAAATATTGATCGAAACCAGGTTTAATTGACTGCTTCAGTGTGTTACCACATTACTACGTGATTCAAACACGGAAAAAACCCAGGATCTGGCCAACAAGTATGCGATGAAGGCAAAATCATGAGCCAGATGCGGGCATAACCCAGACCTAACCCAGGCCTAACAGGTGTTATCCTCTAAAATATTGATCGAAACCAGGTTTTATTGACTGCTTCAGTGTATTACCACATTACTACGTGATTCAAACACGGAAAAACCCCAGGATCTGGCCAACAAGTATGCGAAGAAGGCAAAATCATGAGCCAGGTGAGGGCATATCCCGGACCTATCCCAGACCTAACCGGTGTTATCCTTTAAAATATTGATCGAAACCAGGTTTAATTGACAGCTTCAGTGTGTTACCACATTACTACGTGATTCAAACACGAAAAAAATCCAGGATCTGGCCAACAAGTATGCGAAGAAGGCAAAATCATGAGCCAGATGCGGGCATATCCCGGACCTAACCCAGACCTAACCGGTGTTATCCTCTAAAATATTGACCGAAACCAGGTTTAATTGACTGCTTCAGTGTGTTACCACATTCCTACGTGATTCAAACACGAAAAAAACCCAGGATCTGGCCAACAAGTATGCGAAGAAGGCGAAAGTATAAGCCAGATGCGCGCATTTCCCAGACCTAACCCAGACCTAACCGGTGTTATCCTCTGAAATATTGATCGAAACCAGGTTTAATTGACTGCTTCAGTGTGTTACCACATTACTACGTGATTCAAACACGGAAAAAACCCAGGATCTGGCCAACAAGTATGCGATGAAGGCAAAATCATGAGCCAGATGCGGGCATAACCCAGACCTAACCCAGGCCTAACAGGTGTTATCCTCTAAAATATTGATCGAAACCAGGTTTTATTGACTGCTTCAGTGTATTACCACATTACTACGTGATTCAAACACGGAAAAAACCCAGGATCTGGCCAACAAGTTTGCGAAAAAGGCGAAAGTATAAGCCATATGCGCGCTAATCTCAGACTTAACCCAGACCTAACCGGTGTTATCCTCTAAAATATTGATCGAAACCAGGTTTTATTGACTGCTTCAGTGTGTTACCACATTACTACGTGATTCAAACACGGAAAAAACCCAGGATCTGGCCAACAAGTATGCGAAGAAGGCAAAATCATGAGCCAGATGCGGGCATAACCCAGACCTAACCCAGACCTAACCGGTGTTATCCTCTAAAATATTGATCGAAACCAGGTTTAATTGACAGCTTCAGTGTGTTACCACATTACTACGTGTTTCAAACACGAAAAAACCCCAGGATCTGGCCAACAAGTATGCGAAGAAGGCAAAATCATGAGCCAGATGCGGGCATAACCCAGACCTAACCCAGACCTAACCGGTGTTATCCTCTAAAATATTGATAGAAACCAGGTTTTATTGACTGCTTCAGTGTGTTACCACATTACTACGTGATTCAAACACGGCAAATACCCAGGATCTGGCCAACAAGTTTGCGAAAATGCGAAAGTATAAGCCATATGCGCGCAAATCCCAGACCTAACCCAGACCTAACCGGTGTTATCCTCTAATATATTGATCGAAACCAGGTTTAATTGACTGCTTCAGTGTGTTACCACATTACTACGTGATTCAAACACGAAAAAAACCCAGGATCTGGCCAACAAGTATGCGAAGAAGGCAAAATCATGAGCCAGATGCGGGCATATCCCGGACCTATCCCAGACCTAACCGGTGTTATCCTCTAAAATATTGATCGAAACCAGGTTTAATTGACAGCTTCAGTGTGTTACCACATTACTACGTGATTCAAACACGAAAAAAACCCAGGATCTGGCCAACAAGTATGCGAAGAAGGCAAAATCATGAGCCAGATGTGGGCATATCTCGGACCAAACCCAGACCTAACCGGTGTTATCCTCTGAAATATTGATCGAAACCAGGTTTTATTGACTGCTTCAGTGTATTACCACATTACTACGTGATTCAAACACGGAAAAAACCCAGGATCTGGCCAACAAGTTTGCGAAAAAGGCGAAAGTATAAGCCAGATGCGCGCAAATCTCAGACCTAACCCAGACCTAACTGGTGTTATCCTCTAATATATTGATCGAAACCAGGTTTTATTGACTGCTTCAGTTTGTTACCACATTACTACGTGATTTAAACACGAAAAAACCCCAGGATCTGGCCAACAAGTATGCGAAGAAGGCAAAATCATGAGCCAGATGCGGGCATAACCCAGACCTAACCCAGACCTAACCGGTGTTATCCTCTAAAATATTGATCGAAACCAGGTCTTATTGACTGCTTCAGTGTATTACCACATTACTACGTGATTCAAACACGAAAAAAGCCCAGGATCTGGCCAACAAGTATGCGAAGAAGGCAAAATCATGAGCCAGATGCGGGCATAACCCAGACCTAACCCAGACCTAACCGGTGTTATCCTCTAAAATATTGATCGAAACCAGGTTTTATTGACTGCTTCAGTGTATTACCACATTACTACGTGATTCAAACACGGAAAAAACCCAGGATCTGGCCAACAAGTTTGCGAAAAAGGCGAAAGTATAAGCCAGATGCGCGCAAATCTCAGACCTAACCCAGCCCTAACCGGTGTTATCCTGTAAAATATTGATCGAAACCAGGTTTAATTGACTGCTTCAGTGTGTTATCACATTACTACGTGATTCAAACACGAGAAGCCCCAGGATCTGGCCAACAAGTATGCGAAGAAGGCAAAATCATGGGCCAGATGCGGGCATATCCCGGACCTATCCCAGACCTAATCGGTGTTATCCTCTAAAATATTGATCGAAACCAGGTTTAATTGACTGCTTCAGTGTGTTACCACATTACTACGTGATTCAAACACGAAAAAAACCCAGGATCTGGCCAACAAGTGTGCGAAAAAGGCGAAAGTATAAGCCAGATGCGCGCAAATCTCAGACCTAACCCAGGCCTAACCGGTGTTATCCTCTAAAATATTGATCAAAACCAGGTTTTATTGACTGCTTCTGTTTGTTACCACATTACTAGGTGATTCAAACACGAAAAAACCCTAGGATCTGGCCAACAAGTTTGCGAAGAAGGCAAAATCATGAGCCAGATGCGGGCATATCCCGGACCTATCCCAGACCTAACCGGTGTTATCCTCTAAAATATTGATCGAAACCCGGTTTAATTGACTGCTTCAGTGTGTTACCACATTACTACGTGATCCAAACACGAAAAAAACCCAGGATCTGGCCAACAAGTATGCGAAGAAGGCAAAATCATGAGCCAGATGCGGGCATAACCCAGACCTAACCCAGACCTAACCGGTGTTATCCTCAAAAATATTGATCGAAACCAGGTTTTATTGACTGGTTCAGTGTATTACCACATTACTACGTGATTCAAACACGAAAAAACCCCAGGATCTGGCCAACAAGTATGCGAAGAAGGCAAAATCATGAGCCAGATGAGGGCATATCCCGGACCTATCCCAGACCTAACCGGTGTTATCCTCTAAAATATTGATCGAAACCAGGTTTTATTGACTGCTTCAGTTTGTTACCACATTACTACGTGATTCAAACACGAAAAAAACCCAGGATCTGGCCAAGAAGTATGCGAAGAAGGCAAAATCATGAGCCAGATGCGGGCATAACCCAGACCTAACCCAGACCTAACCGGTGTTATCCTCGACAAATATTGATCGAAACCAGGTTTTATTGACTGCTTCAGTTTGTTACCACATTACTATGTGATTCAAACACGGAAAATACCCAGGATCTGGCCAACAAGTTTGCGAAAAAGGCGAAAGTATAAGCCAGATGCGCGCAAATCCCAGACCTAACCCAGACCTAACCGGTGTTATCCTCTAAAATATTGATCGAAACCAGGTTTTATTGACTGCTTCAGTGTGTTACCACATTATTACGTGATCAAACACGGAAAAAACCCAGGATCTGGCCAACAAGTTTGCTTAAAAGGCGAAAGTATAAGCCAGATGCGCGCATATCCCAGACCTAACCGGTGTTATCCTCTAAAATATTGATCGAAACCAGGTTTAATTGACAGCTTCAGTGTGTTACCACATTACTACGTGATTCAAACACGAAAAAATCCCAGGATCTGGCCAACAAGTATGCGAAGACGGCAAAATCATGAGCCAGATGCGGGCATATCCCGGACCTAACCCAGACCTAACCGGTGTTATCCTCTAAAATATTGACCGAAACCAGGTATAATTGACTGCTTCAGTGTGTTACCACATTCCTACGTGATTCAAACACGAAAAAAACCCAGGATCTGGCCAACAAGTATGCGAAAAAGGCGAAAGTATAAGCCAGATGCGCGCAAATCCCAGACCTAACCCAGACCTAACCGGTGTTATCCTCTAAAATATTGACCGAAACCAGGTATAATTGACTGCTTCAGTGTGTTACCACATTCCTACGTGATTCAAACACGAGAAAAGCCCAGGATCTGGCCAACAAGTATGCGAAGAAGGCAAAATCATGAGCCAGATGCGGGCATAACCCAGACCTAACCCAGACCTAACCGGTGTTATCCTCTAAAATATTGATCGAAACCAGGTTTTATTGACTGCTTCAGTGTGTTACCACATTACTACGTGTTTCAAACACGGCAAATACCCAGGATCTGGCCAACAAGTTTGCGAAAATGCGAAAGTATAAGCCATATGCGCGCAAATCCCAGACCTAACCCAGACCTAACCGGTGTTATCCTCTAAAATATTGATCGAAACCAGGTTTTATTGACTGCTTCAGTGTGTTACCACATTACTACGTGTTTCAAACACGGCAAATTCCCAGGATCTGGCCAACAAGTTTGCGAAAATGCGAAAGTATAAGCCATATGCGCGCAAATCCCAGACCTAACCCAGACCTAACCGGTGTTATCCTCTAAAATATTGATCGAAACCAGGTTTTATTGACTGCTTCAGTGTGTTACCACATTACTACGTGATTCAAACACGGAAAAATCCCAGGATCTGGCCAACAAGTATGCGAAGAAGGCAAAATCATGAGCCAGATGAGGGCATATCCCGGACCTATCCCAGACCTAACCGGTGTTATCCTCTAAAATATTGATCGAAACCAGGTTTAATTGACAGCTTCAGTGTGTTACCACATTACTACGTGTTTCAAACACGAAAAAACCCCAGGATCTGGCCAACAAGTATGCGAAGAAGGCAAAATCATGAGCCAGATGAGGGCATATCCCGGACCTATCCCAGACCTAACCGGTGTTATCCTCTAAAATATTGATCGAAACCAGGTTTTATTGACTGCTTTAGTTTGTTACCACATTACTACGTGATTCAAACACGAAAAAAACCCAGGATCTGGCCAACAAGTATGCGAAGAAGGCAAAATCATGAGCCAGATGCGGGCATAACCCAGACCTAACCCAGACCTAACCGGTGTTATCCTCTAAAATATTGATCGAAACCAGGTTTTATTGACTGCTTCAGTTTGTTACCACATTACTATGTGATTCAAACACGGAAAATACCCAGGATCTGGCCAACAAGTTTGCGAAAAAGGCGAAAGTATAAGCCAGATGCGCGCAATTCCCAGACCTAACCCAGACCTAACCGGTGTTATCCTCTAAAATATTGATCGAAACCAGGTTTTATTGACTGCTTCAGTGTGTTACCACATTACTACGTGATCAAACACGGAAAAAACCCAGGATCTGGCCAACAAGTTTGCGAAAAAGGCGAAAGTATAAGCCAGATGCGCGCATATCCCAGACCTAACCGGTGTTATCCTCTAAAATATTGATCGAAACCAGGTTTAATTGACTGCTTCAGTGTATTACCACATTACTACGTGATTCAAACACGGAAAAAGCCCAGGATCTGGCCAACAAGTATGCGAAGAAGGCAAAATCATGAGCCAGATGCGGGCATAACCCAGACCTAACCCAGACCTAACCGGTGTTATCCTCTGAAATATTGATCGAAACCAGGTTTAATTGACTGCTTCAGTGTGTTACCACATTACTACGTGATTCAAACACGAAAAAAGCCCAGGATCTGGCCAACAAGTATGCGAAGAAGGCAAAATCATGAGCCAGATGCGGGCATAACCCAGACCTAACCCAGACCTAACCGGTGTTATCCTCTAAAATATTGATCGAAACCAGGTTTTATTGACTGCTTCAGTGTATTACCACATTACTACGTGATTCAAACACGAAAAAAGCCCAGGATCTGGCCAACAAGTATGCGAAGCAGGCAAAATCATGAGCCAGATGCGGGCATAACCCAGACCTAACCCAGACCTAACCTTTGTTATCCTCTAAAATATTGATCGAAACCAGGTTTTATTGACTGCTTCAGTGTGTTACCACATTACTACGTGTTTCAAACACGGCAAATACCCAGGATCTGGCCAACAAGTTTGCGAAAATGCGAAAGTATAAGCCATATGCGCGCAAATCCCAGACCTAACCCAGACCTAACCGGTGTTATCCTCTAAAATATTGATCGAAACCAGGTTTAATTGACTGCTTCAGTGTGTTACCACATTACTACGTGATTCAAACACGAAAAAAACCCAAGATCTGGCCAGCAAGTATGCGAAGAAGGCAAAATCATGAGCCAGATGCGGGCATAACCCAGACCTAACCCAGACCTAACCGGTGTTATCCTCTAAAATATTGATCGAAACCAGGTTTAATTGACAGCTTCAGTGTGTTACCACATTACTACGTGATTCAAACACGAAAAAAACCCAGGATCTGGCCAACAAGTATGCGAAGAAGGCAAAATCATGAGCCAGATGCGGGCATATCCCGGACCAAACCCAGACCTAACCGGTGTTATCCTCTAAAATATTGATCGAAACCAGTTTTAATTGACAGCTTCAGTGTGTTCCCACATTACTACGTGATTCAAACACGAAAAAAACCCAGGATCTGGCCAACAAGTATGCGAAGAAGGCGAAAGTATAAGCCAGATGCGCGCATAACCCAGACCTAACCCAGACCTAACCGGTGTTATCCTCTAAAATATTGATCGAAACCAGGTTTTATTGACTGCTTCAGTGTATTACCACATTACTACGTGATTCAAACACGAAAAAAGCCCAGGATCTGGCCAACAAGTATGCGAAGAAGGCAAAATCATGAGCCAGATGCGGGCATAACCCAGACCTAACCCAGACCTAACCGGTGTTATCCTCTAAAATATTGATCGAAACCAGGTTTTATTGACTGCTTCAGTGTGTTACCACATTACTACGTGTTTCAAACACGGCAAATACCCAGGATCTGGCCAACAAGTATGCGAAGAAGGCGAAAGTATAAGCCATATGCGCGCAAATCCCAGACCTAACCCAGACCTAACCGGTGTTATCCTCTAAAATATTGATCGAAACCAGGTTTTATTGACTGCTTCAGTGTGTTACCACATTACTACGTGATTCAAACACGGAAAAAACCCAGGATCTGGCCAACAAGTATGCGAAGAAGGCAAAATCATGAGCCAGATGCGGGCATAACCCAGACCTAACCGGTGTTATCCTCTAAAATATTGATCGAAACCAGGTTTTATAGACTGCTTCAGTGTATTACCACATTACTACGTGATTCAAACACGAACAAAGCCCAGGATCTGGCCAACAAGTATGCGAAGAAGGCAAAATCATGTGCCAGATGCGGGCATAACCCAGACCTATCCCAGGCCTAACCGGTGTTATCCTCTAAAATATTGATCGATACCAGGTTTTATTGACTGCTTCAGTGTATTACCACATTACTACGTGATTCAAACACGGAAAAAACCCAGGATCTGGCCAACAAGTTTGCGAAAAAGGCGAAAGTATAAGCCAGATGCGCGCAAATCTCAGACCTAACCCAGAACTAACCGGTGTTATCCTCTAAAATATTGATCGAAACCAGGTTTTATTGACTGCTTCAGTTTGTTACTACATTACTACGTGATTCAAACACGAAAAAACCACAGGATCTGGCCAACAAGTATGCGAAGAAGGCAAAATCATGAGCCAGATGCGGGCATAACCCAGACCTAACCCAGACCTAACCGGTGTTATCCTCTAAAATATTGATCGAAACCAGGTTTTATTGACTGCTTCAGTGTATTACCACATTACTACGTGATTCAAACACGGAAAAAACCCAGGATCTGGCCAACAAGTTTGCGAAAAAGGCGAAAGTATACCCCAGATGCGCGCAAATCTCAGACCTAACCCAGACCTAACCGGTGTTATCCTCTAAAATATTGATCTAAACCAGGCTTTATTGACTGCTTCAGTTTGTTACTACATTACTACGTGATTCAAACACGAAAAAACCCCAGGATCTGGCCAACAAGTATGCGAAGAAGGCAAAATCATGAGCCAGATGCGGGCATAACCCAGACCTAACCCAGACCTAACCGGTGTTATCCTCTAAAATATTGATCGAAACCAGGTTTTATTGACTGCTTCAGTGTATTACCACATTACTACGTGATTCAAACACGAAAAAAGCCCAGGATCTGGCCAACAAGTATGCGAAGAAGGCAAAATCATGAGCCAGATGCGGGCATAACCCAGACCTAACCCAGACCTAACCGGGGTTATCCTCTAAAATATTGTTCGAAACCAGGTTTTATTGACTGCTTCAGTGTGTTACCACATTACTACGTGTTTCAAACACGGCAAATACCCAGGATCTGGCCAACAAGTTTGCGAAAATGCGAAAGTATAAGCCATATGCGCGCAAATCCCAGACCTAACCCAGACCTAACCGGTGTTATCCTCTAAAATATTGATCGAAACCAGGTTTTATTGGATGCTTCAGTGTGTTACCACATTACTACGTGATTCAAACACGAAAAAAGCCCAGGATCTGGCCAACAAGTATGCGAAGAAGGCAAAATCATGAGCCAGATGCGGGCATAACCCAGACCTAACCCAGTCCTAACCGGTGTTATCCTCTAAAATATTGATCGAAACCAGGTTTTATTGACTGCTTCAGTGTATTACCACATTACTACGTGATTCAAACACGAAAAAAGCCCAGGATCTGGCCAACAAGTATGCGAAGAAGGCAAAATCATGAGCCAGATGCGGGCATAACCCAGACCTAACCCAGACCTAACCGGTGTTATCCTCTAAAATATTGATCGAAACCAGGTTTAATTGACAGCTTCAGTGTGTTACCACATTACTACGTGATTCAAACACGAAAAAAACCCAGGATCTGGCCAACAAGTATGCGAAGAAGGCAAAATCATGAGCCAGATGCGGGCATATCCCGGACCAAACCCAGACCTAACCGGTGTTATCCTCTAAAATATTGATCGAAACCAGGTTTAATTGACAGCTTCAGTGTGTTACCACATTACTACGTGATTCAAACACGAAGAAAACCCAGGATCTGGCCAACAAGTATGCGAAGAAGGCAAAATCATGAGTCAGATGCGGGCATATCCCGGACCTATCCCAGACCTAACCGGTGTTATCCTCTAAAATATTGATCGAAACCAGGTTTAATTGACTGCTTCAGTGTGTTACCACATTACTACGTGATTCAAACAGGAAAAAAACCCAGGATCTGGCCAACAAGTATGCGAAGATGGCAAAATCATGAGCCAGATGCGGGCATATCCCGGACCTATCCCAGACCTAACCGGTGTTATCCTCTAAAATATTGATCGAAACCAGGTTTAATTGACAGCTTCAGTGTGTTACCACATTACTACGTGATTCAAACACGAAAAAAACCCAGGATCTGGCCAACAAGTATGCGAAGAAGGCAAAATCATGAGCCAGATGCGGGCATATCTCGGACCTAACCCAGACCTAACCGGTGTTATCCTCTAAAATATTGACCGAAACCCGGTTTAATTGACTGCTTCAGTGTGTTACCACATTCCTACGTGATTCAAACACGAAAAAAACCCAGTATCTGGCCAACAAGTATGCGAAGAAGGCGAAAGTATATGCCAGATGCGTGCATTTCCCAGACCTAACCCAGACCTAACCGGTGTTATCCTCTGAAATATTGATCGAAACCAGGTTTAATTGACTGCTTCAGTGTGTTACCACATTACTACGTGATTCAAACACGAAAAAAGCCCAGGATCTGGCCAACAAGTATGCGAAGAAGGCAAAATCATGAGCCAGATGCGGGCATAACCCAGACCTAACCCAGACCTAACCGGTGTTATCCTCTAAAATATTGATCGAAACCAGGTTTTATTGACTGCTTCAGTGTGTTACCACATTACTTCGTGTTTCAAACACGGCAAATACCCAGGATCTGGCCAACAAGTTTGCGAAAATGCGAAAGTATAAGCCATATGCGCGCAAATCCCAGACCTAACCCAGACCTAACCGGTGTTATCCTCTAAAATATTGATCGAAACCAGGTTTTATTGACTGCTTCAGTGTGTTACCACATTACTACGTGATTCAAACACGGAAGAAACCCAGGATCTGGCCAACAAGTATGCGAAGAAGGCAAAATCATGAGCCAGATGCGGGCATAACCCAGACCTAACCCAGACCTAACCGGTGTTATCCTCTAAAATATTGATCGAAACCAGGTTTAATTGACAGCTTCAGTGTGTTACCACATTACTACGTGTTTCAAACACGAAAAAAACCCAGGATCTGGCCAACAAGTATGCGAAGAAGGCAAAATCATGAGCCAGATGCGGGCATATCCCGGACCTATCCCAGACCTAACCGGTGTTATCCTCTAAAATATTGATCGAAACCAGGTTTCATTGACTGCTTCAGTGTGTTACCACATTACTACGTGATTCTAACACGAAAAAAACCCAGGATCTGGCCAACAAGTATGCGAAGAAGGCAAAATCATGAGCCAGATGCGGGCATATCCCGGACCTATCCCAGACCTAACCGGTGTTATCCTCTAAAATATTGATCGAAACCAGGTTTTATAGACTGCTTCAGTGTATTACCACATTACTACGTGATTCAAACACGAAAAAAGCCCAGGATCTGGCCAACAAGTATGCGAAGAAGGCAAAATCATGAGCCAGATGCGGGCATAACCCAGACCTAACCCAGGCCTAACCGGTGTTATCCTCTAAAATATTGATCGAAACCAGGTTTTATTGACTGCTTCAGTGTATTACCACATTACTACGTGATTCAAACACGGAAAAACCCCAGGATCTGGCCAACAAGTTTGCGAAAAAGGCGAAAGTATAAGCCAGATGCGCGCAAATCTCAGACCTAACCCAGAACTAACCGGTGTTATCCTCTAAAATATTGATCGAAACCAGGTTTTATTGACTGCTTCAGTTTGTTACTACATTACTACGTGATTCAAACACGAAAAAACCCCAGGATCTGGCCAACAAGTATGCGAAGAAGGCAAAATCATGAGCCAGATGCGGGCATAACCCAGACCTAACCCAGACCTAACCGGTGTTATCCTCTAAAATATTGATCGAAACCAGGTTTTATTGACTGCTTCAGTGTATTACCACATTACTACGTGATTCAAACACGAAAAAAGCCCAGGATCTGGCCAACAAGTATGCGAAGAAGGCAAAATCATGAGCCAGATGCGGGCATAACCCAGACCTAACGCAGATCTAACCGGTGTTATCCTCTAAAATATTGATCGAAACCAGGTTTTATTGACTGCTTCAGTGTGTTACCACATTACTACGTGTTTCAAACACGGCAAATACCCAGGATCTGGCCAACAAGTTTGCGAAAATGCGAAAGTATAAGCCATATGCGCGCAAATCCCAGACCTAACCCAGACCTAACCGGTGTTATCCTCTAAAATATTGATCGAAACCAGGTTTTATTGACTGCTTCAGTGTGTTACCACATTACTACGTGATTCAAACACGAAAAAAACCCAAGATCTGGCCAACAAGTATGCGAAGAAGGCAAAATCATGAGCCAGATGCGTGCATAACCCAGACCTAACCCAGACCTAACCGGTGTTATCCTCTAAAATATTGATCGAAACCAGGTTTAATTGACAGCTTCAGTGTGTTACCACATTACTACGTGATTCAAACACGAAAAAAACCCAGGATCTGGCCAACAAGTATGCGAAGAAGGCAAAATCATGAGCCAGATGCGGGCATATCCTGGACCTAACCCAGACCTAACCGGTGTTATCCTCTAAAATATTGATCGAAACCAGGTTTAATTGACAGCTTCAGTGTGTTACCACATTACTACGTGATTCAAACACGAAAAAAACCCAGGATCTGGCCAACAAGTATGCGAAGAAGGCAAAATCATGAGCCAGATGCGGGCATATCCCGGACCTATCCCAGACCTAACCGGTGTTATCCTCTAAAATATTGATCGAAACCAGGTTTAATTGACAGCTTCAGTGTGTTACCACATTACTACGTGATTCAAACACGAAAAAAACCCAGGATCTGGCCAACAAGTATGCGAAGAAGGCAAAATCATGAGCCAGATGCGGGCATATCCTGGACCTAACCCAGACCTAACCGGTGTTATCCTCTAAAATATTGATCGAAACCAGGTTTAATTGACAGCTTCAGTGTGTTACCACATTACTACGTGATTCAAACACGAAAAAAACCCAGGATCTGGCCAACAAGTATGCGAAGAAGGCAAAATCATGAGCCAGATGCGGGCATATCCCGGACCTATCCCAGACCTAACCGGTGTTATCCTCTAAAATATTGATCGAAACCAGGTTTAATTGACTGCTTCAGTGTGTTACCACATTACTACGTGATTCAAACACGAAAAAAACCCAGGATCTGGCCAACAAGTATGCGAAGAAGGCAAAATCATGAGCCAGATGCGGGCATATCCCGGACCTATCCCAGACCTAACCGGTGTTATCCTCTAAAATATTGATCGAAACCAGGTTTTATTGACTGCTTCAGTGTATTACCACATTACTACGTGATTCAAACACGAAAAAAGCCCAGGATCTGGCCAACAAGTATGCGAAGAAGGCAAAATCATGAGCCAGATGCGGGCATAACCCAGACCTAACCCAGACCTAACCGGTGTTATCCTCTAAAATATTGATCGAAACCAGGTTTTATTGACTGCTTCAGTGTATTACCACATTACTACGTGATTCAAACACGGAAAAAACCCAGGATCTGGCCAACAAGTATGCGAAGAAGGCAAAATCATGAGCCAGATGCGGGCATATCCCGGACCTATCCCAGACCTAACCGGTGTTATCCTCTAAAATATTGATCGAAACCAGGTTTTATTGACTGCTTCAGTGTATTACCACATTACTACGTGATTCAAACACGAAAAAAGCCCAGGATCTGGCCAACAAGTATGCGAAGAAGGCAAAATCATGAGCCAGATGCGGGCATAACCCAGACCTAACCCAGACCTAACCGGTGTTATCCTCTAAAATATTGATCGAAACCAGGTTTTATTGACTGCTTCAGTGTATTACCACATTACTACGTGATTCAAACACGGAAAAAACCCAGGATCTGGCCAACAAGTAAGCGAAGAAGGCAAAATCATGAGCCAGATGCGGGCATATCCCGGACCTATCCCAGACCTAACCGATGTTATCCTCTAAAATATTGATCGAAACCAGGTTTAATTGACTGCTTCAGTGTGTTACCACATTACTACGTGATTCAAACACGAAAAAACCCCAGGATCTGGCCAAAAAGTATGCGAAGAAGGCAAAATCATGAGCCAGATGCGGGCATATCCCGGACCTATCCCAGACCTAACCGGTGTTATCCTCTAAAATATTGTTCGAAACCAGGTTTTATTGACTGCTTCAGTGTATTACCACATTACTACGTGATTCAAACACGAAAAAAGCCCAGGATCTGGCCAACACGTATGCGAAGAAGGCAAAATCATGAGCCAGATGCGGGCATAACCCAGACCTAACCCAGACCTAACCCAGACCTAACCGGTGTTATCCTCTAAAATATTGATCGAAACCAGGTTTTATTGACTGCTTCAGTGTATTACCACATTACTACGTGATTCAAACACGGAAAAAACCCAGGATCTGGCCAACAAGTTTGCGAAAAAGGCGAAAGTATAAGCCAGATGCGCGCAAATCTCAGACATAACCCAGACCTAACCGGTGTTATCCTCTAAAATATTGATCGAAACCAGGTTTTATTGACTGCTCCAGTTTGTTACCACATTACTACGTGATTCAAACACGAAAAAACCCCAGGATCTGGCCAACAAGTATGCGAAGAAGGCAAAATCATGAGCCAGATGCGGGCATAACCCAGACCTAACCCAGACCTAACCGGTGTTATCCTCTAAAATATTGATCGAAACCAGGTTTCATTGACTGCTTCAGTGTATTACCACATTACTACGTGATTCAAACACGAAAAAAGCCCAGGATCTGGCCATCAAGTATGCGAAGAAGGCAAAATCATGAGCCAGATGCGGGCATAACCCAGACCTAACCCAGACCTAACCGGTGTTATCCTCTAAAATATTGATCGAAACCAGGTTTTATTGACTGCTTCAGTGTGTTACCACATTACTACGTGTTTCAAACACGGCAAATACCCAGGATCTGGCCAACAAGTTTGCGAAAATGCGAAAGTATAAGCCATATGCGCGCAAATCCCAGACCTAACCCAGACCTAACCGGTGTTATCCTCTAAAATATTGATCGAAACCAGGTTTTATTGACTGCTTCAGTGTGTTACCACATTACTACGTGATTCAAACACGGAAAAAACCCAGGATCTGGCCAACAAGTATGCGAAGAAGGCAAAATCATGAGCCAGATGCGGGCATAACCCAGACTTAACCCAGACCTAACCGGTGTTATCCTCTAAAATATTGAAGGAAACCAGGTTTAATTGACTGCTTCAGTGTGTTACCACATTACTACGTGTTTCAAACACGGCAAATACCCAGGATCTGGCCAACAAGTTTGCGAAAATGCGAAAGTATAAGCCATATGCGCGCAAATCCCAGACCTAACCCAGACCTAACCGGTGTTATCCTCTAAAATATTGATCGAAACCAGGTTTAATTGACAGCTTCAGTGTGTTACCACATTACTACGTGATTCAAACACGAAAAAAGCCCAGGATCTGGCCAACAAGTATGCGAAGAAGGCAAAATCATGAGCCAGATGCGGGCATAACCCAGACCTAACCCAGACCTAACCGGTGTTATCCTCTAAAATATTGATCGAAACCAGGTTTTACTGACTGCTTCAGTGTATTACCACATTACTACGTGATTCAAACACGGAAAAAACCCAGGATCTGGCCAACAAGTTTGCGAAAAAGGCGAAAGTATATGCCAGATGCGCGCAAATCTCGGACCTAACCCAGACCTAACCGGTGTTATCCTCTAAAATATTGATCGAAACCAGGTTTAATTCACTGCTTCAGTGTGTTACCACATTACTACGTGATTCAAACAGGAAAAAAACCCAGGATCTGGCCAACAAGTATGCAAAGAAGGCAAAATCATGAGCCAGATGCGGGCATATCCCGGACCTATCCCAGACCTAACCGGTGTTATCCTCTAAAATATTGATCGAAACCAGGTTTTATTGACTGCTTCAGTGTATTACCACATTACTACGTGATTCAAACACGGAAAAACCCCAGGATCTGGCCAACAAGATTGCGAAAAAGGCGAAAGTATAAGCCAGATGCGCGCAAATCTCAGATCTAACCCAGACCTAACCGGTGTTATCCTCTAAAATATTGATCGAAACCAGGTTTTATTGACTGCTTCAGTTTGTTACTACATTACTACGTGATTCAAACACGAAAAAACCCCAGGATCTGGCCAACAAGTATGCGAAGAAGGCAAAATCATGAGCCAGATGCGGGCATAACCCAGACCTAACCCAGACCTAACCGGTGTTATCCTCTAAAATATTGATCGAAACCAGGTTTTATTGACTGCTTCAGTGTATTACCTCATTACTACGTGATTCAAACACGAAAAAAGCCCAGGATCTGGCCAACAAGTATGCGAAGAAGGCAAAATCATGAGCCAGATGCGGGCATAACCCAGACCTAACCCAGACCTAACCGGTGTTATCCTCTAAAATATTGATCGAAACCAGGTTTTATTGACTGCTTCAGTGTGTTACCACATTACTACGTGTTTCAAACACGGCAAATACCCAGGATCTGGCCAACAAGTTTGCGAAAATGCGAAAGTATAAGCCAGATGCGCGCAAATCCCAGACCTAACCCAGACCTAACCGGTGTTATCCTCTAAAATATTGATCGAAACCAGGTTTTATTGGATGCTTCAGTGTGTTACCACATTACTACGTGATTCAAACACGGAAAAAACCCAGGATCTGGCCAACAAGTATGCGATGAAGCCAAAATCATGAGCCAGATGCGGGCATAACCCAGACCTAACCCAGACCTAACCGGTGTTATCCTCTAAAATATTGATCGAAACCAGGTTTAATTGACTGCTTCAGTGTGTTACCACATTACTACGTGATTCAAACACGAAAAAAACCCAAGATCTGGCCAACAAGTATGCGAAGAAGTCAAAATCATGAGCCAGATGCGTGCATAACCCAGACCTAACCCAGACCTAACCGGTGTTATCCTCTAAAATATTGATCGAAACCAGGTTTAATTGACAGCTTCAGTGTGTTACCACATTACTACGTGATTCAAACACGAAAAAAACCCAGGATCTGGCCAACAAGTATGCGAAGAAGGCAAAATCATGAGCCAGATGCGGGCATATCCCGGACCTAACCCAGACCTAACCGGTGTTATCCTCTAAAATATTGATCGAAACCAGGTTTAATTGACAGCTTCAGTGTGTTACCACATTACTACGTGATTCAAACACGAAAAAAACCCAGGATCTGGCCAACAAGTATGCGAAGAAGGCAAAATCATGAGCCAGATGCGGGCATATCCCGGACCTATCCCAGACCTAACCGGTGTTATCCTCTAAAATATTGATCGAATCCAGGTATAATTGACTGCTTCAGTGTGTTACCACATTACTACGTGATTCAAACACGAAAAAAACCCAGGATCTGGCCAACAAGTATGCGAAGAAGGCAAAATCATGAGCCAGATGCGGGCATATCCCGGACCTATCCCAGACCTAACCGGTGTTATCCTCTAAAATATTGATCGAAACCAGGTTTTATTGACTGCTTCAGTGTATTACCACATTACTACGTGATTCAAACACGAAAAAAGCCCAGGATCTGGCCAACAAGTATGCGAAGAAGGCAAAATCATGAGCCAGATGCGGGCATAACCCAGACCTAACCCAGACCTAACCGGCGTTATCCTCTAAAATATTGATCGAAACCAGGTTTTATTGACTGCTTCAGTGTATTACCACATTACTACGTGATTCAAACACGGAAAAAACCCAGGATCTGGCCAACAAGTAAGCGAAGAAGGCAAAATCATGAGCCAGATGCGGGCATATCCCGGACCTATCCCAGACCTAACCGATGTTATCCTCTAAAATATTGATCGAAACCAGGTTTAATTGACTGCTTCAGTATGTTACCACATTACTACGTGATTCAAACACGAAAAAACCCCAGGATCTGGCCAACAAGTATACGTAGAAGGCAAAATCATGAGCCAGATGCGGGCATAACCCAGACCTAACCCAGACCTAACCCAGACCTAACCGGTGTTATCCTCTAAAATATTGATCGAAACCAGGTTTTATTGACTGCTTCAGTGTATTACCACATTACTACGTGATTCAAACACGGAAAAAACCCAGGATCTGGCCAACAAGTTTGCGAAAAAGGCGAAAGTATAAGCCAGATGCGCGCAAATCTCAGACATAACCCAGACCTAACCGGTGTTATCCTCTAAAATATTGATCGAAACCAGGTTTTATTGACTGCTCCAGTTTGTTACCACATTACTACGTGATTCAAACACGAAAAAACCCCAGGATCTGGCCAACAAGTATGCGAAGAAGGCAAAATCATGAGCCAGATGCGGGCATAACCCAGACCTAACCCAGACCTAACCGGTGTTATCCTCTAAAATATTGATCGAAACCAGGTTTTATTGACTGCTTCAGTGTATTACCACATTACTACGTGATTCAAACACGAAAAAAGCCCAGGATCTGGCCAACAAGTATGCGAAGAAGGCAAAATCATGAGCCAGATGCGGGCATATCCCGGACCTATCCCAGACCTAACCGGTGTTATCCTCTAAAATATTGATCGAAACCAGGTTTAATTGACTGCTTCAATGTGTTACCACATTACTACGTGTTTCAAACACGGCAAATACCCAGGATCTGGCCAACAAGTTTGCGAAAATGCGAAAGTATAAGCCATATGCGCGCAAATCCCACACCTAACCCAGACCTAACCGGTGTTATCCTCTAAAATATTGATCGAAACCAGGTTTTATTGACTGCTTCAGTGTGTTACCACATTACTACGTGATTCAAACACGGAAAAAACCCAGGATCTGGCCAACAAGTATGCGAAGAAGGCAAAATCATGAGCCAGATGCGGGCATAACCCAGACTTAACCCAGACCTAACCGGTGTTATCCTCTAAAATATTGATGGAAACCAGGTTTAATTGACTGCTTCAGTGTGTTACCACATTACTACGTGTTTCAAACACGGCAAATACCCAGGATCTGGCCAACAAGTTTGCGAAAATGCGAAAGTATAAGCCATATGCGCGCAAATCCCAGACCTAACCCAGACCTAACCGGTGTTATCCTTTAAAATATTGATCGAAACCAGGTTTAATTGACAGCTTCAGTGTGTTACCACATTACTACGTGATTCAAACACGAAAAAAGCCCAGGATCTGGCCAACAAGTATGCGAAGAAGGCAAAATCATGAGCCAGATGCGGGCATAACCCAGACCTAACCCAGACCTAACCGGTGTTATCCTCTAAAATATTGATCGAAACCAGGTTTTATTGACTGCTTCAGTGTATTACCTCATTACTACGTGATTCAAACACGAAAAAAGCCCAGGATCTGGCCAACAAGTATGCGAAGAAGGCAAAATCATGAGCCAGATGCGGGCATAACCCAGACCTAACCCAGACCTAACCGGTGTTATCCTCTAAAATATTGATCGAAACCAGGTTTTACTGACTGCTTCAGTGTATTACCACATTACTACGTGATTCAAACACGGAAAAAACCCAGGATCTGGCCAACAAGTTTGCGAAAAAGGCGAAAGTATATGCCAGATGCGCGCAAATCTCGGACCTAACCCAGACCTAACCGGTGTTATCCTCTAAAATATTGATCGAAACCAGGTTTAATTCACTGCTTCAGTGTGTTACCACATTACTACGTGATTCAAACAGGAAAAAAACCCAGGATCTGGCCAACAAGTATGCAAAGAAGGCAAAATCATGAGCCAGATGCGGGCATATCCCGGACCTATCCCAGACCTAACCGGTGTTATCCTCTAAAATATTGATCGAAACCAGGTTTTATTGACTGCTTCAGTGTATTACCACATTACTACGTGATTCAAACACGGAAAAACCCCAGGATCTGGCCAACAAGATTGCGAAAAAGGCGAAAGTATAAGCCAGATGCGCGCAAATCTCAGATCTAACCCAGACCTAACCGGTGTTATCCTCTAAAATATTGATCGAAACCAGGTTTTATTGACTGCTTCAGTTTGTTACTACATTACTACGTGATTCAAACACGAAAAAACCCCAGGATCTGGCCAACAAGTATGCGAAGAAGGCAAAATCATGAGCCAGATGCGGGCATAACCCAGACCTAACCCAGACCTAACCGGTGTTATCCTCTAAAATATTGATCGAAACCAGGTTTTATTGACTGCTTCAGTGTATTACCTCATTACTACGTGATTCAAACACGAAAAAAGCCCAGGATCTGGCCAACAAGTATGCGAAGAAGGCAAAATCATGAGCCAGATGCGGGCATAACCCAGACCTAACCCAGACCTAACCGGTGTTATCCTCTAAAATATTGATCGAAACCAGGTTTTATTGACTGCTTCAGTGTGTTACCACATTACTACGTGTTTCAAACACGGCAAATACCCAGGATCTGGCCAACAAGTTTGCGAAAATGCGAAAGTATAAGCCAGATGCGCGCAAATCCCAGACCTAACCCAGACCTAACCGGTGTTATCCTCTAAAATATTGATCGAAACCAGGTTTTATTGGATGCTTCAGTGTGTTACCACATTACTACGTGATTCAAACACGGAAAAAACCCAGGATCTGGCCAACAAGTATGCGATGAAGCCAAAATCATGAGCCAGATGCGGGCATAACCCAGACCTAACCCAGACCTAACCGGTGTTATCCTCTAAAATATTGATCGAAACCAGGTTTAATTGACTGCTTCAGTGTGTTACCACATTACTACGTGATTCAAACACGAAAAAAACCCAAGATCTGGCCAACAAGTATGCGAAGAAGTCAAAATCATGAGCCAGATGCGTGCATAACCCAGACCTAACCCAGACCTAACCGGTGTTATCCTCTAAAATATTGATCGAAACCAGGTTTAATTGACAGCTTCAGTGTGTTACCACATTACTACGTGATTCAAACACGAAAAAAACCCAGGATCTGGCCAACAAGTATGCGAAGAAGGCAAAATCATGAGCCAGATGCGGGCATATCCCGGACCTAACCCAGACCTAACCGGTGTTATCCTCTAAAATATTGATCGAAACCAGGTTTAATTGACAGCTTCAGTGTGTTACCACATTACTACGTGATTCAAACACGAAAAAAACCCAGGATCTGGCCAACAAGTATGCGAAGAAGGCAAAATCATGAGCCAGATGCGGGCATATCCCGGACCTATCCCAGACCTAACCGGTGTTATCCTCTAAAATATTGATCGAATCCAGGTATAATTGACTGCTTCAGTGTGTTACCACATTACTACGTGATTCAAACACGAAAAAAACCCAGGATCTGGCCAACAAGTATGCGAAGAAGGCAAAATCATGAGCCAGATGCGGGCATATCCCGGACCTATCCCAGACCTAACCGGTGTTATCCTCTAAAATATTGATCGAAACCAGGTTTTATTGACTGCTTCAGTGTATTACCACATTACTACGTGATTCAAACACGAAAAAAGCCCAGGATCTGGCCAACAAGTATGCGAAGAAGGCAAAATCATGAGCCAGATGCGGGCATAACCCAGACCTAACCCAGACCTAACCGGCGTTATCCTCTAAAATATTGATCGAAACCAGGTTTTATTGACTGCTTCAGTGTATTACCACATTACTACGTGATTCAAACACGGAAAAAACCCAGGATCTGGCCAACAAGTAAGCGAAGAAGGCAAAATCATGAGCCAGATGCGGGCATATCCCGGACCTATCCCAGACCTAACCGATGTTATCCTCTAAAATATTGATCGAAACCAGGTTTAATTGACTGCTTCAGTATGTTACCACATTACTACGTGATTCAAACACGAAAAAACCCCAGGATCTGGCCAACAAGTATACGTAGAAGGCAAAATCATGAGCCAGATGCGGGCATAACCCAGACCTAACCCAGACCTAACCCAGACCTAACCGGTGTTATCCTCTAAAATATTGATCGAAACCAGGTTTTATTGACTGCTTCAGTGTATTACCACATTACTACGTGATTCAAACACGGAAAAAACCCAGGATCTGGCCAACAAGTTTGCGAAAAAGGCGAAAGTATAAGCCAGATGCGCGCAAATCTCAGACATAACCCAGACCTAACCGGTGTTATCCTCTAAAATATTGATCGAAACCAGGTTTTATTGACTGCTCCAGTTTGTTACCACATTACTACGTGATTCAAACACGAAAAAACCCCAGGATCTGGCCAACAAGTATGCGAAGAAGGCAAAATCATGAGCCAGATGCGGGCATAACCCAGACCTAACCCAGACCTAACCGGTGTTATCCTCTAAAATATTGATCGAAACCAGGTTTTATTGACTGCTTCAGTGTATTACCACATTACTACGTGATTCAAACACGAAAAAAGCCCAGGATCTGGCCAACAAGTATGCGAAGAAGGCAAAATCATGAGCCAGATGCGGGCATATCCCGGACCTATCCCAGACCTAACCGGTGTTATCCTCTAAAATATTGATCGAAACCAGGTTTAATTGACTGCTTCAATGTGTTACCACATTACTACGTGTTTCAAACACGGCAAATACCCAGGATCTGGCCAACAAGTTTGCGAAAATGCGAAAGTATAAGCCATATGCGCGCAAATCCCACACCTAACCCAGACCTAACCGGTGTTATCCTCTAAAATATTGATCGAAACCAGGTTTTATTGACTGCTTCAGTGTGTTACCACATTACTACGTGATTCAAACACGGAAAAAACCCAGGATCTGGCCAACAAGTATGCGAAGAAGGCAAAATCATGAGCCAGATGCGGGCATAACCCAGACTTAACCCAGACCTAACCGGTGTTATCCTCTAAAATATTGATGGAAACCAGGTTTAATTGACTGCTTCAGTGTGTTACCACATTACTACGTGTTTCAAACACGGCAAATACCCAGGATCTGGCCAACAAGTTTGCGAAAATGCGAAAGTATAAGCCATATGCGCGCAAATCCCAGACCTAACCCAGACCTAACCGGTGTTATCCTTTAAAATATTGATCGAAACCAGGTTTAATTGACAGCTTCAGTGTGTTACCACATTACTACGTGATTCAAACACGAAAAAAGCCCAGGATCTGGCCAACAAGTATGCGAAGAAGGCAAAATCATGAGCCAGATGCGGGCATAACCCAGACCTAACCCAGACCTAACCCAGACCTAACCGGTGTTATCCTCTAAAATATTGATCGAAACCAGGTTTTACTGACTGCTTCAGTGTATTACCACATTACTACGTGATTCAAACACGGAAAAAACCCAGGATCTGGCCAACAAGTTTGCGAAAAAGGCGAAAGTATATGCCAGATGCGCGCAAATCTCGGACCTAACCCAGACCTAACCGGTGTTATCCTCTAAAATATTGATCGAAACCAGGTTTAATTGACTGCTTCAGTGTGTTACCACATTACTACGTGATTCAAACAGGAAAAAAACCCAGGATCTGGCCAACAAGTATGCAAAGAAGGCAAAATCATGAGCCAGATGCGGGCATATCCCGGACCTATCCCAGACCTAACCGGTGTTATCCTCTAAAATATTGATCGAAACCAGGTTTAATTGACAGCTTCAGTGTGTTACCACATTACTACGTGATTCAAACACGAAAAAAACCCAGGATCTGGCCAACAAGTATGCGAAGAAGGCAAAATCATGAGCCAGATGCGGGCATAACCCAGACCTAACCCAGACCTAACCGGTGTTATCCTCTAAAATATTGATCGAAACCAGGTTTTATTGACTGCTTCAGTGTGTTACCACATTACTACGTGTTTCAAACACGGCAAATACCCAGGATCTGGCCAACAAGTTTGCGAAAATGCGAAAGTATAAGCCATATGCGCGCAAATCCCAGACCTAACCCAGACCTAACCGGTGTTATCCTCTAAAATATTGATCGAAACCAGGTTTTATTGGATGCTTCAGTGTGTTACCACATTACTACGTGATTCAAACACGGAAAAAACCCAGGATCTGGCCAACAAGTATGCGATGAAGCCAAAATCATGAGCCAGATGCGGGCATAACCCAGACCTAACCCAGACCTAACCGGTGTTATCCTCTAAAATATTGATCGAAACCAGGTTTAATTGACTGCTTCAGTGTGTTACCACATTACTACGTGATTCAAACACGAAAAAAACCCAAGATCTGGCCAACAAGTATGCGAAGAAGTCAAAATCATGAGCCAGATGCGTGCATAACCCAGACATAACCCAGACCTAACCGGTGTTATCCTCTAAAATATTGATCGAAACCAGGTTTAATTGACAGCTTCAGTGTGTTACCACATTACTACGTGATTCAAACACGAAAAAAACCCAGGATCTGGCCAACAAGTATGCGAAGAAGGCAAAATCATGAGCCAGATGCGGGCATATCCCGGACCTAACCCAGACCTAACCGGTGTTATCCTCTAAAATATTGATCGAAACCAGGTTTAATTGACAGCTTCAGTGTGTTACCACATTACTACGTGATTCAAACACGAAAAAAACCCAGGATCTGGCCAACAAGTATGCGAAGAAGGCAAAATCATGAGCCAGATGCGGGCATATCCCGGACCTATCCCAGACCTAACCGGTGTTATCCTCTAAAATATTGATCGAAACCAGGTTTAATTGACTGCTTCAGTGTGTTACCACATTACTACGTGATTCAAACACGAAAAAAACCCAGGATCTGGCCAACAAGTATGCGAAGAAGGCAAAATCATGAGCCAGATGCGGGCATATCCCGGACCTATCCCAGACCTAACCGGTGTTATCCTCTAAAATATTGATCGAAACCAGGTTTTATTGACTGCTTCAGTGTGTTACCACATTACTACGTGTTTCAAACACGGCAAATACCCAGGATCTGGCCAACAAGTTTGCGAAAATGCGAAAGTATAAGCCATATGCGCGCAAATCCCAGACCTAACCCAGACCTAACCGGTGTTATCCTCTAAAATATTGATCGAAACCAGGTTTTATTGGATGCTTCAGTGTGTTACCACATTACTACGTGTTTCAAACACGGCAAATACCCAGGATCTGGCCAACAAGTTTGCGAAAATGCGAAAGTATAAGCCATATGCGCGCAAATCCCAGACCTAACCCAGACCTAACCGGTGTTATCCTCTAAAATATTGATCGAAACCAGGTTTTATTGGATGCTTCAGTGTGTTACCACATTACTACGTGATTCAAACACGGAAAAAACCCAGGATCTGGCCAACAAGTATGCGATGAAGCCAAAATCATGAGCCAGATGCGGGCATAACCCAGACCTAACCCAGACCTAACCGGTGTTATCCTTTAAAGTATTGATCGAAACCAGGTTTAATTGACTGCTTCAGTGTGTTACCACATTACTACGTGATTCAAACACGAAAAAAACCCAAGATCTGGCCAACAAGTATGCGAAGAAGTCAAAATCATGAGCCAGATGCGTGCATAACCCAGACCTAACCCAGACCTAACCGGTGTTATCCTCTAAAATATTGATCGAAACCAGGTTTAATTGACTGCTTCAGTGTGTTACCACATTACTACGTGATTCAAACACGAAAAAAACCCAGGATCTGGCCAACAAGTATGCGAAGAAGGCAAAATCATGAGCCAGATGCGGGCATATCCCGGACCTATCCCAGACCTAACCGGTGTTATCCTCTAAAATATTGATCGAAACCAGGTTTTATTGACTGCTTCAGTGTATTACCACATTACTACGTGATTCAAACACGAAAAAAGCCCAGGATCTGGCCAACAAGTATGCGAAGAAGGCAAAATCATGAGCCAGATGCGGGCATAACCCAGACCTAACCCAGACCTAACCGGCGTTATCCTCTAAAATATTGATCGAAACCTGGTTTTATTGACTGCTTCAGTGTATTACCACATTACTACGTGATTCAAACACGAAAAAAGCCCAGGATCTGGCCAACAAGTATGTGAAGAAGGCAAAATCATGAGCCAGATGCGGGCATAACCCAGACCTAACCCAGACCTAACCCAGACCTAACCGGTGTTATCCTCTAAAATATTGATCGAAACCAGGTTTTATTGACTGCTTCAGTGTGTTACCACATTACTACGTGATTCAAACACGAAAAAACCCCAGGATCTGGCCAAGAAGTATGCGAAGAAGGCAAAATCGTGAGCCAGATGCTAGCATAACCCAGACCTACCCCAGACCTAACCGGTGTTATCCTCTAAAATATTGATCGAAACCAGGTTTTATTGACTGCTTCAGTGTATTACCACATTACTACGTGATTCAAACACGAAAAAACCCCAGGATCTGGCCAACAAGTATGCGAAGAAGGCAAAATCATGAGCCAGATGCGGGCATAACCCAGACCTAACCCAGACCTAACCGGTGTTATCCTCTAAAATATTGATCGTAACCAGGTTTTATTGACTGCTTCAGTTTGTTGCCACATTACTACGTGATTCAAACACGAAAAAACCCCAGGATCTGACCAACAAGTATGCGAAGAAGGCAAAATCATGAGCCAGATGCGGGCATATCCCGGACCTATCCCAGACCTAACCGGTGTTATCCTCTAAAATATTGATCGAAACCAGGTTTAATTGACTGCTTCAGTGTGTTACCACATTACTACGTGATTCAAACACGAAAAAAACCCAGGATCTGGCCAACAAGTATGCGAAGAAGGCAAAATCATGAGCCAGATGCGGGCATATCCCAGACCTATCCCAGACCTAACCGGTGTTATCCTCTAAAATATTGATCGAAACCTGGTTTTATTGACTGCTTCAGTGTACTACCACATTACTACGTGATTCAAACACGAAAAAAGCCCAGGATCTGGCCAACAAGTATGCGAAGAAGGCAAAATCATGAGCCAGATGCGGGCATAACCCAGACCTAACCCAGACCTAACCCAGACCTAACCGGTGTTATCCTCTAAAATATTGATCGAAACCAGGTTTTATTGACTGCTTCAGTGTATTACCACATTACTACGTGATTCAAACACGGAAAAAACCCAGGATCTGGCCAACAAGTTTGCGAAAAAGGCGAAAGTATAAGCCAGATGTGCGCAAATCTCAGACATAACCCAGACCTAACCGGTGTTATCCTCTAAAATATTGATCGAAACCAGGTTTTATTGACTGCTTCAGTTTGTTACCACATTACTACCTGATTCAAACACGAAAAAAGACCAGGATCTGGCCAACAAGTATGCGAAGAAGGCAAATTCATGAGCCAGATGCGGGCATAACCCAGACCTAACCCAGACCTAACCGGTGTTATCCTCTAAAATATTGATCGAAACCAGATTTTATTGACTGCTTCAGTTTGTTACCACATTACTACGTGATTCAAACACGAAAAAAACCCAGGATCTGGCCAACAAGTATGCGAAGAAGGCAAAATCATGAGCCAGATGCGGGCATAACCCAGACCTAACCCAGACCTAACCGGTGTTATCCGCTAAAATATTGATCGAAACCAGGTTTTATTGACTGCTTCAGTTTGTTACCACATTACTACGTGATTCAAACACGGAAAATACCCAGGATCTGGCCAACAAGTTTGCGAAAAAGGTGAAAGTATAAGCCAGATGCGCGCATATCCCAGACCTAACCCAGACCTAACCGGTGTTATCCTCTAAAATATTGATCGAAACCAGGTTTTATTGACTGCTTTAGTGTGTTACCACATTACTACGTGTTTCAAACACGGCAAATACCCAGGATCTGGCCAACAAGTTTGCGAAAATGCGAAAGTATAAGCCATATGCGCGCAAATCCCAGACCTAACCCAGACCTAACCGGTGTTATCCTGTAAATTATTGATCGAAACCAGGTTTTATTGACTGCTTCAGTGTGTTACCACATTACTACGTGTTTCAAACACGAAAAAAACCCAGGATCTGGCCAACAAGTATGCGAAGAAGGCAAAATCATGAGCCAGATGCGGGCATAACCCAGACCTAACCCAGACCTAACCCAGACCTAACCGGTGTTATCCTCTAAAATATTGATCGAAACCAGGTTTTATTGACTGCTTCAGTGTGTTACCACATTACTACGTGATTCAAACACGAAAAAACCCCAGGATCTGGCCAAGAAGTATGCGAAGAAGGCAAAATCGTGAGCCAGATGCTAGCATAACCCAGACCTACCCCAGACCTAACCGGTGTTATCCTCTAAAATATTGATCGAAACCAGGTTTTATTGACTGCTTCAGTGTATTACCACATTACTACGTGATTCAAACACGAAAAAAGCCCAGGATCTGTCCAACAAGTATGCGAAGAAGGCAAAATCATGAGCCAGATGCGGGCATAACCCAGACCTAACCCAGACCTAACCGGTGTTAGCCTGTAAAATATTGATCGAAACCAGGTTTTATTGACTGCTTCAGTGTGTTACCACATTACTACGTGTTTCAAACACGGCAAATACCCAGGATCTGGCCAACAAGTTTGCGAAAATGCGAAAGTATAAGCCATATGCGCGCAAATCCCAGACCTAACCCAGACCTAACCGGTGTTATCCTCTAAAATATTGATCGAAACCACGTTTAATTGACAGCTTCAGTGTGTTACCACATTACTACGTGATTCAAACACGGAAAAAACCCAGGATCTGGCCAACAAGTATGGGATGAAGCCAAAATCATGAGCCAGATGCGGGCATAACCCAGACCTAACCCAGACCTAACCGGTGTTATCCTCTAAAATATTGATCGAAACCAGGTTTTATTGACTGCTTCAGTGTATTACCACATTACTACGTGATTCAAACACGAAAAAAGCCCAGGATCTGGCCAACAAGTATGCGAAGAAGGCAAAATCATGAGCCAGATGCGGGCATAACCCAGACCTAACCCAGACCTAACCGGCGTTATCCTCTAAAATATTGATCGAAACCTGGTTTTATTGACTGCTTCAGTGTATTACCACATTACTACGTGATTCAAACACGAAAAAAGCCCAGGATCTGGCCAACAAGTATGCGAAGAAGGCAAAATCATGAGCCAGATGCGGGCATAACCCAGACCTAACCCAGACCTAACCCAGACCTAACCGGTGTTATCCTCTAAAATATTGATCGAAACCAGGTTTTATTGACTGCTTCAGTGTGTTACCACATTACTACGTGATTCAAACACGAAAAAACCCCAGGATCTGGCCAAGAAGTATGCGAAGAAGGCAAAATCGTGAGCCAGATGCTAGCATAACCCAGACCTACCCCAGACCTAACCGGTGTTATCCTCTAAAATATTGATCGAAACCAGGTTTTATTGACTGCTTCAGTGTATTACCACATTACTACGTGATTCAAACACGAAAAAACCCCAGGATCTGGCCAACAAGTATGCGAAGAAGGCAAAATCATGAGCCAGATGCGGGCATAACCCAGACCTTTTTTTTTTTTTTTTTTTTGTACGTGGGGAAATCCTCATGGACACCCCGAGGCCCATATGTAGGGGAGGGCCTCAGGGTAGTGCCGGACTCCTACCGGCTAAAACCCCACGGTGACCGTCCTCGGGCGCTGCGGCGGGGAACCGGGAACTCTAGTGAGACATCACAGAGTCCCCCGCCGCGCCTTGCCAATCGAGGCTCATCCCGGGGGGATTGACAACGTGTCCCTCCCCCCCTGATTTCTCCGCCGCAGACGCCAGGTCACCCGACGCCCGCGGCCCTGGGGCTGCCTTCGGTGCTCGGGCCCCTATCGCCGAGCACCTGCAGCCCACACCGGCGGCCCGTCCATCCCCCGGCCATCGACGTGGTGGCCGGAGTTGAAATTTGACGGGCCACCTACCCCTTCAGGAGCTATTGGAGTGGGCCAGGAGGCGAAGGTCGCCTCGCCCTAGCTCCTCTCCGAGCCCTCCCTCTTCGAGCGGGATGCGCGGCCTGCTCGCGCGCCCGCTCGGCGGCCTCCTTCTGTGACATAACTACCTCGCAGAAGGAGGCCACCACTTGCCATGTCCTCTCGCTGGCCACCATTTTGCCAACTACTGTGGCCAGCGAGAGGTTCCTCCCAACTTCCTGCAGCAGGACACGGCGCTCATCTGCCCACGCTGGGCAGGCTGCCAGCGTGTGCTGCGCCGTGTCCTGAGGATTTCCACAATGGTGGCACACCGCCGTCGCCTCCTTCCCGATTCGACACAGGTACTCACCAAAGCAACCATGCCCGGTGAGCACCTGTGTCATCCTGTAGGACAGCCTACCCGGTTTGTCCTGCCACTCTTGCCAATGTGGCAGGACTGCACCAACGGACCGTTGTGTGGCTCCACCAGCCTGAATTAGTTGGTGGAACCACATAAACAACACGGTCCGTTGGGCATGGCGCCTCGTCCCTTCGACCGCTTGCCTCCTCTCCTCTGGCGGCCTCCCAGCCTCCTGAAGCTCCCTGGAATGCCGGAAAACCAATTGGTTTCTCCAGGCTAGGAGCTCCAGGGGCGGGAGACACGCCAGGGTAGTCGCCGCCTCGTGGGAGATGGTGCGATACCCTCTTACCACCCGGATTGCCAGCCGACGGTTGACGCGGCGCAGCATCTCCGTGCTGCGCCAGCTGGCATTCAGTTGCGGGGCCCAAATAGGGGCCCCGTAGAGGGCAATTGAACGCACCACCTCCACATAGAGGCGGCGGACTCCAACATCAGGCCCCCCGATATTCGGAAGAAGGCGGCCTAACGCGGCAGCCGCCTTCTCCACGCGGGGGGCCAAGCGGTCGAAATGCTCGACGAAGCGCCACCGGCTGTCGAGGATCAGGCCCAGGTATTTCATATGGGCCTTCACCTCGACGTAGGCTGTCCCAACTCGGATCCGCAGGCCAGTCGGTGGCACCCCTCGGGGGCCAAGTCTTTGAAAGAACATGACCTCCGATTTCTGGGGCGCCACCTCTAGACCCAGCCTGCGAATTTCGGCGACGACGGTGGCCACCGCCACCTCCGCGGCGCGCGCAGTCCCTCTCCAGTCTGACCCGCTGACGAGCACCAGCGTGTCATCGGCATAACACGCCAGTGCTACGTCAGCGGGCAGCGGAACCCGCAGTACCGAGTCATAGCCGATGTTCCATAGCAGGGGTCCTAGAACCGACCCCTGCGGAACACCGCGTACGACTCCCCTCCGCATGCATACTCTATCCCGGCCGGTGCAACTGATCCACCTGTCGCTTAGGTAGGACCCGACTATCCTCCTCAGATATGGGGGCACACGATGAAAATCTAGCGCCCCCATAATCGCCTCCCAGGGCAGGGTGTTAAATGCATTGACGATATCTATTGATATCGCCAGAACCACCCTACCCTGGGAGGTGGCCCCCTGAGAGAGGGAGCGGACCAGCTCTATGGCATCGAGCGTGGACCGTCCCTCTCTAAAGCCGAATTGGCAGGGGGCCAAGTCGGGTCCTACTGTGGACAGGTGGTTGGAGAGGCGGGCAGCCACTATGCGTTCAAAGAGCTTGCCCGCCTCATCCAACAAACACACCGGCCGGTACGCGGAGGGCGTACCTGCGGGCCTTCCCGCCTTCTGGAGAAGGACCAGCCGCGCCGCCTTCCAGGGGGAGGGGAATACCCCTCGGCGGAGGCAACCGTTCAGCAGCCTCCCGAACCGCGGGCTCAAGACGCCAAGGGCACAGGCCAACACCTGGCCGGGCACGCCGTCGGGACCCGGAGCAACTCTCCGAGACCTCATCCGACGAACTGCCCGGCCTATCTCCTCGGGGGTGACCTCCAGTTCCTGGGACCAGATGGTAGGGTCCCAGGGTTCTCGAGAAGGTGGTACCCCGTCCCGGTTAGACCCCGGGAACAGGGTTGATACCACCTCCTCTAAAAACTGGAGGTCGAGAGTCTCTGTCAGCGGGGGCGCCCATGGACGAAGCTTGTCCATTACAAGCTTATACGGGCGCCCCCATGGATCTCTGTTCAGCTCCCCGAGGAGGTCCTTCCATGCCTGTGCCTTGGCATCTCGGATGGCGCGCTGGAGGGTTCGCCGCTCCCTGGCGAACTCCTCGTATATGAGCGCCATCTGCTCCGCGGCCGGGCGTCGACGACGTGACCGTCGGGCGCGGGTGTATCTACGGCGGGCGCGCGCACAACGAGCGTTGCACTGCTCGATGTGCGGCGACCACCAATACGCCGCGCCCTGGCGTCTGGGAGGCCTGGCCCGGGGCATGGAGGCATCACACACCTCTATGCACTTGCCTCGGAACCACTCGGCCTCCCTCTCGACGTCGTCAACGGGTCCATCTGCTGGCTGGGACCAGGCTGCCACTGTTGCGGCTGCCTCTACCATCCCCCAACTCACCCTCTTGAGGGACCATCGCGGGTGGGCCATGGCATCTGCCGCACGCCTCCGGCCCAGGGGCTCCCTACGCGCCGGGGTGGCTCTCACCGACATGGTGATGTAGAGGTGGTCACTGAGTGTGGCCACCTCTACAGCTACTCGCCACCGCGACACAAGTCGCAGGGCCGCAGGGGTTGCCCACGTTAAGTCGATGATGGACGTTCCCTGCGGCCCTACGAACGTGGCTTCGGAGCCCCGATTTACCAACCGGAGGTCGTGCTCGGCCACCCACCCCAATAACGCCTCGCCACGGCGGTTGGTCCTGGGACTACCCCATGCAGCAGCATGGGCATTGAAGTCCCCCAGGACCAGTACCGGACGGGGCAGGCATCTCCTGATGCAATCGCCCACCCCGTCCAGGTACGCCGCATATGTGGCGAGGTCGCAGTTGGGCGACACGTAGCAGCCCACAATCGCGATGGTCCCCCATTGGACCGCCAGAAACCCCCTCCCCCGGTGTAGGATGGTAACGGAAGGGGAGTCTGGCGGCCATGCCCAGACCATCGCTACCAGTCCGCACAGGCTCCCGACCCAATTGGGCTGGTCGGGAACCATGTACGGCTCGGCGGCGATGGCCAGGCCAACCCTTTGGGCCCGCAGGG
This sequence comes from Colletes latitarsis, assembly GCF_051014445.1. Taxonomy (NCBI): domain Eukaryota; kingdom Metazoa; phylum Arthropoda; class Insecta; order Hymenoptera; family Colletidae; genus Colletes; species Colletes latitarsis. Next base: position 1,763,852 of record NW_027488381.1, on the reverse strand, counting down.
CGTGGACAAACATGTCCTGTGCCCTGCGAGCCCTCGCCAAATTGGCCTGGAGGAGGGTGAACTCTAGGCCTTCACGACCTCCTCCAGGCCGTTAACCTCCGTTGGGGATGCGTTTAACACCTCCCCCTCCGACTCCGCCGTCGGGGGTTGCCCATCCCCCACGACGATTGCGTCCTCATCCATCGCCGGGGAAGTCGTAGCGGCCTCCCCCTGAGTGACTACTGGGGCCCTCGCACCCCCTCCTGCCATACTGACTTTATCCCTCCTGGCCGGCCCTAAACGGCCCTGCCTGGGTGGGGGTACACAACCCCGCCCCCCCAATCGGTGCCCCGTGGGTCTCCCAGGTATATCTACACACAGGGGACATACCGGGGTCGCCACGCTACACTGCCTGGCGCGATGATCGGAGGCGCCGCATTTATAGCAGCGGGCACTCCGATCCACCGCTGCTGTGCACCGCTGCCGGACATGACCTATCTCCAGGCAACGGTAGCACTGCATCGGGCGCGGCGCCAAGACCTCCACTGTGGCGGAGGTCCAACCCACTCTCACCTTTCCGGCCGCCGCAATCTTAACGGCTGCCGTTAAGGGGCACCTCACCCAAACTGTACCCAGAGTCCGGGGGGTCCTGCGAATATCGCCCACCTGGACCCCCTCCTCCGGGCACTCTCCCAGCGCCGCCACAGCCACACGTACCTCGACTGGGGTGGCAGCATCGTCGAGCCCACTCACCCTCAGCTCGGTCCGCTTGACTGGGCGGGCCACCCTGACCGACATATTGGTCAGAGCCTCCCTCATCCTTAAGGCCAAGGCGTCCGCTTTCGTCTCCTCCTCAGGCCCGGGGATCTCAAACAGGAGACCCCCGGTTATTGCCCGCTTAATTTTGACGTCGACGATGCCAAGGTCGGCGAGTTTAATACTTGCCCGAGCCCTGGCCACCGCCTCGGCCAACACCACCGCTGAGCCATCGACTGCCTCCAGAGACACGGCAGCCGTCTTCGGCGGGCGGCCGGTGTCCCAGGTCTTCTTAACGGCCCCCTTATTCGGCTGGGAGCCGCTTCTGTTCGACGGCTTCGCTTGGGGGGTGATCTGGACGGAGCTTGGGCGGGCCTGGACGGGTTTCTGTACCGCCTGGCCACGAGCCACTGCTTCTGCCCACGTGCCTCCGGACGCCTTAGCTACTCTTGCCGACGTTAAAGGGTGGCAGGGAACACCAGACCGAGGTTGGTGTGGTGTCGATGGCGACCTCCAGCCCCTTGCCGGACCAACCGCCGCCTGCTTCTCCGGCACACATTCGGGCCTCCGGGAAGAGGAAGGGACAAGGAGGGCCGCAAGTCTTGCTCTCTGCCTGCGCCTCGTCTCCTTCCTCTTCCTCGTCCGCTTATTGGCGGCAGTAACCCCACGAGTTTGTTGAGAAAACCACCCATCCCTCCGCTCCGTAATTTTCGGTTCCCATGGCTGTTGCGCTCGCGGGGGTACCGGCACCAATCCACCCGCGTGTGGCCGCAAGGAGGCGCGAGTCGAGTGCTTGAGGGAAGACACCAACTCCTCCCTCAACGCCCGAAAGCGCACCTCCATTGCGATCTCCATGCTCTTCAGAATGATCTGCACATCATTCGCAGACAATCCTCGTTTCCCCATCCCCCCGTCCTCGCCATCTTTTCCTTCCCGGACACCATGAGGTTCAGGCAAAGGCTTGGTGGGTGGGATAGATATCGTGGCGGGGACTATGCCCGCAGGGACACCCACTGGTGTCTCCTTCGGGATGGGCGGATTTGACACAACCCGCCCAGACTCCTGCGCCCTCTCCAGATCCTGACGGAGTCTGGTTATCTCCTCAGCCAGCTCCTTCTCCCTCGCCGCTTGGCTCATCATAGTTGCTGCACGCCCCTTTAACTCGGTGGCAGCCACCCGAATAAATTCGGCCGCGAACCCAAGGTCACGCACAAACGTGCCCTTTAGGTTCGCGGACCGATCCGCGACTTCCATGACCTTCTCCGTCTCGTCGCATATCTCGACGGACAAGGTCACCGCCTCCTTTCCTCTAATTTCCTGGCGGAGCGCTTCGCCCAGGACATCTTTCCTCTTCTTTTTAGTTCTCCTTCCGGAGACTGCCCGCCACTCCTCTGAACTGGCAGAATTGCCGCCAGACACGGAGCCCGGATCCACCGGATCCAGCTGCCTCTTGCGGCGTGCAGCAAACCCCTCCGCTGGGCCTGCCCGGCTTGGCGCCATGCCGGCAATCCTCTTTTCTCCCTGTGAGGCAGCAGCGGCCGCGATCCGCGATCCCGCGCTGCCTCCGTCAGCCGCCTTCTCTCTCTGCGAGGCAGCAGCGGCCGCGATACGCGATCCCGCGCTGCCTCCCTCCTTCTTACTATCTACACTCCTCCCCCTAATTTTGGTTTTTGTAGTTGTGTCCATTTTACGTCCCACGAATGTGGTCGGAAGGGAAGTCACCCCAGGCAGAGCCGCCTTGCCTGGGGAAGCCTAATACTCCGGAGGTTCGGCAGGTGCCCCCGGAGGTGGTCGCTCGGGATTGGGCCTCCTCTCCCAACCATGCATCCCATCGCCGCGCACCATAGCTTAGGATTAGAGGGCGATTTTATAGAGTCGCCATACTCGCGGCCCAGGCGGTTAAGCCAAGGCCCCCGATCCTCCTGCCGTCACGTACCATTCACAAAACCAATAATGGAGTTGCGAATGGGTCGTTGCGACGACCAACAGGAGGCTTACGGTGTGATTAGCATCAGGTACCTCGGGGTCGCTACGCCCCGTACTGCGCCGGACACCTGGCCGGACACAGCCCCTGAGAGGGGGCATAACCCAGACCTAACCCAGACCTAACCGGTGTTATCCTCTAAAATATTGATCGTAACCAGGTTTTATTGACTGCTTCAGTTTGTTGCCACATTACTACGTGATTCAAACACGAAAAAACCCCAGGATCTGACCAACAAGTATGCGAAGAAGGCAAAATCATGAGCCAGATGCGGGCATATCCCGGACCTATCCCAGACCTAACCGGTGTTATCCTCTAAAATATTGATCGAAACCAGGTTTAATTGACTGCTTCAGTGTGTTACCACATTACTACGTGATTCAAACACGAAAAAAACCCAGGATCTGGCCAACAAGTATGCGAAGAAGGCAAAATCATGAGCCAGATGCGGGCATATCCCAGGCCTATCCCAGACCTAACCGGTGTTATCCTCTAAAATATTGATCGAAACCTGGTTTTATTGACTGCTTCAGTGTATTACCACATTACTACGTGATTCAAACACGAAAAAAGCCCAGGATCTGGCCAACAAGTATGCGAAGAAGGCAAAATCATGAGCCAGATGCGGGCATAACCCAGACCTAACCCAGACCTAACCCAGACCTAACCGGTGTTATCCTCTAAAATATTGATCGAAACCAGGTTTTATTGACTGCTTCAGTGTATTACCACATTACTACGTGATTCAAACACGGAAAAAACCCAGGATCTGGCCAACAAGTTTGCGAAAAAGGCGAAAGTATAAGCCAGATGTGCGCAAATCTCAGACATAACCCAGACCTAACCGGTGTTATCCTCTAAAATATTGATCGAAACCAGGTTTTATTGACTGCTTCAGTTTGTTACCACATTACTACCTGATTCAAACACGAGAAAAGACCAGGATCTGGCCAACAAGTATGCGAAGAAGGCAAATTCATGAGCCAGATGCGGGCATAACCCAGACCTAACCCAGACCTAACCGGTGTTATCCTCTAAAATATTGATCGAAACCAGATTTTATTGACTGCTTCAGTTTGTTACCACATTACTACGTGATTCAAACACGAAAAAAACCCAGGATCTGGCCAACAAGTATGCGAAGAAGGCAAAATCATGAGCCAGATGCGGGCATAACCCAGACCTAACCCAGACCTAACCGGTGTTATCCGCTAAAATATTGATCGAAACCAGGTTTTATTGACTGCTTCAGTTTGTTACCACATTACTACGTGATTCAAACACGGAAAATACCCAGGATCTGGCCAACAAGTTTGCGAAAAAGGTGAAAGTATAAGCCAGATGCGCGCATATCCCAGACCTAACCCAGACCTAACCGGTGTTATCCTTTAAAATATTGATCGAAACCAGGTTTTATTGACTGCTTTAGTGTGTTACCACATTACTACGTGTTTCAAACACGGCAAATACCCAGGATCTGGCCAACAAGTTTGCGAAAATGCGAAAGTATAAGCCATATGCGCGCAAATCCCAGACCTAACCCAGACCTAACCGGTGTTATCCTGTAAATTATTGATCGAAACCAGGTTTTATTGACTGCTTCAGTGTGTTACCACATTACTACGTGTTTCAAACACGAAAAAAACCCAGGATCTGGCCAACAAGTATGCGAAGAAGGCAAAATCATGAGCCAGATGCGGGCATATCCCGGAGGTAACCCAGACCTAACCGGTGTTATCCTCTAAAATAGTGATCGAAACCAGGTTTAATTGACAGCTTCAGTGTGTGTTACCACATTACTACGTGATTCAAACAGGAAAAAAACCCAGGATCTGGCCAACAAGTATGCGAAGAAGGCAAAATCATGAGCCAGATGCGGGCATATCCCGGACCTATCCCAGACCTAACCGGTGTTATCCTCTAAAATATTGATCGAAACCAGGTTTAATTGACTGCTTCAGTGTGTTACCACATTACTACGTGATTCAAACACGAAAAAAACCCAGGATCTGGCCAACAAGTATGCGAAGAAGGCAAAATCATGAGCCAGATGCGGGCATATCCCGGACCTATCCCAGACCTAACCGGTGTTATCCTCTAAAATATTGATCGAAACCAGGTTTTATTGACTGCTTCAGTGTATTACCACATTAGTACGTGATTCAAACACGAAAAAAGCCCAGGATCTGGCCAACAAGTATGCGAAGAAGGCAAAATCATGAGCCAGATGCGGGCATAACCCAGACCTAACCCAGGCCTAACCGGTGTTATCCTCAAAAATATTGATCGAAACCAGGTTTTATTGACTGCTTCAGTGTATTACCACATTACTACGTGATTCAAACACGGAAAAAACCCAGGATCTGGCCAACAAGTTTGCGAAAAAGGCGAAAGTATAAGCCAGATGCGCGCAAATCTCAGACCTAACCCAGACCTAACCGGTGTTATCCTCTAAAATATTGATCGAAACCAGGTTTTATTGACTGCTTCAGTTTGTTACTACATTACTACGTGATTCAAACACGAAAAAACCCCAGGATCTGGCCAACAAGTATGCGAAGAAGGCAAAATCATGAGCCAGATGCGGGCATAACCCAGACCTAACCCAGACCTAACCGGTGTTATCCTCTAAAATATTGATCGAAACCAGGTTTTATTGACTGCTTCAGTGTATTACCACATTACTACGTGATTCAAACACGAAAAAAGCCCAGGATCTGTCCAACAAGTATGCGAAGAAGGCAAAATCATGAGCCAGATGCGGGCATAACCCAGACCTAACCCAGACCTAACCGGTGTTAGCCTGTAAAATATTGATCGAAACCAGGTTTTATTGACTGCTTCAGTGTGTTACCACATTACTACGTGTTTCAAACACGGCAAATACCCAGGATCTGGCCAACAAGTTTGCGAAAATGCGAAAGTATAAGCCATATGCGCGCAAATCCCAGACCTAACCCAGACCTAACCGGTGTTATCCTCTAAAATATTGATCGAAACCACGTTTAATTGACAGCTTCAGTGTGTTACCACATTACTACGTGATTCAAACACGGAAAAAACCCAGGATCTGGCCAACAAGTATGGGATGAAGCCAAAATCATGAGCCAGATGCGGGCATAACCCAGACCTAACCCAGACCTAACCGGTGTTATCCTCTAAAATATTGATCGAAACCAGGTTTAATTGACTGCTTCAGTGTGTTACCACATTACTACGTGATTCAAACACGAAAAAAACCCAAGATCTGGCCAACAAGTATGCGAAGAAGGCAATATCATGAGCCAGATGCGGGCATAACCCAGACCAAACCCAGACCTAACCGGTGTTATCCTCTAAAATATTGATCGAAACCAGGTTTAATTGACAGCTTCAGTGTGTTACCACATTACTACGTGATTCAAACACGAAAAAAACCCAGGATCTGGCCAACAAGTATGCGAAGAAGGCAAAATCATGAGCCAGATGCGGGCATATCCCGGACCTAACCCAGACCTAACCGGTGTTATCCTCTAAAATATTGATCGAAACCAGGTTTAATTGACAGCTTCAGTGTGTTACCACATTACTACGTGATTCAAACACGAAAAAAACCCAGGATCTGGCCAACAAGTATGCGAAGAAGGCAAAATCATGAGCCAGATGCGGGCATATCCCGGACCTATCCCAGACCTAACCGGTGTTATCCTCTACAATATTGATCGAAACCAGGTTTAATTGACTGCTTCAGTTTGTTACCACATTACTACCTGATTCAAACACGAAAAAAGACCAGGATCTGGCCAACAAGTATGCGAAGAAGGCAAATTCATGAGCCAGATGCGGGCATAACCCAGACCTAACCCAGACCTAACCGGTGTTATCCTCTAAAATATTGATCGAAACCAGATTTTATTGACTGCTTCAGTTTGTTACCACATTACTACGTGATTCAAACACGAAAAAAACCCAGGATCTGGCCAACAAGTATGCGAAGAAGGCAAAATCATGAGCCAGATGCGGGCATAACCCAGACCTAACCCAGACCTAACCGGTGTTATCCGCTAAAATATTGATCGAAACCAGGTTTTATTGACTGCTTCAGTTTGTTACCACATTACTACGTGATTCAAACACGGAAAATACCCAGGATCTGGCCAACAAGTTTGCGAAAAAGGTGAAAGTATAAGCCAGATGCGCGCATATCCCAGACCTAACCCAGACCTAACCGGTGTTATCCTCTAAAATATTGATCGAAACCAGGTTTTATTGACTGCTTTAGTGTGTTACCACATTACTACGTGTTTCAAACACGGCAAATACCCAGGATCTGGCCAACAAGTTTGCGAAAATGCGAAAGTATAAGCCATATGCACGCAAATCCCAGACCTAACCCAGACCTAACCGGTGTTATCCTCTAAATTATTGATCGAAACCAGGTTTTATTGACTGCTTCAGTGTGTTACCACATTACTACGTGATTCAAACACGGAAAAAACCCAGGATCTGGCCAACAAGTATGCGAAGAAGGCAAAATCATGAGCCAGATGCGGGCATAACCCAGACCTAACCCAGACCTAACCGGTGTTATCCTCTAAAATATTGATCGAAACCAGGTTTAATTGACAGCTTCAGTGTGTTACCACATTACTACGTGATTCAAACACGAAAAAAACCCAGGATCTGGCCAACAAGTATGCGAAGAAGGCAAAATCATGAGCCAGATGCGGGCATATCCCGGACCTATCCCAGACCTAACCGGTGTTATCCTCTAAAATATTGATCGAAACCAGGTTTTATTGACTGCTTCAGTGTATTACCACATTAGTACGTGATTCAAACACGAAAAAAGCCCAGGATCTGGCCAACAAGTATGCGAAGAAGGCAAAATCATGAGCCAGATGCGGGCATAACCCAGACCTAACCCAGGCCTAACCGGTGTTATCCTCAAAAATATTGATCGAAACCAGGTTTTATTGACTGCTTCAGTGTATTACCACATTACTACGTGATTCAAACACGGAAAAAACCCAGGATCTGGCCAACAAGTTTGCGAAAAAGGCGAAAGTATAAGCCAGATGCGCGCAAATCTCAGACCTAACCCAGACCTAACCGGTGTTATCCTCTAAAATATTGATCGAAACCAGGTTTTATTGACTGCTTCAGTTTGTTACTACATTACTACGTGATTCAAACACGAAAAAACCCCAGGATCTGGCCAACAAGTATGCGAAGAAGGCAAAATCATGAGCCAGATGCGGGCATAACCCAGACCTAACCCAGACCTAACCGGTGTTATCCTCTAAAATATTGATCGAAACCAGGTTTTATTGACTGCTTCAGTGTATTACCACATTACTACGTGATTCAAACACGAAAAAAGCCCAGGATCTGTCCAACAAGTATGCGAAGAAGGCAAAATCATGAGCCAGATGCGGGCATATCCCGGACCTATCCCAGACCTAACCGGTGTTATCCTCTAAAATATTGATCGAAACCAGGTTTAATTGACTGCTTCAGTGTGTTACCACATTACTACGTGATTCAAACACGAAAAAAACCCAGGATCTGGCCAACAAGTATGCGAAGAAGGCAAAATCATGAGCCAGATGCGGGCATATCCCGGACCTATCCCAGACCTAACCGGTGTTATCCTCTAAAATATTGATCGAAACCAGGTTTAATTGACTGCTTCAGTGTGTTACCACATTACTACGTGATTCAAACACGAAAAAAACCCAGGATCTGGCCAACAAGTATGCGAAGAAGGCAAAATCATGAGCCAGATGCGGGCATATCCCGGACCTATCCCAGACCTAACCGGTGTTATCCTCTAAAATATTGATCGAAACCAGGTTTTATTGACTGCTTCAGTGTATTACCACATTAGTACGTGATTCAAACACGAAAAAAGCCCAGGATCTGGCCAACAAGTATGCGAAGAAGGCAAAATCATGAGCCAGATGCGGGCATAACCCAGACCTAACCCAGGCCTAACCGGTGTTATCCTCAAAAATATTGATCGAAACCAGGTTTTATTGACTGCTTCAGTGTATTACCACATTACTACGTGATTCAAACACGGAAAAAACCCAGGATCTGGCCAACAAGTTTGCGAAAAAGGCGAAAGTATAAGCCAGATGCGCGCAAATCTCAGACCTAACCCAGACCTAACCGGTGTTATCCTCTAAAATATTGATCGAAACCAGGTTTTATTGACTGCTTCAGTTTGTTACTACATTACTACGTGATTCAAACACGAAAAAACCCCAGGATCTGGCCAACAAGTATGCGAAGAAGGCAAAATCATGAGCCAGATGCGGGCATAACCCAGACCTAACCCAGACCTAACCGGTGTTATCCTCTAAAATATTGATCGAAACCAGGTTTTATTGACTGCTTCAGTGTATTACCACATTACTACGTGATTCAAACACGAAAAAAGCCCAGGATCTGTCCAACAAGTATGCGAAGAAGGCAAAATCATGAGCCAGATGCGGGCATAACCCAGACCTAACCCAGACCTAACCGGTGTTAGCCTGTAAAATATTGATCGAAACCAGGTTTTATTGACTGCTTCAGTGTGTTACCACATTACTACGTGTTTCAAACACGGCAAATACCCAGGATCTGGCCAACAAGTTTGCGAAAATGCGAAAGTATAAGCCATATGCGCGCAAATCCCAGACCTAACCCAGACCTAACCGGTGTTATCCTCTAAAATATTGATCGAAACCACGTTTAATTGACAGCTTCAGTGTGTTACCACATTACTACGTGATTCAAACACGGAAAAAACCCAGGATCTGGCCAACAAGTATGGGATGAAGCCAAAATCATGAGCCAGATGCGGGCATAACCCAGACCTAACCCAGACCTAACCGGTGTTATCCTCTAAAATATTGATCGAAACCAGGTTTAATTGACTGCTTCAGTGTGTTACCACATTACTACGTGATTCAAACACGAAAAAAACCCAAGATCTGGCCAACAAGTATGCGAAGAAGGCAATATCATGAGCCAGATGCGGGCATAACCCAGACCAAACCCAGACCTAACCGGTGTTATCCTCTAAAATATTGATCGAAACCAGGTTTAATTGACAGCTTCAGTGTGTTACCACATTACTACGTGATTCAAACACGAAAAAAACCCAGGATCTGGCCAACAAGTATGCGAAGAAGGCAAAATCATGAGCCAGATGCGGGCATATCCCGGACCTAACCCAGACCTAACCGGTGTTATCCTCTAAAATATTGATCGAAACCAGGTTTAATTGACAGCTTCAGTGTGTTACCACATTACTACGTGATTCAAACACGAAAAAAACCCAGGATCTGGCCAACAAGTATGCGAAGAAGGCAAAATCATGAGCCAGATGCGGGCATATCCCGGACCTATCCCAGACCTAACCGGTGTTATCCTCTACAATATTGATCGAAACCAGGTTTAATTGACTGCTTCAGTTTGTTACCACATTACTACCTGATTCAAACACGAAAAAAGACCAGGATCTGGCCAACAAGTATGCGAAGAAGGCAAATTCATGAGCCAGATGCGGGCATAACCCAGACCTAACCCAGACCTAACCGGTGTTATCCTCTAAAATATTGATCGAAACCAGATTTTATTGACTGCTTCAGTTTGTTACCACATTACTACGTGATTCAAACACGAAAAAAACCCAGGATCTGGCCAACAAGTATGCGAAGAAGGCAAAATCATGAGCCAGATGCGGGCATAACCCAGACCTAACCCAGACCTAACCGGTGTTATCCGCTAAAATATTGATCGAAACCAGGTTTTATTGACTGCTTCAGTTTGTTACCACATTACTACGTGATTCCAACACGGAAAATACCCAGGATCTGGCCAACAAGTTTGCGAAAAAGGTGAAAGTATAAGCCAGATGCGCGCATATCCCAGACCTAACCCAGACCTAACCGGTGTTATCCTCTAAAATATTGATCGAAACCAGGTTTTATTGACTGCTTTAGTGTGTTACCACATTACTACGTGTTTCAAACACGGCAAATACCCAGGATCTGGCCAACAAGTTTGCGAAAATGCGAAAGTATAAGCCATATGCACGCAAATCCCAGACCTAACCCAGACCTAACCGGTGTTATCCTCTAAATTATTGATCGAAACCAGGTTTTATTGACTGCTTCAGTGTGTTACCACATTACTACGTGATTCAAACACGGAAAAAACCCAGGATCTGGCCAACAAGTATGCGAAGAAGGCAAAATCATGAGCCAGATGCGGGCATAACCCAGACCTAACCCAGACCTAACCGGTGTTATCCTCTAAAATATTGATCGAAACCAGGTTTAATTGACAGCTTCAGTGTGTTACCACATTACTACGTGTTTCAAACACGAAAAAAACCCAGGATCTGGCCAACAAGTATGCGAAGAAGGCAAAATCATGAGCCAGATGCGGGCATATCCCGGACCTAACCCAGACCTAACCGGTGTTATCCTCTAAAATAGTGATCGAAACCAGGTTTAATTGACAGCTTCAGTGTGTGTTACCACATTACTACGTGATTCAAACAGGAAAAAAACCCAGGATCTGGCCAACAAGTATGCGAAGAAGGCAAAATCATGAGCCAGATGCGGGCATATCCCGGACCTATCCCAGACCTAACCGGTGTTATCCTCTAAAATATTGATCGAAACCAGGTTTAATTGACTGCTTCAGTGTGTTACCACATTACTACGTGATTCAAACACGAAAAAAACCCAGGATCTGGCCAACAAGTATGCGAAGAAGGCAAAATCATGAGCCAGATGCGGGCATATCCCGGACCTATCCCAGACCTAACCGGTGTTATCCTCTAAAATATTGATCGAAACCAGGTTTTATTGACTGCTTCAGTGTACTACCACATTAGTACGTGATTCAAACACGAAAAAAGCCCAGGATCTGGCCAACAAGTATACGTAGAAGGCAAAATCATGAGCCAGATGCGTGCATAACCCAGACCTAACCCAGACCTAACCCAGACCTAACCGGTGTTATCCTCTAAAATATTGATCGAAACCAGGTTTTATTGACTGCTTCAGTGTATTACCACATTACTACGTGATTCAAACACGGAAAAAACCCAGGATCTGGCCAACAAGTTTGCGAAAAAGGCGAAAGTATAAGCCAGATGCGCGCAAATCTCAGATATAACCCAGACCTAACCGGTGTTATCCTCTAAAATATTGATCGAAACCAGGTTTTATTGACTGCTCCAGTTTGTTACCACATTACTACGTGATTCAAACACGAAAAAACCCCAGGATCTGGCCAACAAGTATGCGAAGAAGGCAAAATCATGAGCCAGATGCGGGCATAACCCAGACCTAACCCAGACCTAACCGGTGTTATCCTCTAAAATATTGATCGAAACCAGGTTTTATTGACTGCTTCAGTGTATTACCACATTACTACGTGATTCAAACACGAAAAAAGCCCAGGATCTGGCCAACAAGTATGCGAAGAAGGCAAAATCATGAGCCAGATGCGGGCATATCCCGGACCTATCCCAGACCTAACCGGTGTTATCCTCTAAAATATTGATCGAAACCAGGTTTAATTGACTGCTTCAGTGTGTTACCACATTACTACGTGTTTCAAACACGGCAAATACCCAGGATCTGGCCAACAAGTTTGCGAAAATGCGAAAGTATAAGCCATATGCGCGCAAATCCCAGACCTAACCCAGACCTAACCGGTGTTATCCTCTAAAATATTGATCGAAACCAGGTTTTATTGACTGCTTCAGTGTGTTACCACATTACTACGTGATTCAAACACGGAAAAAACCCAGGATCTGGCCAACAAGTATGCGAAGAAGGCAAAATCATGAGCCAGATGCGGGCATAACCCAGACTTAACCCAGACCTAACCGGTGTTATCCTCTAAAATATTGATGGAAACCAGGTTTAATTGACTGCTTCAGTGTGTTACCACATTACTACGTGTTTCAAACACGGCAAATACCCAGGATCTGGCCAACAAGTTTGCGAAAATGCGAAAGTATAAGCCATATGCGCGCAAATCCCAGACCTAACCCAGACCTAACCGGTGTTATCCTTTAAAATATTGATCGAAACCAGGTTTAATTGACAGCTTCAGTGTGTTACCACATTACTACGTGATTCAAACACGAAAAAAGCCCAGGATCTGGCCAACAAGTATGCGAAGAAGGCAAAATCATGAGCCAGATGCGGGCATAACCCAGACCTAACCCAGACCTAACCGGTGTTATCCTCTAAAATATTGATCGAAACCAGGTTTTACTGACTGCTTCAGTGTATTACCACATTACTACGTGATTCAAACACGGAAAAAACCCAGGATCTGGCCAACAAGTTTGCGAAAAAGGCGAAAGTATATGCCAGATGCGCGCAAATCTCGGACCTAACCCAGACCTAACCGGTGTTATCCTCTAAAATATTGATCGAAACCAGGTTTAATTGACTGCTTCAGTGTGTTACCACATTACTACGTGATTCAAACAGGAAAAAAACCCAGGATCTGGCCAACAAGTATGCAAAGAAGGCAAAATCATGAGCCAGATGCGGGCATATCCCGGACCTATCCCAGACCTAACCGGTGTTATCCTCTAAAATATTGATCGAAACCAGGTTTTATTGACTGCTTCAGTGTATTACCACATTACTACGTGATTCAAACACGGAAAAACCCCAGGATCTGGCCAACAAGTTTGCGAAAAGGCGAAAGTATAAGCCAGATGCGCGCAAATCTCAGACCTAACCCAGACCTAACCGGTGTTATCCTCTAAAATATTGATCGAAACCAGGTTTTATTGACTGCTTCAGTTTGTTACTACATTACTACGTGATTCAAACACGAAAAAACCCCAGGATCTGGCCAACAAGTATGCGAAGAAGGCAAAATCATGAGCCAGATGCGGGCATAACCCAGACCTAACCCAGACCTAACAGGTGTTATCCTCTAAAATATTGATCGAAACCAGGTTTTATTGACAGCTTCAGTGTATTACCACATTACTACGTGATTCAAACACGAAAAAAGCCCAGGATCTGGCCAACAAGTATGCGAAGAAGGCAAAATCATGAGCCAGATGCGGGCATAACCCAGACCTAACCCAGACCTAACCGGTGTTATCCTCTAAAATATTGATCGAAACCAGGTTTTATTGACTGCTTCAGTGTGTTACCACATTACTACGTGTTTCAAACACGGCAAATACCCAGGATCTGGCCAACAAGTTTGCGAAAATGCGAAAGTATAAGCCATATGCGCGCAAATCCCAGACCTAACCCAGACCTAACCGGTGTTATCCTCTAAAATATTGATCGAAACCAGGTTTTATTGGATGCTTCAGTGTGTTACCACATTACTACGTGATTCAAACACGGAAAAAACCCAGGATCTGGCCAACAAGTATGCGATGAAGCCAAAATCATGAGCCAGATGCGGGCATAACCCAGACCTAACCCAGACCTAACCGGTGTTATCCTCTAAAATATTGATCGAAACCAGGTTTAATTGACTGCTTCAGTGTGTTACCACATTACTACGTGATTCAAACACGAAAAAAACCCAAGATCTGGCCAACAAGTATGCGAAGAAGTCAAAATCATGAGCCAGATGCGTGCATAACCCAGACATAACCCAGACCTAACCGGTGTTATCCTCTAAAATATTGATCGAAACCAGGTTTAATTGACAGCTTCAGTGTGTTACCACATTACTACGTGATTCAAACACGAAAAAAACCCAGGATCTGGCCAACAAGTATGCGAAGAAGGCAAAATCATGAGCCAGATGCGGGCATATCCCGGACCTAACCCAGACCTAACCGGTGTTATCCTCTAAAATATTGATCGAAACCAGGTTTAATTGACAGCTTCAGTGTGTTACCACATTACTACGTGATTCAAACACGAAAAAAACCCAGGATCTGGCCAACAAGTATGCGAAGAAGGCAAAATCATGAGCCAGATGCGGGCATATCCCGGACCTATCCCAGACCTAACCGGTGTTATCCTCTAAAATATTGATCGAAACCAGGTTTAATTGACAGCTTCAGTGTGTTACCACATTACTACGTGATTCAAACACGAAAAAAACCCAGGATCTGGCCAACAAGTATGCGAAGAAGGCAAAATCATGAGCCAGATGCGGGCATATCCCGGACCTATCCCAGACCTAACCGGTGTTATCCTCTAAAATATTGATCGAAACCAGGTTTAATTGACTGCTTCAGTGTGTTACCACATTACTACGTGATTCAAACACGAAAAAAACCCAGGATCTGGCCAACAAGTATGCGAAGAAGGCAAAATCATGAGCCAGATGCGGGCATATCCCGGACCTATCCCAGACCTAACCGGTGTTATCCTCTAAAATATTGATCGAAACCAGGTTTTATTGACTGCTTCAGTGTGTTACCACATTACTACGTGTTTCAAACACGGCAAATACCCAGGATCTGGCCAACAAGTTTGCGAAAATGCGAAAGTATAAGCCATATGCGCGCAAATCCCAGACCTAACCCAGACCTAACCGGTGTTATCCTCTAAAATATTGATCGAAACCAGGTTTTATTGGATGCTTCAGTGTGTTACCACATTACTACGTGTTTCAAACACGGCAAATACCCAGGATCTGGCCAACAAGTTTGCGAAAATGCGAAAGTATAAGCCATATGCGCGCAAATCCCAGACCTAACCCAGACCTAACCGGTGTTATCCTCTAAAATATTGATCGAAACCAGGTTTTATTGGATGCTTCAGTGTGTTACCACATTACTACGTGATTCAAACACGGAAAAAACCCAGGATCTGGCCAACAAGTATGCGATGAAGCCAAAATCATGAGCCAGATGCGGGCATAACCCAGACCTAACCCAGACCTAACCGGTGTTATCCTCTAAAATATTGATCGAAACCAGGTTTAATTGACTGCTTCAGTGTGTTACCACATTACTACGTGATTCAAACACGAAAAAAACCCAAGATCTGGCCAACAAGTATGCGAAGAAGTCAAAATCATGAGCCAGATGCGTGCATAACCCAGACCTAACCCAGACCTAACCGGTGTTATCCTCTAAAATATTGATCGAAACCAGGTTTAATTGACTGCTTCAGTGTGTTACCACATTACTACGTGATTCAAACACGAAAAAAACCCAGGATCTGGCCAACAAGTATGCGAAGAAGGCAAAATCATGAGCCAGATGCGGGCATATCCCGGACCTATCCCAGACCTAACCGGTGTTATCCTCTAAAATATTGATCGAAACCAGGTTTTATTGACTGCTTCAGTGTATTACCACATTACTACGTGATTCAAACACGAAAAAAGCCCAGGATCTGGCCAACAAGTATGCGAAGAAGGCAAAATCATGAGCCAGATGCGGGCATAACCCAGACCTAACCCAGACCTAACCGGCGTTATCCTCTAAAATATTGATCGAAACCTGGTTTTATTGACTGCTTCAGTGTATTACCACATTACTACGTGATTCAAAGACGAAAAAAGCCCAGGATCTGGCCAACAAGTATGCGAAGAAGGCAAAATCATGAGCCAGATGCGGGCATAACCCAGACCTAACCCAGACCTAACCCAGACCTAACCGGTGTTATCCTCTAAAATATTGATCGAAACCAGGTTTTATTGACTGCTTCAGTGTGTTACCACATTACTACGTGATTCAAACACGAAAAAACCCCAGGATCTGGCCAAGAAGTATGCGAAGAAGGCAAAATCGTGAGCCAGATGCTAGCATAACCCAGACCTACCCCAGACCTAACCGGTGTTATCCTCTAAAATATTGATCGAAACCAGGTTTTATTGACTGCTTCAGTGTATTACCACATTACTACGTGATTCAAACACGAAAAAACCCCAGGATCTGGCCAACAAGTATGCGAAGAAGGCAAAATCATGAGCCAGATGCGGGCATAACCCAGACCTAACCCAGACCTAACCGGTGTTATCCTCTAAAATTTTGATCGTAACCAGGTTTTATTGACTGCTTCAGTTTGTTGCCACATTACTACGTGATTCAAACACGAAAAAACCCCAGGATCTGACCAACAAGTATGCGAAGAAGGCAAAATCATGAGCCAGATGCGGGCATATCCCGGACCTATCCCAGACCTAACCGGTGTTATCCTCTAAAATATTGATCGAAACCAGGTTTAATTGACTGCTTCAGTGTGTTACCACATTACTACGTGATTCAAACACGAAAAAAACCCAGGATCTGGCCAACAAGTATGCGAAGAAGGCAAAATCATGAGCCAGATGCGGGCATATCCCAGACCTATCCCAGACCTAACCGGTGTTATCCTCTAAAATATTGATCGAAACCTGGTTTTATTGACTGCTTCAGTGTATTACCACATTACTACGTGATTCAAACACGAAAAAAGCCCAGGATCTGGCCAACAAGTATGCGAAGAAGGCAAAATCATGAGCCAGATGCGGGCATAACCCAGACCTAACCCAGACCTAACCCAGACCTAACCGGTGTTATCCTCTAAAATATTGATCGAAACCAGGTTTTATTGACTGCTTCAGTGTATTACCACATTACTACGTGATTCAAACACGGAAAAAACCCAGGATCTGGCCAACAAGTTTGCGAAAAAGGCGAAAGTATAAGCCAGATGTGCGCAAATCTCAGACATAACCCAGACCTAACCGGTGTTATCCTCTAAAATATTGATCGAAACCAGGTTTTATTGACTGCTTCAGTTTGTTACCACATTACTACCTGATTCAAACACGAAAAAAGACCAGGATCTGGCCAACAAGTATGCGAAGAAGGCAAATTCATGAGCCAGATGCGGGCATAACCCAGACCTAACCCAGACCTAACCGGTGTTATCCTCTAAAATATTGATCGAAACCAGATTTTATTGACTGCTTCAGTTTGTTACCACATTACTACGTGATTCAAACACGAAAAGACCCAGGATCTGGCCAACAAGTATGCGAAGAAGGCAAAATCATGAGCCAGATGCGGGCATAACCCAGACCTAACCCAGACCTAACCGGTGTTATCCGCTAAAATATTGATCGAAACCAGGTTTTATTGACTGCTTCAGTTTGTTACCACATTACTACGTGATTCAAACACGGAAAATACCCAGGATCTGGCCAACAAGTTTGCGAAAAAGGTGAAAGTATAAGCCAGATGCGCGCATATCCCAGACCTAACCCAGACCTAACCGGTGTTATCCTCTAAAATATTGATCGAAACCAGGTTTTATTGACTGCTTTAGTGTGTTACCACATTACTACGTGTTTCAAACACGGCAAATACCCAGGATCTGGCCAACAAGTTTGCGAAAATGCGAAAGTATAAGCCATATGCGCGCAAATCCCAGACCTAACCCAGACCTAACCGGTGTTATCCTCTAAATTATTGATCGAAACCAGGTTTTATGGACTGCTTCAGTGTGTTACCACATTACTACGTGTTTCAAACACGAAAAAAACCCAGGATCTGGCCAACAAGTATGCGAAGAAGGCAAAATCATGAGCCAGATGCGGGCATATCCCGGACCTAACCCAGACCTAACCGGTGTTATCCTCTAAAATAGTGATCGAAACCAGGTTTAATTGACAGCTTCAGTGTGTGTTACCACATTACTACGTGATTCAAACAGGAAAAAAACCCAGGATCTGGCCAACAAGTATGCGAAGAAGGCAAAATCATGAGCCAGATGCGGGCATATCCCGGACCTATCCCAGACCTAACCGGTGTTATCCTCTAAAATATTGATCGAAACCAGGTTTAATTGACTGCTTCAGTGTGTTACCACATTACTACGTGATTCAAACACGAAAAAAACCCAGGATCTGGCCAACAAGTATGCGAAGAAGGCAAAATCATGAGCCAGATGCGGGCATATCCCGGACCTATCCCAGACCTAACCGGTGTTATCCTCTAAAATATTGATCGAAACCAGGTTTTATTGACTGCTTCAGTGTATTACCACATTAGTACGTGATTCAAACACGAAAAAAGCCCAGGATCTGGCCAACAAGTATGCGAAGAAGGCAAAATCATGAGCCAGATGCGGGCATAACCCAGACCTAAACCAGGCCTAACCGGTGTTATCCTCAAAAATATTGATCGAAACCAGGTTTTATTGACTGCTTCAGTGTATTACCACATTACTACGTGATTCAAACACGGAAAAAACCCAGGATCTGGCCAACAAGTTTGCGAAAAAGGCGAAAGTATAAGCCAGATGCGCGCAAATCTCAGACCTAACCCAGACCTAACCGGTGTTATCCTCTAAAATATTGATCGAAACCAGGTTTTATTGACTGCTTCAGTTTGTTACTACATTACTACGTGATTCAAACACGAAAAAACCCCAGGATCTGGCCAACAAGTATGCGAAGAAGGCAAAATCATGAGCCAGATGCGGGCATAACCCAGACCTAACCCAGACCTAACCGGTGTTATCCTCTAAAATATTGATCGAAACCAGGTTTTATTGACTGCTTCAGTGTATTACCACATTACTACGTGATTCAAACACGAAAAAAGCCCAGGATCTGTCCAACAAGTATGCGAAGAAGGCAAAATCATGAGCCAGATGCGGGCATAACCCAGACCTAACCCAGACCTAACCGGTGTTAGCCTGTAAAATATTGATCGAAACCAGGTTTTATTGACTGCTTCAGTGTGTTACCACATTACTACGTGTTTCAAACACGGCAAATACCCAGGATCTGGCCAACAAGTTTGCGAAAATGCGAAAGTATAAGCCATATGCGCGCAAATCCCAGACCTAACCCAGACCTAACCGGTGTTATCCTCTAAAATATTGATCGAAACCACGTTTAATTGACAGCTTCAGTGTGTTACCACATTACTACGTGATTCAAACACGGAAAAAACCCAGGATCTGGCCAACAAGTATGCGATGAAGCCAAAATCATGAGCCAGATGCGGGCATAACCCAGACCTAACCCAGACCTAACCGGTGTTATCCTCTAAAATATTGATCGAAACCAGGTTTAATTGACTGCTTCAGTGTGTTACCACATTACTACGTGATTCAAACACGAAAAAAACCCAAGATCTGGCTAACAAGTATGCGAAGAAGGCAATATCATGAGCCAGATGCGGGCATAACCCAGACCAAACCCAGACCTAACCGGTGTTATCCTCTAAAATATTGATCGAAACCAGGTTTAATTGACAGCTTCAGTGTGTTACCACATTACTACGTGATTCAAACACGAAAAAAACCCAGGATCTGGCCAACAAGTATGCGAAGAAGGCAAAATCATGAGCCAGATGCGGGCATATCCCGGACCTAACCCAGACCTAACCGGTGTTATCCTCTAAAATATTGATCGAAACCAGGTTTAATTGACAGCTTCAGTGTGTTACCACATTACTACGTGATTCAAACACGAAAAAAACCCAGGATCTGGCCAACAAGTATGCGAAGAAGGCAAAATCATGAGCCAGATGCGGGCATATCCCGGACCTATCCCAGACCTAACCGGTGTTATCCTCTACAATATTGATCGAAACCAGGTTTAATTGACTGCTTCAGTGTGTTACCACATTACTACGTGATTCAAACACGAAAAAAACCCAGGATCTGGCCAACAAGTATGCGAAGAAGGCAAAATCATGAGCCAGATGCGGGCATATCCCGGACCTATCCCAGACCTAACCGGTGTTATCCTCTAAAATATTGATCGAAACCAGGTTTTATTGACTACTTCAGTGTATTACCACATTACTACGTGATTCAAACACGAAAAAAGCCCAAGATCTGGCCAACAAGTATGCGAAGAAGGCAAAATCATGAGCCAGATGCGGGCATAACCCAGACCTAACCCAGACCTAACCGGTGTTATCCTCTAAAATATTGATCGAAACCAGGTTTAATTGACAGCTTCAGTGTGTTACCACATTACTACGTGTTTCAAACACGAAAAAAACCCAGTATCTGGCCAACTAGTATGCGAAGAAGGCGAAAGTATATGCCAGATGCGCGCATTTCCCAGACCTAACCCAGACCTAACAGGTGTTATCCTCTGAAATATTGATCGAAACCAGGTTTAATTGACTGCTTCAGTGTGTTACCACATTACTACGTGATTCAAACACGGAAAAAACCCAGGATCTGGCCAACAAGTATGCGATGAAGGCAAAATCATGAGCCAGATGCGGGCATAACCCAGACTTAACCCAGACCTAACCGGTGTTATCCTCTAAGATATTGATCGAAACCAGGTTTAATTGACTGCTTCAGTGTGTTACCACATTACTACGTGATTCAAACACGAAAAAAACCCAAGATCTGGCCAACAAGTATGCGAAGAAGGCAAAATCATGAGCCAGATGCGTGCATAACCCAGACCTAACCCAGACCTAACCGGTGTTATCCTCTAAAATATTGATCGAAACCAGGTTTAATTGACTGCTTCAGTGTGTTACCACATTACTACGTGATTCAAACACGGAAAAACCCCAGGATCTGGCCAACAAGTATGCGATTAAGGCAAAATCATGAGCCAGATGCGGGCATAACCCAGACCTAACCCAGACCTAACCGGTGTTATCCTCTAAAATATTGATCGAAACCAGGTTTAATTGACTGCTTCAGTGTGTTACCACATTACTACGTGATTCAAACACGAAAAAACCCCAGGATCTGGCCAACAAGTATGCGAAGAAGGCAAAATCATGAGCCAGATGCGGGCATAACCCAGACCTAACCCAGACCTAACCGGTGTTATCCTCTAAAATATTGATCGAAACCAGGTTTTATTGACTGCTTCAGTGTATTACCACATTACTACGTGATTCAAACACGAAAAAAGCCCAGGATCTGGCCAACAAGTATGCGAAGAAGGCAAAATCATGAGCCAGATGCGGGCATAACCCAGACCTAACCCAGACCTAACCGGTGTTATCCTCTAAAATATTGATCGAAACCAGGTTTTATTGACTGCTTCAGTGTGTTAGCACATTACTACGTGTTTCAAACACGGCAAATACCCAGGATCTGGCCAACAAGTTTGCGAAAATGCGAAATTATAAGCCATATGCGCGCAAATCCCAGACCTAACCCAGACCTAACCGGTGTTATCCTCTAAAATATTGATCGAAACCAGGTTTTACTGACAGCTTCAGTTTGTTACCACATTACTACGTGATTCAAACACGAAAAAAACCCAGGATCTGGCCAACAAGTATGCGAAGAAGGCAAAATCATGAGCCAGATGCGGGCATAACCCAGACTTAACCCAGACCTAACCGGTGTTATCCTCTAATATATTGATCGAAACCAGGTTTAATTGACTGCTTCAGTGTGTTACCACATTACTACGTGATTCAAACACGAAAAAAACCCAGTATCTGGCCAACAAGTATGCGAAGAAGGCGAAAGTATATGCCAGATGCGCGCATTTCCCAGACCTAACCCAGACCTAACCGGTGTTATCCTCTAAAATATTGATCGAAACCAGGTTTTATTGACTGCTTCAGTGTGTTACCACATTACTACGTGTTTCAAACACGGCAAATACCCAGGATCTGGCCAACAAGTATGCGAAAATGCGAAAGTATAAGCCATATGCGCGCAAATCCCAGACCTAACCCAGACCTAACCGGTGTTATCCTCTAAAATATTGATCGAAACCAGGTTTAATTGACAGCTTCAGTGTGTTACCACATTACTACGTGATTCAAACACGAAAAAAGCCCAGGATCTGGCCAACAAGTATGCGAAGAAGGCAAAACCATGAGCCAGATGCGGGCATAACCCAGACCTAACCAAGACCTAACCGGTGTTATCCTCTAAAATATTAATCGAAACCAGGTTTTACTGACTGCTTCAGTGTATTACCACATTACTACGTGATTCAAACACGGAAAAAACCCAGGATCTGGCCAACAAGTTTGCGAAAAAGGCGAAAGTATATGCCAGATGCGCGCAAATCTCGGACCTAACCCAGACCTAACCGGTGTTATCCTCTAAAATATTGATCGAAACCAGGTTTAATTGACTGCTTCAGTGTGTTACCACATTACTACGTGATTCAAACAGGAAAAAAACCCAGGATCTGGCCAACAAGTATGCAAAGAAGGCAAAATCATGAGCCAGATGCGGGCATATCCCGGACCTATCCCAGACCTAACCGGTGTTATCCTCTAAAATATTGATCGAAACCAGGTTTAATTGACTGCTTCAGTGTGTTACCACATTACTACGTGATTCAAACACGAAAAGCCCCAGGATCTGGCCAACAAGTGTGCGAAAAAGGCGAAAGTATAAGCCAGATGCGCGCAAATCTCAGACCTAACCCAGACCTAACCGGTGTTATCCTCTAAAATATTGATCAAAACCAGGTTTTATTGACTGCTTCAGTGTATTACCACATTACTGCGTGATTCAAACACGAAAAAACCCCAGGATCTGGCCAACAAGTATGCGAAGAAGGCAAAATCATGAGCCAGATGCGGGCATAACCCAGACCTAACCCAGACCTAACCGGTGTTATCCTCTAAAATATTGATCGAAACCAGGTTTTATTGACTGCTTCAGTATATTACCACATTACTACGTGATTCAAACACGAAAAAAGCCCAGGATCTGGCCAACAAGTATGCGAAGAAGGCAAAATCATGAGCCAGATGCGGGCATAACCCAGACCTAACCCAGACCTAACCGGTGTTATCCTCTAAAATATTGATCGAAACCAGGTTTTATTGACTGCTTCAGTGTATTATCACATTACTACGTGATTCAAACACGGAAAAAACCCGGGATCTGGCCAACAAGTTTGCGAAGAAGGCGAAAGTATAAGCCAGATGCGCGCAAATCTCAGACATAACCCAGACCTAACCGGTGTTATCCTCTAAAATATTGATCGAAACCAGGTTTTATTGACTGCTTCAGTTTGTTACCACATTACTACGTGATTCAAACACGAAAAAAGCCCAGGATCTGGCCAACAAGTATGCGAAGAAGGCAAAATCATGAGCCAGATGCGGGCATAACCCAGACCTAACCCAGACATAACCGGTGTTATCCTCTAAAATATTGATCGAAACCAGGTTTTATTGACTGCTTCAGTGTATTACCACATTACTACGTGATTCAAACACGAAAAAAGCCCAGGATCTGGCCAACAAGTATGCGAAGAAGGCAAAATCATGAGCCAGATGCGGGCATAACCCAGACCTAACCCAGACCTAACCGGTGTTATCCTCTAAAATATTGATCGAAACCAGGTTTTATTGACTGCTTCAGTGTATTATCACATTACTACGTGATTCAAACACGGAAAAAACCCAGGATCTGGCCAACAAGTTTGCGAAAAAGGCCAAAGTATAAGCCAGATGCGCGCAAATCTCAGACCTAACCCAGACCTAACCGGTGTTATCCTCTAAAATATTGATCGAAACCAGGTTTTATTGACTGCTTCAGTTTGTTACCACATTACTACGTGATTCAAACACGAAAAAAGCCCAGGATCTGGCCAACAAGTATGCGAAGAAGGCAAAATCATGAGCCAGATGCGGGCATAACCCAGACCTAACCCAGACCTAACCGGTGTTATCCTCTAAAATATTGATCGAAACCAGGTTTTATTGACTGCTTCAGTTTGTTACCACATTACTACGTGATTCAAACACGAAAAAAACCCAGGATCTGGCCAACAAGTATGCGAAGAAGGCAAAATCATGAGCCAGATGCGGGCATAACCCAGACCTAACCCAGACCTAACCGGTGTTATCCGCTAAAATATTGATCGAAACCAGGTTTTATTGACTGCTTCAGTGTGTTAGCACATTACTACGTGTTTCAAACACGGCAAATACCCAGGATCTGGCCAACAAGTTTGCGAAAATGCGAAATTATAAGCCATATGCGCGCAAATCCCAGACCTAACCCAGACCTAACCGGTGTTATCCTCTAAAATATTGATCGATACCAGGTTTTATTGACAGCTTCAGTTTGTTACCACATTACTACGTGATTCAAACACGAAAAAAACCCAGGATCTGGCCAACAAGTATGCGAAGAAGGCAAAATCATGAGCCAGATGCGGGCATAACCCAGACTTAACCCAGACCTAACCGGTGTTATCCTCTAAAATATTGATCGAAACCAGGTTTAATTGACTGCTTCAGTGTGTTACCACATTACTACGTGATTCAAACACGAAAAAAACCCAGTATCTGGCCAACAAGTATGCGAAGAAGGCGAAAGTATATGCCAGATGCGCGCATTTCCCAGACCTAACCCAGACCTAACCGGTGTTATCCTCTAAAATATTGATCGAAACCAGGTTTTATTGACTGCTTCAGTGTGTTACCACATTACTACGTGTTTCGAACACGGCAAATACCCAGGATCTGGCCAACAAGTATGCGAAAATGCGAAAGTATAAGCCATATGCGCGCAAATCCCAGACCTAACCCAGACCTAACCGGTGTTATCCTCTAAAATATTGATCGAAACCAGGTTTTATTGACTGCTTCAGCGTGTTACCACATTACTACGTGATTCAAACACGAAAAAAACCCAGGATCTGGCCAACAAGTATGCGAAGAAGGCAAAATCATGAGCCAGATGCGGGCATAACCCAGACTTAACCCAGACCTAACCGGTGTTATCCTCTAAAATATTGATCGAAACCAGGTTTAATTGACTGCTTCAGTGTGTTACCACATTACTACGTGTTTCAAACACGGCAAATACCCAGGATCTGGCCAACAAGTATGCGAAAATGCGAAAGTATCAGCCATATGCGCGCATATCCCAGACCTAACCCAGACCTAACCGGTGTTATCCTCTAAAATATTGATCGAAACGAGGTTTAATTGACAGCTTCAGTGTGTTACCACATTACTACGTGATTCAAACACGAAAAAAGCCCAGGATCTGGCCAACAAGTATGCGAAGAAGGCAAAACCATGAGCCAGATGCGGGCATAACCCAGACCTAACCCAGACCTAACCGGTGTTATCCTCTAAAATATTGATCGAAACCAGGTTTAATTGACTGCTTCAGTGTGTTACCACATTACTACGTGATTCAAACAGGAAAAAAACCCAGGATCTGGCCAACAAGTATGCAAAGAAGGCAAAATCATGAGCCAGATGCGGGCATATCCCGGACCTATCCCAGACCTAACCGGTGTTATCCTCTAAAATATTGATCGAAACCAGGTTTAATTAACTGCTTCAGTGTGTTACCACATTACTACGTGATTCAAGCACGAAAAGCCCCAGGATCTGGCCAACAAGTGTGCGAAAAAGGCGAAAGTATAAGCCAGATGCGCGCAAATCTCAGACCTAACCCAGACCTAACCGGTGTTATCCTCTAAAATATTGATCAAAACCAGGTTTTATTGACTGCTTCAGTGTATTACCACATTACTGCGTGATTCAAACACGAAAAAACCCCAGGATCTGGCCAACAAGTATGCGAAGAAGGCAAAATCATGAGCCAGATGCGGGCATAACCCAGACCTAACCCAGACCTAACCGGTGTTATCCTCTAAAATATTGATCGAAACCAGGTTTTATTGACTGCTTCAGTGTATTACCACATTACTACGTGATTCAAACACGAAAAAAGCCCAGGATCTGGCCAACAAGTATGCGAAGAAGGCAAAATCATGAGCCAGATGCGGGCATAACCCAGACCTAACCCAGACCTAACCGGTGTTATCCTCTAAAATATTGATCGAAACCAGGTTTTATTGACTGCTTCAGTGTATTATCACATTACTACGTGATTCAAACACGAAAAAAACCCAGGATCTGGCCAACAAGTTTGCGAAAAAGGCGAAAGTATAAGCCAGATGCGCGCAAATCTCAGACATAACCCAGACCTAATCGGTGTTATCCTCTAAAATATTGATCGAAACCAGGTTTTATTGACTGCTTCAGTTTGTTACCACATTACTACGTGATTCAAACACGAAAAAAGCCCAGGATCTGGCCAACAAGTATGCGAAGAAGGCAAAATCATGAGCCAGATGCGGGCATAACCCAGACCTAACCCAGACCTAACCGGTGTTATCCTCTAAAATATTGATCGAAACCAGGTTTTATTGACTGCTTCAGTGTATTACCACATTACTACGTGATTCAAACACGAAAAAAGCCCAGGATCTGGCCAACAAGTATGCGAAGAAGGCAAAATCATGAGCCAGATGCGGGCATAACCCAGACCTAACCCAGACCTAACCGGTGTTATCCTCTAAAATATTGATCGAAACCAGGTTTTATTGACTGCTTCAGTGTATTATCACATTACTACGTGATTCAAACACGGAAAAAACCCAGGATCTGGCCAACAAGTTTGCGAAAAAGGCGAAAGTATAAGCCAGATGCGCGCAAATCTCAGACATAACCCAGACCTAACCGGTGTTATCCTCTAAAATATTGATCGAAACCAGGTTTTATTGACTGCTTCAGTTTGTTACCACATTACTACGTGATTCAAACACGAAAAAAGCCCAGGATCTGGCCAACAAGTATGCGAAGAAGGCAAAATCATGAGCCAGATGCGGGCATAACCCAGACCTAACCCAGACCTAACCGGTGTTATCCTCTAAAATATTGATCGAAACCAGGTTTTATTGACTGCTTCAGTTTGTTACCACATTACTACGTGATTCAAACACGAAAAAAACCCAGGATCTGGCCAACAAGTATGCGAAGAAGGCAAAATCATGAGCCAGATGCGGGCATAACCCAGACCTAACCCAGACCTAACCGGTGTTATCCGCTAAAATATTGATCGAAACCAGGTTTTATTGACTGCTTCAGTGTGTTAGCACATTACTACGTGTTTCAAACACGGCAAATACCCAGGATCTGGCCAACAAGTTTGCGAAAATGCGAAATTATAAGCCATATGCGCGCAAATCCCAGACCTAACCCAGACCTAACCGGTGTTATCCTGTAAAATATTGATCGAAACCAGGTTTTATTGACTGCTTCATTGTGTTACCACATTACTACGTGATTCAAACACGAAAAAAACCCGGAATCTGGCCAACAAGTATGCGAAGAAGGCAAAATCATGAGCCAGATGCGGGCATAACCCAGACTTAACCCAGACCTAACCGGTGTTATCCTCTAAAATATTGATCGAAACCAGGTTTAATTGACTGCTTCAGTGTGTTACCACATTACTACGTGATTCAAACACGAAAAAAACCCAGTATCTGGCCAACAAGTATGCGAAGAAGGCGAAAGTATATGCCAGATGCGCGCATTTCAC
The DNA here is from genome assembly GCF_051014445.1 of Colletes latitarsis. Classification (NCBI taxonomy): domain Eukaryota; kingdom Metazoa; phylum Arthropoda; class Insecta; order Hymenoptera; family Colletidae; genus Colletes; species Colletes latitarsis. The sequence continues at coordinate 1,735,865 of NW_027488381.1, read as the reverse complement.
AGACCTAACCCAGACCTAACCGGTGTTATCCTCTAAAATATTGATCGAAACCAGGTTTAATTGACTGCTTCAGTGTGTTACCACATTACTACGTGTTTCAAACACGGCAAATACCCAGGATCTGGCCAACAAGTTTGCGAAAATGCGAAAGTATAAGCCATATGCGCGCAAATCCCAGACCTAACCCAGACCTAACCGGTGTTATCCTCTAAAATATTGATCGAAACCAGGTTTTATTGACTGCTTCAGTGTGTTACCACATTACTACGTGATTCAAACACGAAAAAAACCCAGGATCTGGCCAACAAGTATGCGAAGAAGGCAAAATCATGAGCCAGATGCGGGCATAACCCAGACTTAACCCAGACCTAACCGGTGTTATCCTCTAAAATATTGATCGAAACCAGGTTTAATTGACTGCTTCAGTGTGTTACCACATTACTACGTGTTTCAAACACGGCAAATACCCAGGATCTGGCCAACAAGTTTGCGAAAATGCGAAAGTATAAGCCATATGCGCGCAAATCCCAGACCTAACCCAGACCTAACCGGTGTTATCCTCTAAAATATTGATCGAAACCAGGTTTAATTGACAGCTTCAGTGTGTTACCACATTACTACGTGATTCAAACACGAAAAAAGCCCAGGATCTGGCCAACAAGTATGCGAAGAAGGCAAAATCACGAGCCAGATGCGGGCATAACCCAGACCTAACCCAGACCTAACCGGTGTTATCCTCTAAAATATTGATCGAAACCAGGTTTTACTGACTGCTTCAGTGTATTACCACATTACTACGTGATTCAAACACGGAAAAAACCCAGGATCTGGCCAACAAGTTTGCGAAAAAGGCGAAAGTATATGCCAGATGCGCGCAAATCTCGGACCTAACCCAGACCTAACCGGTGTTATCCTCTAAAATATTGATCGAAACCAGGTTTAATTGACTGCTTCAGTGTGTTACCACATTACTACGTGATTCAAACAGGAAAAAAACCCAGGATCTGGCCAACAAGTATGCAAAGAAGGCAAAATCATGAGCCAGATGCGGGCATATCCCGGACCTATCCCAGACCTAACCGGTGTTATCCTCTAAAATATTGATCGAAACCAGGTTTAATTGACTGCTTCAGTGTGTTACCACATTACTACGTGATTCAAACACGAAAAAAGCCCAGGATCTGGCCAACAAGTATGCGAAGAAGGCAAAATCATGAGCCAGATGCGGGCATAACCCAGACCTAACCCAGACCTAACCGGTGTTATCCTCTAAAATACTGATCGAAACCAGGTTTTACTGACTGCTTCAGTTTATTACAACATTACTACGTGATTCAAACACGGAAAAAACCCAGGATCTGGCCAACAAGTTTGCGAAAAAGGCGAAAGTATATGTCAGATGCGCGCAAATCTCGGACCTAACCCAGACCTAACCGGTGTTATCCTCTAAAATATTGATCGAAACCAGGTTTAATTGACTGCTTCAGTGTGTTACCACATTACTACGTGATTCAAACAGGAGAAAAACCCAGGATCTGGCCAACAAGTATGCAAAGAAGGCAAAATCATGAGCCAGATGCGGGCATATCCCGGACCTATCCCAGACCTAACCGGTGTTATCCTCTAAAATATTGATCGAAACCAGGTTTAATTGACTGCTTCAGTGTGTTACCACATTACTACGTGATTCAAACACGAAAAAAGCCCAGGATCTGGCCAACAAGTATGCGAAGAAGGCAAAATCATGAGCCAGATGCGGGCATAACCCAGACCTAACCCAGACATAACCGGTGTTATCCTCTAAAATATTGATCGAAACCAGGTTTTATTGACTGCTTCAGTGTATTACCACATTACTACGTGATTCAAACACGAAAAAAGCCCAGGATCTGGCCAACAAGTATGCGAAGAAGGCAAAATCATGAGCCAGATGCGGGCATAACCCAGACCTAACCCAGACCTAACCGGTGTTATCCTCTAAAATATTGATCGAAACCAGGTTTTATTGACTGCTTCAGTGTATTATCACATTACTACGTGATTCAAACACGGAAAAAACCCAGGATCTGGCCAACAAGTTTGCGAAAAAGGCCAAAGTATAAGCCAGATGCGCGCAAATCTCAGACCTAACCCAGACCTAACCGGTGTTATCCTCTAAAATATTGATCGAAACCAGGTTTTATTGACTGCTTCAGTTTGTTACCACATTACTACGTGATTCAAACACGAAAAAAGCCCAGGATCTGGCCAACAAGTATGCGAAGAAGGCAAAATCATGAGCCAGATGCGGGCATAACCCAGACCTAACCCAGACCTAACCGGTGTTATCCTCTAAAATATTGATCGAAACCAGGTTTTATTGACTGCTTCAGTTTGTTACCACATTACTACGTGATTCAAACACGAAAAAAACCCAGGATCTGGCCAACAAGTATGCGAAGAAGGCAAAATCATGAGCCAGATGCGGGCATAACCCAGACCTAACCCAGACCTAACCGGTGTTATCCGCTAAAATATTGATCGAAACCAGGTTTTATTGACTGCTTCAGTGTGTTAGCACATTACTACGTGTTTCAAACACGGCAAATACCCAGGATCTGGCCAACAAGTTTGCGAAAATGCGAAATTATAAGCCATATGCGCGCAAATCCCAGACCTAACCCAGACCTAACCGGTGTTATCCTCTAAAATATTGATCGATACCAGGTTTTATTGACAGCTTCAGTTTGTTACCACATTACTACGTGATTCAAACACGAAAAAAACCCAGGATCTGGCCAACAAGTATGCGAAGAAGGCAAAATCATGAGCCAGATGCGGGCATAACCCAGACTTAACCCAGACCTAACCGGTGTTATCCTCTAAAATATTGATCGAAACCAGGTTTAATTGACTGCTTCAGTGTGTTACCACATTACTACGTGATTCAAACACGAAAAAAACCCAGTATCTGGCCAACAAGTATGCGAAGAAGGCGAAAGTATATGCCAGATGCGCGCATTTCCCAGACCTAACCCAGACCTAACCGGTGTTATCCTCTAAAATATTGATCGAAACCAGGTTTTATTGACTGCTTCAGTGTGTTACCACATTACTACGTGTTTCGAACACGGCAAATACCCAGGATCTGGCCAACAAGTATGCGAAAATGCGAAAGTATAAGCCATATGCGCGCAAATCCCAGACCTAACCCAGACCTAACCGGTGTTATCCTCTAAAATATTGATCGAAACCAGGTTTTATTGACTGCTTCAGCGTGTTACCACATTACTACGTGATTCAAACACGAAAAAAACCCAGGATCTGGCCAACAAGTATGCGAAGAAGGCAAAATCATGAGCCAGATGCGGGCATAACCCAGACTTAACCCAGACCTAACCGGTGTTATCCTCTAAAATATTGATCGAAACCAGGTTTAATTGACTGCTTCAGTGTGTTACCACATTACTACGTGTTTCAAACACGGCAAATACCCAGGATCTGGCCAACAAGTATGCAAAGAAGGCAAAATCATGAGCCAGATGCGGGCATATCCCGGACCTATCCCAGACCTAACCGGTGTTATCCTCTAAAATATTGATCGAAACCAGGTTTAATTAACTGCTTCAGTGTGTTACCACATTACTACGTGATTCAAGCACGAAAAGCCCCAGGATCTGGCCAACAAGTGTGCGAAAAAGGCGAAAGTATAAGCCAGATGCGCGCAAATCTCAGACCTAACCCAGACCTAACCGGTGTTATCCTCTAAAATATTGATCAAAACCAGGTTTTATTGACTGCTTCAGTGTATTACCACATTACTGCGTGATTCAAACACGAAAAAACCCCAGGATCTGGCCAACAAGTATGCGAAGAAGGCAAAATCATGAGCCAGATGCGGGCATAACCCAGACCTAACCCAGACCTAACCGGTGTTATCCTCTAAAATATTGATCGAAACCAGGTTTTATTGACTGCTTCAGTGTATTACCACATTACTACGTGATTCAAACACGAAAAAAGCCCAGGATCTGGCCAACAAGTATGCGAAGAAGGCAAAATCATGAGCCAGATGCGGGCATAACCCAGACCTAACCCAGACCTAACCGGTGTTATCCTCTAAAATATTGATCGAAACCAGGTTTTATTGACTGCTTCAGTGTATTATCACATTACTACGTGATTCAAACACGGAAAAAACCCAGGATCTGGCCAACAAGTTTGCGAAAAAGGCGAAAGTATAAGCCAGATGCGCGCAAATCTCAGACATAACCCAGACCTAATCGGTGTTATCCTCTAAAATATTGATCGAAACCAGGTTTTATTGACTGCTTCAGTTTGTTACCACATTACTACGTGATTCAAACACGAAAAAAGCCCAGGATCTGGCCAACAAGTATGCGAAGAAGGCAAAATCATGAGCCAGATGCGGGCATAACCCAGACCTAACCCAGACCTAACCGGTGTTATCCTCTAAAATATTGATCGAAACCAGGTTTTATTGACTGCTTCAGTGTATTACCACATTACTACGTGATTCAAACACGAAAAAAGCCCAGGATCTGGCCAACAAGTATGCGAAGAAGGCAAAATCATGAGCCAGATGCGGGCATAACCCAGACCTAACCCAGACCTAACCGGTGTTATCCTCTAAAATATTGATCGAAACCAGGTTTTATTGACTGCTTCAGTGTATTATCACATTACTACGTGATTCAAACACGGAAAAAACCCAGGATCTGGCCAACAAGTTTGCGAAAAAGGCGAAAGTATAAGCCAGATGCGCGCAAATCTCAGACATAACCCAGACCTAACCGGTGTTATCCTCTAAAATATTGATCGAAACCAGGTTTTATTGACTGCTTCAGTTTGTTACCACATTACTACGTGATTCAAACACGAAAAAAGCCCAGGATCTGGCCAACAAGTATGCGAAGAAGGCAAAATCATGAGCCAGATGCGGGCATAACCCAGACCTAACCCAGACCTAACCGGTGTTATCCTCTAAAATATTGATCGAAACCAGGTTTTATTGACTGCTTCAGTTTGTTACCACATTACTACGTGATTCAAACACGAAAAAAACCCAGGATCTGGCCAACAAGTATGCGAAGAAGGCAAAATCATGAGCCAGATGCGGGCATAACCCAGACCTAACCCAGACCTAACCGGTGTTATCCGCTAAAATATTGATCGAAACCAGGTTTTATTGACTGCTTCAGTGTGTTAGCACATTACTACGTGTTTCAAACACGGCAAATACCCAGGATCTGGCCAACAAGTTTGCGAAAATGCGAAATTATAAGCCATATGCGCGCAAATCCCAGACCTAACCCAGACCTAACCGGTGTTATCCTGTAAAATATTGATCGAAACCAGGTTTTATTGACTGCTTCATTGTGTTACCACATTACTACGTGATTCAAACACGAAAAAAACCCGGAATCTGGCCAACAAGTATGCGAAGAAGGCAAAATCATGAGCCAGATGCGGGCATAACCCAGACTTAACCCAGACCTAACCGGTGTTATCCTCTAAAATATTGATCGAAACCAGGTTTAATTGACTGCTTCAGTGTGTTACCACATTACTACGTGATTCAAACACGAAAAAAACCCAGTATCTGGCCAACAAGTATGCGAAGAAGGCGAAAGTATATGCCAGATGCGCGCATTTCACAGACCTAACCCAGACCTAACCGGTGTTATCCTCTAAAATATTGATCGAAACCAGGTTTAATTGACTGCTTCAGTGTGTTACCACATTACTACGTGTTTCAAACACGGCAAATACCCAGGATCTGGCCAACAAGTTTGCGAAAATGCGAAAGTATAAGCCATATGCGCGCAAATCCCAGACCTAACCCAGACCTAACCGGTGTTATCCTCTAAAATATTGATCGAAACCAGGTTTTATTGACTGCTTCAGTGTGTTACCACATTACTACGTGATTCAAACACGAAAAAAACCCAGGATCTGGCCAACAAGTATGCGAAGAAGGCAAAATCATGAGCCAGATGCGGGCATAACCCAGACTTAACCCAGACCTAACCGGTGTTATCCTCTAAAATATTGATCGAAACCAGGTTTAATTGACTGCTTCAGTGTGTTACCACATTACTACGTGTTTCAAACACGGCAAATACCCAGGATCTGGCCAACAAGTTTGCGAAAATGCGAAAGTATAAGCCATATGCGCGCAAATCCCAGACCTAACCCAGACCTAACCGGTGTTATCCTCTAAAATATTGATCGAAACCAGGTTTAATTGACAGCTTCAGTGTGTTACCACATTACTACGTGATTCAAACACGAAAAAAGCCCAGGATCTGGCCAACAAGTATGCGAAGAAGGCAAAATCACGAGCCAGATGCGGGCATAACCCAGACCTAACCCAGACCTAACCGGTGTTATCCTCTAAAATATTGATCGAAACCAGGTTTTACTGACTGCTTCAGTGTATTACCACATTACTACGTGATTCAAACACGGAAAAAACCCAGGATCTGGCCAACAAGTTTGCGAAAAAGGCGAAAGTATATGCCAGATGCGCGCAAATCTCGGACCTAACCCAGACCTAACCGGTGTTATCCTCTAAAATATTGATCGAAACCAGGTTTAATTGACTGCTTCAGTGTGTTACCACATTACTACGTGATTCAAACAGGAAAAAAACCCAGGATCTGGCCAACAAGTATGCAAAGAAGGCAAAATCATGAGCCAGATGCGGGCATATCCCGGACCTATCCCAGACCTAACCGGTGTTATCCTCTAAAATATTGATCGAAACCAGGTTTAATTGACTGCTTCAGTGTGTTACCACATTACTACGTGATTCAAACACGAAAAAAGCCCAGGATCTGGCCAACAAGTATGCGAAGAAGGCAAAATCATGAGCCAGATGCGGGCATAACCCAGACCTAACCCAGACCTAACCGGTGTTATCCTCTAAAATACTGATCGAAACCAGGTTTTACTGACTGCTTCAGTTTATTACCACATTACTACGTGATTCAAACACGGAAAAAACCCAGGATCTGGCCAACAAGTTTGCGAAAAAGGCGAAAGTATATGTCAGATGCGCGCAAATCTCGGACCTAACCCAGACCTAACCGGTGTTATCCTCTAAAATATTGATCGAAACCAGGTTTAATTGACTGCTTCAGTGTGTTACCACATTACTACGTGATTCAAACAGGAGAAAAACCCAGGATCTGGCCAACAAGTATGCAAAGAAGGCAAAATCATGAGCCAGATGCGGGCATATCCCGGACCTATCCCAGACCTAACCGGTGTTATCCTCTAAAATATTGATCGAAACCAGGTTTAATTGACTGCTTCAGTGTGTTACCACATTACTACGTGATTCAAACACGAAAAGCCCCAGGATCTGGCCAACAAGTGTGCGAAAAAGGCGAAAGTATAAGCCAGATGCGCGCAAATCTCAGACCTAACCCAGACCTAACCGGTGTTATCCTCTAAAATATTGATCAAAACCAGGTTTTATTGACTGCTTCAGTGTATTACCACATTACTACGTGATTCAAACACGAAAAAACCCCAGGATCTGGCCAACAAGTATGCGAAGAAGGCAAAATCATGAGCCAGATGCGGGCATAACCCAGACCTAACCCAGACCTAACCGGTGTTATCCTCTAAAATATTGATCGAAACCAGGTTTTATTGACTGCTTCAGTGTATTATCACATTACTACGTGATTCAAACACGGAAAAAACCCAGGATCTGGCCAACAAGTTTGCGAAAAAGGCGAAAGTATAAGCCAGATGCGCGCAAATCCCAGACCTAACCCAGACCTAACCGGTGTTGTCCTCTAAAATATTGATCGAAACCAGGTTTTATTGACTGCTTCAGTGTGTTACCACATTACTACGTGATTCAAACACGAAAAAAACCCAGGATCTGGCCAACAAGTATGCGAAGAAGGCAAAATCATGAGCCAGATGCGGGCATAACCCAGACTTAACCCAGACCTAACCGGTGTTATCCTCTAAAATATTGATCGAAACCAGGTTTTATTGACTGCTTCAGTTTGTTACCACATTACTACGTGATTCAAACACGAAAAAAGCCCAGGATCTGGCCAACAAGTATGCGAAGAAGGCAAACTCATGAGCCAGATGCGGGCATAACCCAGACCTAACCCAGACCTAACCGGTGTTATCCTCTAAAATATTGATCGAAACCAGGTTTTATTGACTGCTTCAGTTTGTTACCACATTACTACGTGATTCAAACACGAAAAAAACCCAGGATCTGGCCAACAAGTATGCGAAGAAGGCAAAATCATGAGCCAGATGCGGGCATAACCCAGCCCTAACCCAGACCTAACCGGTGTTATCCGCTAAAATATTGATCGAAACCAGGTTTTATTGACTGCTTCAGTTTGTTACCACATTACTACGCGATTCAAACACGGAAAATACCCAGGATCTGGCCAACAAGTTTGCGAAAAAGGCGAAAGTATAAGCCAGATGCGGGCATAACCCAGACCTAACCCAGACCTAACCGGTGTTATCCTCTAAAATATTGATCGAAACCAGGTTTTATTGACTGCTTCAGTTTGTTACCACATTACTACGTGATTCAAACACGAAAAAAACCCAGGATCTGGCCAACAAGTATGCGAAGAAGGCAAAATCATGAGCCAGATGCGGGCATAACCCAGCCCTAACCCAGACCTAACCGGTGTTATCCGCTAAAATATTGATCGAAACCAGGTTTTATTGACTGCTTCAGTTTGTTACCACATTACTACGCGATTCAAACACGGAAAATACCCAGGATCTGGCCAACAAGTTTGCGAAAAAGGCGAAAGTATAAGCCAGATGCGCGCAAATCCCAGACCTAACCCAGACCTAACCGGTGTTGTCCTCTAAAATATTGATCGAAACCAGGTTTTATTGACTGCTTCAGTGTGTTACCACATTACTACGTGATTCAAACACGAAAAAACCCAGGATCTGGCCAACAAGTATGCGAAGAAGGCAAAATCATGAGCCAGATGCGGGCATAACCCAGACTTAACCCAGACCTAACCGGTGTTATCCTCTAAAATATTGATCGAAACCAGGTTTAATTGACTGCTTCAGTGTGTTACCACATTACTACGTGTTTCAAACACGGCAAATACCCAGGATCTGGCCAACAAGTATGCGAAAATGCGAAAGTATAAGCCATATGCGCACAAATCCCAGACCTAACCCAGACCTAACCGGTGTTATCCTCTAAAATATTGATCGAAACCAGGTTTAATTGACAGCTTCAGTGTGTTACCACATTACTACGTGATTCAAACACGAAAAAAGCCCAGGATCTGGCCAACAAGTATGCGAAGAAGGCAAAACCATGAGCCAGATGCGGGCATAACCCAGACCTAACCCAGACCTAACCGGTGTTATCCTCTAAAATATTGATCGAAACCAGGTTTTACTGACTGCTTCAGTGTATTACCACATTACTACGTGATTCAAACACGGAAAAAACCCAGGATCTGGCCAACAAGTTTGCGAAAAAGGCGAAAGTATATGCCAGATGCGCGCAAATCTCGGACCTAACCCAGACCTAACCGGTGTTATCCTCTAAAATATTGATCGAAACCAGGTTTAATTGACTGCTTCAGTGTGTTACCACATTACTACGTGATTCAAACAGGAAAAAAACCCAGGATCTGGCCAACAAGTATGCAAAGAAGGCAAAATCATGAGCCAGATGCGGGCATATCCCGGACCTATCCCAGACCTAACCGGTGTTATCCTCTAAAATATTGATCGAAACCAGGTTTAATTGACTGCTTCAGTGTGTTACCACATTACTACGTGATTCAAACACGAAAAGCCCCAGGATCTGGCCAACAAGTGTGCGAAAAAGGCGAAAGTATAAGCCAGATGCGCGCAAATCTCAGACCTAACCCAGACCTAACCGGTGTTATCCTCTAAAATATTGATCAAAACCAGGTTTTATTGACTGCTTCAGTGTATTACCACATTACTACGTGATTCAAACACGAAAAAACCCCAGGATCTGGCCAACAAGTATGCGAAGAAGGCAAAATCATGAGCCAGATGCGGGCATAACCCAGACCTAACCCAGACCTAACCGGTGTTATCCTCTAAAATATTGATCGAAACCAGGTTTTATTGACTGCTTCAGTGTATTATCACATTACTACGTGATTCAAACACGGAAAAAACCCAGGATCTGGCCAACAAGTTTGCGAAAAAGGCGAAAGTATAAGCCAGATGCGCGCAAATCTCAGACATAACCCAGACCTAACCGGTGTTATCCTCTAAAATATTGATCGAAACCAGGTTTTATTGACTGCTTCAGTTTGTTACCACATTACTACGTGATTCAAACACGAAAAAAGCCCAGGATCTGGCCAACAAGTATGCGAAGAAGGCAAACTCATGAGCCAGATGCGGGCATAACCCAGACCTAACCCAGACCTAACCGGTGTTATCCTCTAAAATATTGATCGAAACCAGGTTTTATTGACTGCTTCAGTTTGTTACCACATTACTACGTGATTCAAACACGAAAAAAACCCAGGATCTGGCCAACAAGTATGCGAAGAAGGCAAAATCATGAGCCAGATGCGGGCATAACCCAGCCCTAACCCAGACCTAACCGGTGTTATCCGCTAAAATATTGATCGAAACCAGGTTTTATTGACTGCTTCAGTTTGTTACCACATTACTACGCGATTCAAACACGGAAAATACCCAGGATCTGGCCAACAAGTTTGCGAAAAAGGCGAAAGTATAAGCCAGATGCGCGCAAATCCCAGACCTAACCCAGACCTAACCGGTGTTGTCCTCTAAAATATTGATCGAAACCAGGTTTTATTGACTGCTTCAGTGTGTTACCACATTACTACGTGATTCAAACACGAAAAAAACCCAGGATCTGGCCAACAAGTATGCGAAGAAGGCAAAATCATGAGCCAGATGCGGGCATAACCCAGACTTAACCCAGACCTAACCGGTGTTATCCTCTAAAATATTGATCGAAACCAGGTTTAATTGACTGCTTCAGTGTGTTACCACATTACTACGTGTTTCAAACACGGCAAATACCCAGGATCTGGCCAACAAGTATGCGAAAATGCGAAAGTATAAGCCATATGCGCACAAATCCCAGACCTAACCCAGACCTAACCGGTGTTATCCTCTAAAATATTGATCGAAACCAGGTTTAATTGACAGCTTCAGTGTGTTACCACATTACTACGTGATTCAAACACGAAAAAAGCCCAGGATCTGGCCAACAAGTATGCGAAGAAGGCAAAATCATGAGCCAGATGCGGGCATAACCCAGACCTAACCCAGACCTAACCGGTGTTATCCTCTAAAATATTGATCGAAACCAGGTTTTATTGACTGCTTCAGTTTGTTACCACATTACTACGTGATTCAAACACGAAAAAAACCCAGGATCTGGCCAACAAGTATGCGAAGAAGGCAAAATCATGAGCCAGATGCGGGCATAACCCAGACCTAACCCAGCCTAACCGGTGTTATCCGCTAAAATATTGATCGAAACCAGGTCTTATTGACTGCTTCAGTGTGTTAGCACATTACTACGTGTTTCAAACACGGCAAATACCCAGGATCTGGCCAACAAGTTTGCGAAAATGCGAAATTATAAGCCATATGCGCGCAAATCCCAGACCTAACCCCGTCCTAACCGGTGTTATCCTCTAAAATATTGATCGAAACCAGGTTTTATTGACTGCTTCAGCGTGTTACCACATTACTACGTGATTCAAACACGAAAAAACCCAGGATCTGGCCAACAAGTATGCGAAGAAGGCATAATCATGAGCCAGATGCGGGCATAACCCAGACTTAACCCAGACCTAACCGGTGTTATCCTCTAAAATATTGATCGAAACCAGGTTTAATTGACTGCTTCAGTGTGTTACCACATTACTACGTGATTCAAACACGAAAAAAACCCAGTATCTGGCCAACAAGTCTGCGAAGAAGGCGAAAGTATATGCCAGATGCGCGCATTTCCCAGACCTGACCCAGACCTAACCGGTGTTATCCTCTAAAATATTGATCGAAACCAGGTTTTATTGACTGCTTCAGTGTGTTACCACATTACTACGTGTTTCAAACACGGCAAATACCCAGGATCTGGCCAACAAGTTTGCGAAAATGCGAAAGTATAAGCCATATGCGCGCAAATCCCAACCCTAACCCAGACCTAACCGGTGTTATCCTCTACAATATTGATCGAAACCAGGTTTTATTGACTGCTTCAGTGTGTTACCACATTACTACGTGATTCAAACACGAAAAAAAACCCAGGATCTGGCCAACAAGTATGCGAAGAAGGCAAAATCATGAGCCAGATGCGGGCATAACCCAGACTTAACCCAGACCTAACCGGTGTTATCCTCTAAAATATTGATCGAAACCAGGTTTAATTGACTGCTTCCGTGTGTTACCACATTACTACGTGTTTCAAACACGGCAAATACCCAGGATCTGGCCAACAAGTTTGCGAAAATGCGAAAGTATAAGCCATATGCGCGCAAATCCCAGACCAAACCCAGACCTAACCGGTGTTATCCTCTAAAATATTGATCGAAACCAGGTTTAATTGACAGCTTCAGTGTGTTACCACATTACTACGTGATTCAAACACGAAAAAAGCCCAGGATCTGGCCAACAAGTATGCGAAGAAGGCAAAATCATGAGCCAGATGCGGGCATAACCCAGACCTAACCCAGACCTAACCGGTGTTATCCTCTAAAATATTGATCGAAACCAGGTTTTACTGACTGCTTCAGTGTATTACCACATTACTACGTGATTCAAACACGGAAAAAACCCAGGATCTGGCCAACAAGTTTGCGAAAAAGGCGAAAGTATATGCCAGATGCGCGCAAATTTCGGACCTAACCCAGACCTAACCGGTGTTATCCTCTAAAATATTGATCGAAACCAGGTTTAATTGACTGCTTCAGTGTGTTACCACATTACTACGTGATTCAAACAGGAAAAAAACCCAGGATCTGGCCAACAAGTATGCAAAGAAGGCAAAATCATGAGCCAGATGCGGGCATATCCCGGACCTATCCCAGACCTAACCGGTGCTATCCTCTAAAATATTGATCGAAACCAGGTTTAATTGACTGCTTCAGTGTGTTACCACATTACTACGTGATTCAAACACGAAAAAAGCCCAGGATCTGGCCAACAATTATGCGAAGAAGGCAAAATCATGAGCCAGATGCGGGCATAACCCAGACCTAACCCAGACCTAACCGGTGTTATCCTCTAAAATATTGATCGAAACCAGGTTTTACTGACTGCATCAGTGTATTACCACATTACTACGTGATTCAAACACGGAAAAAACCCAGGATCTGGCCAACAAGTTTGCGAAAAAGGCGAAAGTATATGCCAGATGCGCGCAAATCTCGGACCTAACCCAGACCTAACCGGTGTTATCCTCTAAAATATTGATCGAAACCAGGTTTAATTGACTGCTTCAGTGTGTTACCACATTACTACGTGATTCAAACAGGAAAAAAACCCAGGATCTGGCCAACAAGTTTGCGAAAAAGGTGAAAGTATAAGTCAGATGCGCGCATATCCCAGACCTAACCCAGACCTAACCGGTGTTATCCTCTAAAATATTGATCGAAACCAGGTTTAATTGACTGCTTCAGTGTGTTACCACATTACTACGTGATTCAAACACGAAAAGCCCCAGGATCTGGCCAACAAGTGTGCGAAAAAGGCGAAAGTATAAGCCAGATGCGCGCAAATCTCAGACCTAACCCAGACCTAACCGGTGTTATCCTCTAAAATATTGATCAAAACCAGGTTTTATTGACTGCTACAGTGTATTACCACATTACTACGTGATTCAAACACGAAAAAACCCCAGGATCTGGCCAACAAGTATGCGAAGAAGGCAAAATCATGAGCCAGATGCGGGCATAACCCAGACCTAACCCAGACCTAACCGGTGTTATCCTCTAAAATATTGATCGAAACCAGGTTTTATTGACTGCTTCAGTTTGTTACCACATTACTACGTGATTCAAAAACGAAAAAAACCCAGGATCTGGCCAACAAGTATGCGAAGAAGGCAAAATCATGAGCCAGATGCGGGCATAACCCAGACCTAACCCAGACCTAACCGGTGTTATCCGCTAAAATATTGATCGAAACCAGGTTTTATTGACTGCTTCAGTTTGTTACCACATTACTACGTGATTCAAACACGAAAAAACCCAGGATCTGGCCAACAAGTATGCGAAGAAGGCATAATCATGAGCCAGATGCGGGCATAACCCAGACTTAACCCAGACCTAACCGGTGTTATCCTCTAAAATATTGATCGAAACCAGGTTTAATTGACTGCTTCAGTGTGTTACCACATTACTACGTGATTCAAACACGAAAAAAACCCAGTATCTGGCCAACAAGTCTGCGAAGAAGGCGAAAGTATATGCCAGATGCGCGCATTTCCCAGACCTGACCCAGACCTAACCGGTGTTATCCTCTAAAATATTGATCGAAACCAGGTTTTATTGACTGCTTCAGTGTGTTACCACATTACTACGTGTTTCAAACACGGCAAATACCCAGGATCTGGCCAACAAGTTTGCGAAAATGCGAAAGTATAAGCCATATGCGCGCAAATCCCAACCCTAACCCAGACCTAACCGGTGTTATCCTCTACAATATTGATCGAAACCAGGTTTTATTGACTGCTTCAGTGTGTTACCACATTACTACGTGATTCAAACACGAAAAAAAACCCAGGATCTGGCCAACAAGTATGCGAAGAAGGCAAAATCATGAGCCAGATGCGGGCATAACCCAGACTTAACCCAGACCTAACCGGTGTTATCCTCTAAAATATTGATCGAAACCAGGTTTAATTGACTGCTTCCGTGTGTTACCACATTACTACGTGTTTCAAACACGGCAAATACCCAGGATCTGGCCAACAAGTTTGCGAAAATGCGAAAGTATAAGCCATATGCGCGCAAATCCCAGACCAAACCCAGACCTAACCGGTGTTATCCTCTAAAATATTGATCGAAACCAGGTTTAATTGACAGCTTCAGTGTGTTACCACATTACTACGTGATTCAAACACGAAAAAAGCCCAGGATCTGGCCAACAAGTATGCGAAGAAGGCAAAATCATGAGCCAGATGCGGGCATAACCCAGACCTAACCCAGACCTAACCGGTGTTATCCTCTAAAATATTGATCGAAACCAGGTTTTACTGACTGCTTCAGTGTATTACCACATTACTACGTGATTCAAACACGGAAAAAACCCAGGATCTGGCCAACAAGTTTGCGAAAAAGGCGAAAGTATATGCCAGATGCGCGCAAATTTCGGACCTAACCCAGACCTAACCGGTGTTATCCTCTAAAATATTGATCGAAACCAGGTTTAATTGACTGCTTCAGTGTGTTACCACATTACTACGTGATTCAAACAGGAAAAAAACCCAGGATCTGGCCAACAAGTATGCAAAGAAGGCAAAATCATGAGCCAGATGCGGGCATATCCCGGACCTATCCCAGACCTAACCGGTGCTATCCTCTAAAATATTGATCGAAACCAGGTTTAATTGACTGCTTCAGTGTGTTACCACATTACTACGTGATTCAAACACGAAAAAAGCCCAGGATCTGGCCAACAATTATGCGAAGAAGGCAAAATCATGAGCCAGATGCGGGCATAACCCAGACCTAACCCAGACCTAACCGGTGTTATCCTCTAAAATATTGATCGAAACCAGGTTTTACTGACTGCATCAGTGTATTACCACATTACTACGTGATTCAAACACGGAAAAAACCCAGGATCTGGCCAACAAGTTTGCGAAAAAGGCGAAAGTATATGCCAGATGCGCGCAAATCTCGGACCTAACCCAGACCTAACCGGTGTTATCCTCTAAAATATTGATCGAAACCAGGTTTAATTGACTGCTTCAGTGTGTTACCACATTACTACGTGATTCAAACAGGAAAAAAACCCAGGATCTGGCCAACAAGTTTGCGAAAAAGGTGAAAGTATAAGTCAGATGCGCGCATATCCCAGACCTAACCCAGACCTAACCGGTGTTATCCTCTAAAATATTGATCGAAACCAGGTTTAATTGACTGCTTCAGTGTGTTACCACATTACTACGTGATTCAAACACGAAAAGCCCCAGGATCTGGCCAACAAGTGTGCGAAAAAGGCGAAAGTATAAGCCAGATGCGCGCAAATCTCAGACCTAACCCAGACCTAACCGGTGTTATCCTCTAAAATATTGATCAAAACCAGGTTTTATTGACTGCTACAGTGTATTACCACATTACTACGTGATTCAAACACGAAAAAACCCCAGGATCTGGCCAACAAGTATGCGAAGAAGGCAAAATCATGAGCCAGATGCGGGCATAACCCAGACCTAACCCAGACCTAACCGGTGTTATCCTCTAAAATATTGATCGAAACCAGGTTTTATTGACTGCTTCAGTTTGTTACCACATTACTACGTGATTCAAAAACGAAAAAAACCCAGGATCTGGCCAACAAGTATGCGAAGAAGGCAAAATCATGAGCCAGATGCGGGCATAACCCAGACCTAACCCAGACCTAACCGGTGTTATCCGCTAAAATATTGATCGAAACCAGGTTTTATTGACTGCTTCAGTTTGTTACCACATTACTACGCGATTCAAACACGGAAAATACCCAGGATCTGGCCAACAAGTTTGCGAAAAAGGCGAAAGTATAAGCCAGATGCGCGCAAATCCCAGACCTAACCCAGACCTAACCGGTGTTATCCTCTAAAATATTGATCGAAACCAGGTTTAATTGACTGCTTCAGTGTGTTACCACAATACTACGTGATTCAAACACGAAAAAAACCCAAGATCTGGCCAACAAGTATGCGAAGAAGGCAATATCATGAGCCAGATGCGGGCATAACCCAGACCTAACCCAGACCTAACCGGTGTTATCCTCTAAAATAGTGATCGAAACCAGGTTTAATTGACAGCTTCAGTGTGTTACCACATTACTACGTGATTCAAACACGAAAAAAACCCAGGATCTGGCCAACAAGTATGCGAAGAAGGCAAAATCATGAGCCAGATGCGGGCATATCCCGGCCCTACCCAGACCTAACCGGTGTTATCCTCTAAAATATTGATCAAAACCAGGTTTAATTGACTGCTTCAGTATGTTACCACATTACTACGTGATTCAAACACGAAAAAAACCCAGGATCTGGCCAACAAGTATGCGAAGAAGGCAAAATCATGAGCCAGATGCGGGCATATCCCGGACCTATCCCAGACCTAACCGGTGTTATCCTCTAAAATATTGATCGAAACCAGGTTTTATTGACTGCTTCAGTGTATTACCACATTACTACGTGATTCAAACACGAAAAAAGCCCAGGATCTGGCCAACAAGTATGCGAAGAAGGCAAAATCATGAGCCAGATGCGCGCAAATCCCAGACCTAACCCAGACCTAACCGGTGTTATCCTCTAAAATATTGATCGAAACCAGGTTTAATTGACTGCTTCAGTGTGTTACCACAATACTACGTGATTCAAACACGAAAAAAACCCAAGATCTGGCCAACAAGTATGCGAAGAAGGCAATATCATGAGCCAGATGCGGGCATAACCCAGACCTAACCCAGACCTAACCGGTGTTATCCTCTAAAATATTGATCGAAACCAGGTTTAATTGACAGCTTCAGTGTGTTACCACATTACTACGTGATTCAAACACGAAAAAAACCCAGGATCTGGCCAACAAGTATGCGAAGAAGGCAAAATCATGAGCCAGATGCGGGCATATCCCGGACCTATCCCAGACCTAACCGGTGTTATCGTCTACAATATTGATCGAAACCAGGTTTAATTGACTGCTTCAGTATGTTACCACATTACTACGTGATTCAAACACGAAAAAAACCCAGGATCTGGCCAACAAGTATGCGAAGAAGGCAAAATCATGAGCCAGATGCGGGCATATCCCGGACCTATCCCAGACCTAACCGGTGTTATCCTCTAAAATATTGATCGAAACCAGGTTTTATTGACTGCTTCAGTGTATTACCACATTACTACGTGATTCAAACACGAAAAAAGCCCAGGATCTGGCCAACAAGTATGCGAAGAAGGCAAAATCATGAGCCAGATGCGGGCATAACCCAGACCTAACCCAGACCTAACCGGTGTTATCCTCTAAAATATTGATCGAAACCAGGTTTAATTGACAGCTTCAGTGTGTTACCACATTACTACGTGATTCAAACACGAAAAAAACCCAGGATCTGGCCAACAAGTATGCGAAGAAGGCAAAATCATGAGCCAGATGCGGGCATATCTCGGACCTAACCCAGACCTAACCGGTGTTATCCTCTAAAATATTGACCGAAACCCGGTTTAATTGACTGCTTCAGTGTGTTACCACATTCCTACGTGATTCAAACACGAAAAAAACCCAGTATCTGGCCAACTAGTATGCGAAGAAGGCGAAAGTATATGCCAGATGCGCGCATTTCCCAGACCTAACCCAGACCTAACCGGTGTTATCCTCTGAAATATTGATCGAAACCAGGTTTAATTGACTGCTTCAGTGTGTTACCACATTACTACGTGATTCAAACACGGAAAAAACCCAGGATCTGGCCAACAAGTATGCGATGAAGGCAAAATCATGAGCCAGATGCGGGCATAACCCAGACTTAACCCAGACCTAACCGGTGTTATCCTCTAAAATATTGATCGAAACCAGGTTTAATTGACTGCTTCAGTGTGTTACCACATTACTACGTGATTCAAACACGAAAAAAACCCAAGATCTGGCCAACAAGTATGCGAAGAAGGCAAAATCATGAGCCAGATGCGGGCATAACCCAGACCTAACCCAGACCTAACCGGTGTTATCCTCTAAAATATTGATCGAAACCAGGTTTAATTGACTGCTTCAGTGTGTTACCACATTACTACGTGATTCAAACACGGAAAAACCCCAGGATCTGGCCAACAAGTATGCGATTAAGGCAAAATCATGAGCCAGATGCGGGCATAACCCAGACCTAACCCAGACCTAACCGGTGTTATCCTCTAAAATATTGATCGAAACCAGGTTTAATTGACTGCTTCAGTGTGTTACCACATTACTACGTGATTCAAACACGAAAAAACCCCAGGATCTGGCCAACAAGTATGCGAAGAAGGCAAAATCATGAGCCAGATGCGGGCATAACCCAGACCTAACCCAGACCTAACCGGTGTTATCCTCTAAAATATTGATCGAAACCAGGTTTTATTGACTGCTTCAGTGTATTACCACATTACTTTTTTTTTTTTTTTTTTTTTTTTTTTTTTGTCGTGGGGAAAATCTTCGAAAGACTCCCTCCCACCTCCTTGGGGAGAGGTGGGAGGGGTGTGTGGGATTCCCCGCGCCCGTACAACGACAGGCGCGGGACCTACCCACTAAAAACCCCACGGTGACCCTTCGGCACGCTTTGGGAGGATACCGGGAATCGCTCGAAGCATTCTTCCGGTATCCTCCCCGTGCCCGCGCTTTCGCGCCCATCCCCCGGGGGGACCGGTCCCCCCAGTAGACACACTGCCTCATAGCGGCGGGACGGGGCCACTCCATCCCGCCGCTATCCGTCCCGGGGTCGCGTTTAGTGGCGGCTGCGAGCCCCAACTCGCAACCGCCCGCGACCCCGTTTCCACCCCTCGGCGGCCGGGCGTTCATGGCCGCACCAGACCGCCGAGGGTGCCTCCCCTTGCGTCGGACCGGTAGGGGGAGGCACTCCTACCCCCAACCGGTCCGACCCGGCGCCGCCTGGCGGGACGAGGGTCCCCTCAGGACCCCCCTCCCAGCCTAGGTCATCCGCCACGCCGAGGCGGCCGCCCGCGACGCCTCGCCACCGGGCGACGACCTCGGGCCACCGCACGAGCGCGCGCTTCAGCACGCCGCTGAAGCTCGCGCTCCCTCCCCGCGGCCTCCTTCTGCAACATTACGTTCTCGCAGAAGGAGGCCACGGCCCTCCACTTCTCCTCGCTGCCGAGCATGGCGCGCACCACGCCCGGCAGCGAGACATCCCGCCCGACGACGCCGACCAGGACACGGCGCTCCCCCTCCCACGCGGGGCATACCTCCAGGGTATGATCCGCCGTGTCCTGCTCAGCGTCGCAGTGGCAGCAACGCGCCGTCGGCTCCTTCCCTATCCGGCACAGGTATCTTCCGAAGCTGCCATGCCCGGAAAATACCTGTGCCAGCCGGTAGGTGAGGCTGCCATGGCCTCTGTCCAGCCACTCCTTCAGGAGTGGCCGAACAGCCCCGACAGTCCGGTGCCCCGCGGTTGGCAGAGCCAGCCGCTCCTGCCACGCGAGCAACACGGACTGCCGGGCCTGGCGCTTCAAATCGCCCCAAGCAGGTTCCTGCCCGCCCGGGACCGCCCCCACCCCCGCGCGACGGTCGACGCGGTGCCAGTACATCACCGCGTGCGACCGCGCGAGCAGGTCCATGGGCGGCATCCCCGCTAGAACCGTCGCCGCCTCATGTGACATGGTCCGATACCCGCGGACGACCCTGAGCGCCATGCGCCTCTGCACCCGACGCAGCATAGTCATGCTGCGCCGGGAGGCAGCCAGGTCGTCCGCCCAGACGGGGGCCCCGTATAGGGCCACCGACTGGACCATTGCCACATAGAGGCGACGAACTCGGCCCGCCGGGCCCCCCAGGTTGGGCAGGATCCGGCCCAGAGCCGCAACCATCCTTTCCAACCGGGGGACCAGGCAGCGGAAATGCTTCTCGAAACGCCAGTGGCTATCGAGGATCAGCCCCAGATACCTGATCTGGGGCTTCACCTCGATGTCAGCCCCGCCCACCCGAATCAGAGGGGGTGGCGGATCCTGCCGAGGTGAATGAAACGCAATCACCTCGGTCTTATGGACCGCCACCGTCATCCCCATCCCCCTGATCCGGTCGACGACGCGTTGCGACCCCTCCTCCGCGCGACGCATGGCCCTCCCCCAGTGCGCCCCGACGGCCAGCACCAGTGTGTCATCCGCATAACACACCGTGCTGACGCCGTCGGGGAGGCCGGCCCGCAACACCGAGTCGTACGCGATGTTCCACAGGAGTGGCCCGAGGACCGACCCCTGCGGAACACCGCAGTACACCTCCCTCCGCATATCACCATCCCGGCCCGGATACTCGATCCACCTGCCGCGGAGATAATCCCCGACGACCGCCCTGAGACAAGGGGGGACTCGATGATATTCGAGTCCCCTCCTTATCTCTTCCCAGGGGAGGGTGTTAAAAGCATTGGCAATATCCAAGGATATTGCCAATGCCACCCCTCCCCGGGAGACGGCCGCCTCCGAGAGGGCCCTCACACGACCTATCGCGTCGATAGTCGATCGGCCCCCCCGGAAACCGAACTGGCAGTCGGCCAGACCGGGATCACCCCGCGACAGGTGCTCGACGAGGCGGGCAGCAATCACACGCTCGAAGAGCTTGCCCACCTCGTCGAGGAGACAAATGGGCCGGTATGCGGAGGGAGACTCCGCGGGCCGACCCTCCTTCCGGAGGAGGACCATCCTGGCCACCTTCCAACTGGGGGGGAATCGCCCGTCCCTCAGGCAGCGGTCGAACAACCGCCTGAGGTCGGCCCCAAGGACGCCCTGGGTCAAGACCCAAACCCGGCCGGGCACACCATCCGGACCCGGGGCCGTGTTACGAACCCCGAGCCGTCTGATGGCCGCTGCCAGCTCCTCCTGCGTGACCCCCAGCTCGGCCGTCCACTCCACTGGGACAGCCGCCGCCGCCGGAGGACGCGGTCCCCTCTCCCCAATTGGGAAGAGTGTATTGACCACGTCCTCCAGCAGCCGGGGGTCAAGACCCTCGGTGACGGGGGGCGCCCACGGGCGGAGCTTATTCAGCACCACCTTATATGGGCGCCCCCATGGATCGTCATCAAGGGTCTGGAGGAGCTCCTTCCATGCCTGGGTCTTGGCCCGTTTGATGGCGACCTGCAGAGCAACCCGCGCCACGCGGTATGCTCCATACAGGTCATCAGCTGCCCTCGCTCGCGCCACGCCGTCGCCTGTACGTTGACGACGGCGCGCGCGGGTGTACTGGCGTCGGGCGCGGACAGTCGCGACTCGCAACTCCGCGATCGCGTCCGACCACCAGTACACCGCCCGGCGAGGAGAAGCCCGCCCGACCCGAGGCATCGCCGCGTCGCAAATACCCGCGACCAATGCTCCGAGCCGGGCGACCTCCTCCTCTATGCTCGGCAACTCGGCCGCTCCCTGCGGCCAAGTTGCAGCGAGGGCAGCTGCCATCAGGGCGTCCTTGTCCAGGCGCCGAAGCGCCCAGCGGCGTGGTGGGGTGCCACGCAGGCGGCCGTGTCGGGATGCACTCGCGGCGGCAGAGACCTCCATCCGGATGTACCGGTGATCGGAGAGTGTCTCTGCCCCCGCGACCACGTGCCAACCCGACACCATGCGCACGGCGTTGGGGGTCGCGAATCCAACATCCACGATGGACCCCCCATATCGCCGCACGCATGTGTGCTCCGACCCCCGGTTCAATACCCGGAGGTCGAGCCCCGCCGCCCAATCGCCCAGGATCCCGCCGCGAACGGAGGTCCTGGGGGATCCCCAAGCCACCGACTTGGCATTAAAATCCCCCAGGACCAGCACCGGCCGGGCCGCGCAGCGCTGCACGCATGCCGCGACCTCGGCCAAGTACAGCTCGAACGCAGCGTGACCGCTACGGGGCGAAATGTAGCACCCCACCACAGCGACTCCCCCCCAGTCCACAGCGACGAATCCCCGACCGCGCTCCAACAAGGAGAACGGTGGGGACCCGTCGCCCCCTCCCCATACCGTCGCCACCAAGCCGTCCGCGTCGCCCACCCAATGAGGGTGATCAGGGACGCGGTACGGCTCGGCGGCGACCGCCAGGCCAACCCCCCACTCCGCGAGGACTTGGGACATCAAGTCCTGTGCCGCGCGGCAGTGGTTGAGGTTGGCCTGGAGGAGGAGGCGGGGCGGCATTAATTAATGGCCGCGCCAGCCTCCTCCCGGCCGTCCGTCCCCGTAGCACCGTCCACCTCCATGGAGGACGATGCCACCGCCCTCGGCACCGGAGCCGGTGCAGCCCGCCTCTTCCTCTCCTTCCGGGAGGGGGGGGAGCACTTCTTACTCCCCACCCTGTGATCGGCTGGCCTCCCCATGTCCGCACACAGCGGGCAGTGGGGGGCCGCCGAGCACTGGCTCGCACGGTGCTCTTTGGCACCGCAGCGGTAACACTGACCGCTGCGGTCCACCGGCGAGGTGCACCACTGCCTCACGTGCCCCAATTCGAGGCAGCGGTGACACTGGAGCGGGCGCGGCGCGAGGATTTCCACTCGCGCCGAAACCCACCCCACCAACACCCTCCCGGATTCCGCCACCTTACGGGCGGCGGAGAGGGGGCACCGAGCCCACACCGACCCGAGGCCGGAGGGCGACCTGCGGATCTCTCCGATCCGCAGGTCCTCCACAGGACAGTCCCCCGCCCTCGCAAGGGCACGGGCCACATCCTGTGCGCTGACCGAGTCGTCCAGCCCACAAACGCGCATCTCCGTGCGCTTCGTGGGCCGGGCGACCCGGACACCTCGCTCGCCCAGCTGCTCCCGGAGCCTCTGGGCGAGACGATCCGCCTTCGCGCCGCCTTCTGCACCGGGGATCTCCAGCAAGAGACCCCCGGTCACGGCCCTCTTCGCCCTCACGGAGGCGATGCCCAGCTCTTCCAGGGAGATAGTCTCCCTGGCGAGCCGCATCGCCTCCGCGAGGGTCAGGTCGCCCCCCTGCGCAACGGTCAGCGTCACCGCTGCCGTTTTTGGGGGACGACCTGGTCGTGCCTTCCCGACCTTCGCGGCCTTTACCTTGGCCGCCGGCGGCGGAGGCGGAGGCTGCGGTTGCGAGGCCTTCCTCGCCGCCCGCTTCGCCTTCCGCCCCACCACCTCACTCCACGCCACCCCCCCTTGGGAGGGTGCTGTGGAGGACGCGACCACCGCGACCACGGGTACACCACCCCCCTTGGGGGTCGCGACCCGGGGCCCTGGTGCCGCAACGCTGGGCGGAGCCTTCACTCCGCCCTTCTTTGCCTTCCCCGACTGTACCGGAACAGGTCGGGGAGGCACCGCCTTCCTGCTGACCGCTCTTCCGGCGAGGAGCTCCTCCCGGAAGGCGGCCAGCTTGCCATCAATCATGTCCCCAATCCTCCTCAGAAGATCGTCTTCTGAGGAGGACGGGGACTTCTTCACGGGCGGAGTGCGGGTGGAGGGGCCCGCGGTGCCCCGCACCACTGCCGCCGCACTCCGCTTATTTACTTCCGCCGAGGGACGCGGCGGTGGAGGAGGAGGGAGGATGGGAGGGAGGGCCGCGCTGTTCCACAGCGCCTCTGCCCTCCTCCTCCCCTGTCGCTCCTCCTCCAACAGGAGCTGCAGACGGGCGTTCCGCCCTCTGAGCTCCCGCGCCGCCTCCCTCATTTCCTCCGCCGCGGCCTTCAGGGCCTCCGCGCCACCGCTTTTCTGCCCCTTAAAGGCGCAGGCAGCGGCGACTTTCTCCACCCGCCTCAGGGACGAGGAGATCCTCTCCGATATCTCCTCGGTCACCTCGTCCCTGAGGCAACTCAGCCTCACCGACGGGCTCATCGCCCCGCCCACCTCGACGACGGCCTGCCCCGTCCTCTTCCTCTTAGAGCCTATGTGGCTCGTGCTGGAGGAGAAGGACGAGACCGACGCCGTCTCGTCGTCCTCCTCCACCCTCCACGAAGCCGGACCTGGCGCTGAGTGGGGCGCGAGCGCCGCCACCCTAACCCCAACCCCGTCTCCGTCCTCCCCAACCGACAAAACCCGCCCCATCCCCATTTTATTTTCAGTGTCCATAAAAATCCCACGAGATGGTCGGAAATAAAGGTCCACCCGGGCAGAGCCGCCTTACCCGGGTAAGCCTAATACTCCGGGGGTTCGGCAGGTTCCCCGGAGGTGGTCGCTTGGGATTGGGCCTTCTCCCCCAACCATGCATCCCATCGCCGCGCACCATAGCTTAGGATTGGAGGGCGATTTTATAGAGTCGCCATACTCGTGGCCCAGGCGGTTAAGCCAAGACCCCCGTTCCTCCTGCCGTCACGTACCATTCACAAAACCAATAGGGAATTGTGAATGGGTCGTTGTGACGACCAACAGGAGGCTTACGGTGTGTGTATGACTCGGGTACCCCGGGTTCGTTAAGCCCGTACTGCAGCTGAAAGACTGGCAGCCCCTGAGGGGATTACCACATTACTACGTGATTCAAACACGAAAAAAGCCCAGGATCTGGCCAACAAGTATGCGAAGAAGGCAAAATCATGAGCCAGATGCGGGCATAACCCAGACCTAACCCAGACCTAACCGGTGTTATCCTCTAAAATATTGATCGAAACCAGGTTTAATTGACTGCTTCAGTGTGTTACCACATTACTACGTGATTCAAACACGGAAAAACCCCAGGATCTGGCCAACAAGTATGCGATTAAGGCAAAATCATGAGCCAGATGCGGGCATAACCCAGACCTAACCCAGACCTAACCGGTGTTATCCTCTAAAATATTGTTCGAAACCAGGTTTAATTGACTGCTTCAGTGTGTTACCACATTACTACGTGATTCAAACACGAAAAAAACCCAAGATCTGGCCAACAAGTATGCGAAGAAGGCAAAATCATGAGCCAGATGCGGGCATAACCCAGACCTAACCCAGACCTAACCGGTGTTATCCTCTAAAATATTGATCGAAACCAGGTTTAATTGACTGCTTCAGTGTGTTACCACATTACTACGTGATTCAAACACGGAAACACCCCAGGATCTGGCCAACAAGTATGCGATTAAGGCAAAATCATGAGCCAGATGCGGGCATAACCCAGACCTAACCCAGACCTAACCGGTGTTATCCTCTAAAATATTGATCGAAACCAGGTTTAATTGACTGCTTCAGTGTGTTACCACATTACTACGTGATTCAAACACGAAAAAACCCCAGGATCTGGCCAACAAGTATGCGAAGAAGGCCAAATCATGAGCCAGATGCGGGCATAAACCAGACCTAACCCAGACCTAACCGGTGTTATCCTCTAAAATATTGATCGAAACCAGGTTTTATTGACTGCTTCAGTGTATTACCACATTACTACGTGATTCAAACACGAAAAAAGCCCAGGATCTGGCCAACAAGTATGCGAAGAAGGCAAAATCATGAGCCAGATGCGGGCATAACCCAGACCTAACCCAGACCTAACCGGTGTTATCCTCTAAAATATTGATCGAAACCAGGTTTTATTGACTGCTTCAGTGTGTTAGCACATTACTACGTGTTTCAAACACGGCAAATACCCAGGATCTGGCCAACAAGTTTGTGAAAATGCGAAATTATAAGCCATATGCGCGCAAATCCCAGACCTAACCCAGACCTAACCGGTGTTATCCTCTAAAATATTGATCGAAACCAGGTTTTATTGACAGCTTCAGTTTGTTACCACATTACTACGTGATTCAAACACGAAAAAAACCCAGGATCTGGCCAACAAGTATGCGAAGAAGGCAAAATCATGAGCCAGATGCGGGCATAACCCAGACTTAACCCAGACCTAACCGGTGTTATCCTCTAAAATATTGATCGAAACCAGGTTTAATTGACTGCTTCAGTGTGTTACCACATTACTACGTGATTCAAACACGAAAAAAACCCAGTATCTGGCCAACAAGTATGCGAAGAAGGCGAAAGTATATGCCAGATGCGCGCATTTCCCAGACCTAACCCAGACCTAACCGGTGTTATCCTCTAAAATATTGATCGAAACCAGGTTTTATTGACTGCTTCAGTGTGTTACCACATTACTACGTGTTTCAAACACGGCAAATACCCAGGATCTGGCCAACAAGTTTGCGAAAATGCGAAAGTATAAGCCATATGCGCGCAAATCCCAGACCTAACCCAGACCTAACCGGTGTTATCCTCTTAAATATTGATCGAAACCAGGTTTTATTGACTGCTTCAGCGTGTTACCACATTACTACGTGATTCAAACACGAAAAAAACCCAGGATCTGGCCAACAAGTATGCGAAGAAGGCAAAATCATGAGCCAGATGCGGGCATAACCCAGACTTAACCCAGACCTAACCGGTGTTATCCTCTAAAATATTGATCGAAACCAGGTTTAATTGACTGCTTCAGTGTGTTACCACATTACTACGTGTTTCAAACACGGCAAATACCCAGGATCTGGCCAACAAGTATGCGAAAATGCGAAAGTATAAGCCATAAGCGCGCAAATCCCAGACCTAACCCAGACCTAACCGGCGTTATCCTCTAAAATATTGATCGAAACCAGGTTTAATTGACAGCTTCAGTGTGTTACCACATTTCTACGTGATTCAAACACGAAAAAAGCCCAGGATCTGGCCAACAAGTATGCGAAGAAGGCAAAATCATGAGCCAGATGCGGGCATAACCCAGACCTAACCCAGACCTAACCGGTGTTATCCTCTAAAATATTGATCGAAACCTGGTTTTATTGACTGCTTCAGTGTATTATCACATTACTACGTGATTCAAACACGGAAAAAACCCAGGATCTGGCCAACAAGTTTGCGAAAAAGGCGAAAGTATAAGCCAGATGCGCGCAAATCTCAGACCTAACCCAGACCTAACCGGTGTTATCCTCTAAAATATTAATCGAAACCAGGTTTTACTGACTGCTTCAGTGTATTACCACATTACTACGTGATTCAAACACGGAAAAAACCCAGGATCTGGCCAACAAGTTTGCGAAAAAGGCGAATGTATATGCCAGATGCGCGCAAATCTCGGACCTAACCCAGACCTAACCGGTGTTATCCTCTAAAATATTGATCGAAACCAGGTTTAATTGACTGCTTCAGTGTGTTACCACATTACTACGTGATTCAAACACGAAAAGCCCCAGGATCTGGCCAACAAGTGTGCGAAAAAGGCGAAAGTATAAGCCAGATGCGCGCAAATCTCAGACCTAACCCAGACCTAACCGGTGTTATCCTCTAAAATATTGATCAAAACCAGGTTTTATTGACTGCTTCAGTGTATTACCACATTACTACGTGATTCAAACACGAAAAAACCCCAGGATCTGGCCAACAAGTATGCGAAGAAGGCAAAATCATGAGCCAGATGCGGGCATAACCCAGACCTAACCCAGACCTAACCGGTGTTATCCTCTAAAATATTGATCGAAACCAGGTTTTATTGACTGCTTCAGTTTGTTACCACATTACTACGTGATTCAAACACGAAAAAAACCCAGGATCTGGCCAACAAGTATGCGAAGAAGGCAAAATCATGAGCCAGATGCGGGCATAACCCAGACCTAACCCAGACCTAACCGGTGTTATCCGCTAAAATATTGATCGAAACCAGGTTTTATTGACTGCTTCAGTTTGTTACCACATTACTACGCGATTCAAACACGGAAAATACCCAGGATCTGGCCAACAAGTTTGCGAAAAAGGCGAAAGTATAAGCCAGATGCGCGCAAATCCCAGACCTAACCCAGACCTAACCGGTGTTATCCTCTAAAATATTGATCGAAACCAGGTTTAATTGACTGCTTCAGTGTGTTACCACAATACTACGTGATTCAAACACGAAAAAAACCCAAGATCTGGCCAACAAGTATGCGAAGAAGGCAATATCATGAGCCAGATGCGGGCATAACCCAGACCTAACCCAGACCTAACCGGTGATATCCTCTAAAATATTGATCGAAACCAGGTTTAATTGACAGCTTCAGTGTGTTACCACATTACTACGTGATTCAAACACGAAAAAAACCCAGGATCTGGCCAACAAGTATGCGAAGAAGGCAAAATCATGAGCCAGATGCGGGCATATCCCGGCCCTACCCAGACCTAACCGGTGTTATCCTCCAAAATATTGATCAAAACCAGGTTTAATTGACTGCTTCAGTATGTTACCACATTACTACGTGATTCAAACACGAAAAAAACCCAGGATCTGGCCAACAAGTATGCGAAGAAGGCAAAATCATGAGCCAGATGCGGGCATATCCCGGACCTATCCCAGACCTAACCGGTGTTATCCTCTAAAATATTGATCGAAACCAGGTTTTATTGACTGCTTCAGTGTATTACCACATTACTACGTGATTCAAACACGAAAAAAGCCCAGGATCTGGCCAACAAGTATGCGAAGAAGGCAAAATCATGAGCCAGATGCGCGCAAATCCCAGACCTAACCCAGACCTAACCGGTGTTATCCTCTAAAATATTGATCGAAACCAGGTTTAATTGACTGCTTCAGTGTGTTACCACAATACTACGTGATTCAAACACGAAAAAAACCCAAGATCTGGCCAACAAGTATGCGAAGAAGGCAATATCATGAGCCAGATGCGGGCATAACCCAGACCTAACCCAGACCTAACCGGTGTTATCCTCTAAAATATTGATCGAAACCAGGTTTAATTGACAGCTTCAGTGTGTTACCACATTACTACGTGATTCAAACACGAAAAAAACCCAGGATCTGGCCAACAAGTATGCGAAGAAGGCAAAATCATGAGCCAGATGCGGGCATATCCCGGACCTATCCCAGACCTAACCGGTGTTATCGTCTACAATATTGATCGAAACCAGGTTTAATTGACTGCTTCAGTATGTTACCACATTACTACGTGATTCAAACACGAAAAAAACCCAGGATCTGGCCAACAAGTATGCGAAGAAGGCAAAATCATGAGCCAGATGCGGGCATATCCCGGACCTATCCCAGACCTAACCGGTGTTATCCTCTAAAATATTGATCGAAACCAGGTTTTATTGACTGCTTCAGTGTATTACCACATTACTACGTGATTCAAACACGAAAAAAGCCCAGGATCTGGCCAACAAGTATGCGAAGAAGGCAAAATCATGAGCCAGATGCGGGCATAACCCAGACCTAACCCAGACCTAACCGGTGTTATCCTCTAAAATATTGATCGAAACCAGGTTTAATTGACAGCTTCAGTGTGTTACCACATTACTACGTGATTCAAACACGAAAAAAACCCAGGATCTGGCCAACAAGTATGCGAAGAAGGCAAAATCATGAGCCAGATGCGGGCATATCTCGGACCTAACCCAGACCTAACCGGTGTTATCCTCTAAAATATTGACCGAAACCCGGTTTAATTGACTGCTTCAGTGTGTTACCACATTCCTACGTGATTCAAACACGAAAAAAACCCAGTATCTGGCCAACTAGTATGCGAAGAAGGCGAAAGTATATGCCAGATGCGCGCATTTCCCAGACCTAACCCAGACCTAACCGGTGTTATCCTCTGAAATATTGATCGAAACCAGGTTTAATTGACTGCTTCAGTGTGTTACCACATTACTACGTGATTCAAACACGGAAAAAACCCAGGATCTGGCCAACAAGTATGCGATGAAGGCAAAATCATGAGCCAGATGCGGGCATAACCCAGACTTAACCCAGACCTAACCGGTGTTATCCTCTAAAATATTGATCGAAACCAGGTTTAATTGACTGCTTCAGTGTGTTACCACATTACTACGTGATTCAAACACGAAAAAAACCCAAGATCTGGCCAACAAGTATGCGAAGAAGGCAAAATCATGAGCCAGATGCGGGCATAACCCAGACCTAACCCAGACCTAGCCGGTGTTATCCTCTAAAATATTGATCGAAACCAGGTTTAATTGACTGCTTCAGTGTGTTACCACATTACTACGTGATTCAAACACGGAAAAACCCCAGGATCTGGCCAACAAGTATGCGATTAAGGCAAAATCATGAGCCAGATGCGGGCATAACCCAGACCTAACCCAGACCTAACCGGTGTTATCCTCTAAAATATTGATCGAAACCAGGTTTAATTGACTGCTTCAGTGTGTTACCACATTACTACGTGATTCAAACACGAAAAAACCCCAGGATCTGGCCAACAAGTATGCGAAGAAGGCAAAATCATGAGCCAGATGCGGGCATAACCCAGACCTAACCCAGACCTAACCGGTGTTATCCTCTAAAATATTGATCGAAACCAGGTTTAATTGACAGCTTCAGTGTGTTACCACATTACTACGTGATTCAAACACGAAAAAAGCCCAGGATCTGGCCAACAAGTATGCGAAGAAGGCAAAATCATGAGCCAGATGCGGGCATAACCCAGACCTAACCCAGACCTAACCGGTGTTATCCTCTAAAATATTGATCGAAACCAGGTTTAATTGACTGCTTCAGTGTGTTACCACATTACTACGTGATTCAAACACGAAAAAAACCCAAGATCTGGCCAACAAGTATGCGAAGAAGGCAAAATCATGAGCCAGATGCGGGCATAACCCAGACCTAACCCAGACCTAACCGGTGTTATCCTCTAAAATATTGATCGAAACCAGGTTTAATTGACTGCTTCAGTGTGTTACCACATTACTACGTGATTCAAACACGGAAACACCCCAGGATCTGGCCAACAAGTATGCGATTAAGGCAAAATCATGAGCCAGATGCGGGCATAACCCAGACCTAACCCAGACCTAACCGGTGTTATCCTCTAAAATATTGATCGAAACCAGGTTTAATTGACTGCTTCAGTGTGTTACCACATTACTACGTGATTCAAACACGAAAAAACCCCAGGATCTGGCCAACAAGTATGCGAAGAAGGCCAAATCATTAGCCAACTGCGGGCATAAACCAGACCTAACCCAGACCTAACCGGTGTTATCCTCTAAAATATTGATCGAAACCAGGTTTTATTGACTGCTTCAGTGTATTACCACATTACTACGTGATTCAAACACGAAAAAAGCCCAGGATCTGGCCAACAAGTATGCGAAGAAGGCAAAATCATGAGCCAGATGCGGGCATAACCCAGACCTAACCCAGACCTAACCGGTGTTATCCTCTAAAATATTGATCGAAACCAGGTTTTATTGACTGCTTCAGTGTGTTAGCACATTACTACGTGTTTCAAACACGGCAAATACCCAGGATCTGGCCAACAAGTTTGTGAAAATGCGAAATTATAAGCCATATGCGCGCAAATCCCAGACCTAACCCAGACCTAACCGGTGTTATCCTCTAAAATATTGATCGAAACCAGGTTTTATTGACAGCTTCAGTTTGTTACCACATTACTACGTGATTCAAACACGAAAAAAACCCAGGATCTGGCCAACAAGTATGCGAAGAAGGCAAAATCATGAGCCAGATGCGGGCATAACCCAGACTTAACCCAGACCTAACCGGTGTTATCCTCTAAAATATTGATCGAAACCAGGTTTAATTGACTGCTTCAGTGTGTTACCACATTACTACGTGATTCAAACACGAAAAAAACCCAGTATCTGGCCAACAAGTATGCGAAGAAGGCGAAAGTATATGCCAGATGCGCGCATTTCCCAGACCTAACCCAGACCTAACCGGTGTTATCCTCTAAAATATTGATCGAAACCAGGTTTTATTGACTGCTTCAGTGTGTTACCACATTACTACGTGTTTCAAACACGGCAAATACCCAGGATCTGGCCAACAAGTTTGCGAAAATGCGAAAGTATAAGCCATATGCGCGCAAATCCCAGACCTAACCCAGACCTAACCGGTGTTATCCTCTTAAATATTGATCGAAACCAGGTTTTATTGACTGCTTCAGCGTGTTACCACATTACTACGTGATTCAAACACGAAAAAAACCCAGGATCTGGCCAACAAGTATGCGAAGAAGGCAAAATCATGAGCCAGATGCGGGCATAACCCAGACTTAACCCAGACCTAACCGGTGTTATCCTCTAAAATATTGATCGAAACCAGGTTTAATTGACTGCTTCAGTGTGTTACCACATTACTACGTGTTTCAAACACGGCAAATACCCAGGATCTGGCCAACAAGTATGCGAAAATGCGAAAGTATAAGCCATAAGCGCGCAAATCGCAGACCTAACCCAGACCTAACCGGCGTTATCCTCTAAAATATTGATCGAAACCAGGTTTAATTGACAGCTTCAGTGTGTTACCACATTTCTACGTGATTCAAACACGAAAAAAGCCCAGGATCTGGCCAACAAGTATGCGAAGAAGGCAAAATCATGAGCCAGATGCGGGCATAACCCAGACCTAAACCAGACCTAACCGGTGTTATCCTCTAAAATATTGATCGAAACCAGGTTTTATTGACTGCTTCAGTGTATTATCACATTACTACGTGATTCAAACACGGAAAAAACCCAGGATCTGGCCAACAAGTTTGCGAAAAAGGCGAAAGTATAAGCCAGATGCGCGCAAATCTCAGACCTAACCCAGACCTAACCGGTGTTATCCTCTAAAATATTAATCGAAACCAGGTTTTACTGACTGCTTCAGTGTATTACCACATTACTACGTGATTCAAACACGGAAAAAACCCAGGATCTGGCCAACAAGTTTGCGAAAAAGGCGAAAGTATATGCCAGATGCGCGCAAATCTCGGACCTAACCCAGACCTAACCGGTGTTATCCTCTAAAATATTGATCGAAACCAGGTTTAATTGACTGCTTCAGTGTGTTACCACATTACTACGTGATTCAAACAGGAAAAAAACCCAGGATCTGGCCAACAAGTATGCAAAGAAGGCAAAATCATGAGCCAGATGCGGGCATATCCCGGACCTATCCCAGACCTAACCGGTGTTATCCTCTAAAATATTGATTGAAACCAGGTTTAATTGACTGCTTCAGTGTGTTACCACATTACTACGTGATTCAAACACGAAAAGCCCCAGGATCTGGCCAACAAGTGTGCGAAAAAGGCGAAAGTATAAGCCAGATGCGCGCAAATCTCAGACCTAACCCAGACCTAACCGGTGTTATCCTCTAAAATATTGATCAAAACCAGGTTTTATTGACTGCTTCAGTGTATTACCACATTACTACGTGATTCAAACACGAAAAAACCCCAGGATCTGGCCAACAAGTATGCGAAGAAGGCCAAATCATGAGCCAGATGCGGGCATAACCCAGACCTAACCCAGACCTAACCGGTGTTATCCTCTAAAATATTGATCGAAACCAGGTTTTATTGACTGCTTCAGTGTATTACCACATTACTACGTGATTCAAACACGAAAAAAGCCCAGGATCTGGCCAACAAGTATGCGAAGAAGGCAAAATCATGAGCCAGATGCGGGCATAACCCAGACCTAACCCAGACCTAACCGGTGTTATCCTCTAAAATATTGATCGAAACCAGGTTTTATTGACTGCTTCAGTGTATTATCACATTACTACGTGATTCAAACACGGAAAAAACCCAGGATCTGGCCAACAAGTTTGCGAAAAAGGCGAAAGTATAAGCCAGATGCGCGCAAATCTCAGACATAACCCAGACCTAACCGGTGTTATCCTCTAAAATATTGATCGAAACCAGGTTTTATTGACTGCTTCAGTTTGTTACCACATTACTACGTGATTCAAACACGAAAAAAGCCCAGGATCTGGCCAACAAGTATGCGAAGAAGGCAAAATCATGAGCCAGATGCGGGCATAACCCAGACCTAACCCAGACCTAACCGGTGTTATCCTCTAAAATATTGATCGAAACCAGGTTTAATTGACTGCTTCAGTGTGTTACCACATTACTACGTGATTCAAACACGAAAAAAACCCAGTATCTGGCCAACAAGTCTGCGAAGAAGGCAAAATCATGAGCCAGATGCGGGCATAACCCAGACCTAACCCAGACCTAACCGGTGTTATCCGCTAAAATATTGATCGAAACCAGGTTTTATTGACTGCTTCAGTGTGTTAGCACATTACTACGTGTTTCAAACACGGCAAATACCCAGGATCTGGCCAACAAGTTTGCGAAAATGCGAAATTATAAGCCATATGCGCGCAAATCCCAGACCTAACCCAGACCTAACCGGTGTTATCCTGTAAAATATTGATCGAAACCAGGTTTTATTGACTGCTTCAGTGTGTTACCACATTACTACGTGATTCAAACACGAAAAAAACCCAGGATCTGGCCAACAAGTATGCGAAGAAGGCAAAATCATGAGCCAGATGCGGGCATAACCCAGACTTAACCCAGACCTAACCGGTGTTATCCTCTTAAATATTGATCGAAACCAGGTTTAATTGACTGCTTCAGTGTGTTACCACATTACTACGTGATTCAAACACGAAAAAAACCCAGTATCTGGCCAACAAGTATGCGAAGAAGGCGAAAGTATATGCCAGATGCGCGCATTTCACAGACCTAACCCAGACCTAACCGGTGTTATCCTCTAAAATATTGATCGAAACCAGGTTTTATTGACTGCTTCAGTGTGTTACCACATTACTACGTGTTTCAAACACGGCAAATACCCAGGATCTGGCCAACAAGTTTGCGAAAATGCGAAAGTATAAGCCATATGCGCGCAAATCCCAGACCTAACCCAGACCTAACCGGTGTTATCCTCTAAAATATTGATCGAAACCAGGTTTAATTGACAGCTTCAGTGTGTTACCACATTACTACGTGATTCAAACACGAAAAAAGCCCAGGATCTGGCCAACAAGTATGCGAAGAAGGCAAAATCATGAGCCAGATGCGGGCATAACCCAGACCTAACCCAGACCTAACCGGTGTTATCCTCTAAAATATTGATCGAAACCAGGTTTTACTGACTGCTTCAGTGTATTACCACATTACTACGTGATTCAAACACGGAAAAAACCCAGGATCTGGCCAACAAGTTTGCGAAAACGGCGAAAGTATATGCCAGATGCGCGCAAATCTCGGACCTAACCCAGACCTAACCGGTGTTATCCTCTAAAATATTGATCGAAACCAGGTTTAATTGACTGCTTCAGTGTGTTACCACATTACTACGTGATTCAAACAGGAAAAAAACCAAGGATCTGGCCAACAAGTATGCAAAGAAGGCAAAATCATGAGCCAGATGCGGGCATATCCCGGACCTATCCCAGACCTAACCGGTGTTATCCTCTAAAATATTGATCGAAACCAGGTTTAATTGACTGCTTCAGTGTGTTACCACATTACTACGTGATTCAAACACGAAAAAAGCCCAGGATCTGGCCAACAAGTATGCGAAGAAGGCAAAATCATGAGCCAGATGCGGGCATAACCCAGACCTAACCCAGACCTAACCGGTGTTATCCTCTAAAATATTGATCGAAACCAGGTTTTACTGACTGCTTCAGTGTATTACCACATTACTACGTGATTCAAACACGGGAAAAACCCAGGATCTGGCCAACAAGTTTGCGAAAAAGGCGAAAGTATATGTCAGATGCGCGCATATCTCGGACCTAACCCAGACCTAACCGGTGTTATCCTCTAAAATATTGATCGAAACCAGGTTTAATTGACTGCTTCAGTGTGTTACCACATTACTACGTGATTCAAACAGGAAAAAAACCCAGGATCTGGCCAACAAGTATGCAAAGAAGGCAAAATCATGAGCCAGATGCGGGCATATCCCGGACCTATCACAGACCTAACCGGTGTTATCCTCTAAAATATTGATCGAAACCAGGTTTAATTGACTGCTTCAGTGTGTTACCACATTACTACGTGATTCAAACACGAAAAGCCCCAGGATCTGGCCAACAAGTGTGCGAAAAAGGCGAAAGTATAAGCCAGATGCGCGCAAATCTCAGACCTAACCCAGACCTAACCGGTGTTATCCTCTAAAATATTGATCAAAACCAGGTTTTATTGACTGCTTCAGTGTATTACCACATTACTACGTGATTCAAACACGAAAAAACCCCAGGATCTGGCCAACAAGTATGCGAAGAAGGCAAAATCATGAGCCAGATGCGGGCATAACCCAGACCTAGCCCAGACCTAACCGGTGTTATCCTCTAAAATATTGATCGAAACCAGGTTTTATTGACTGCTTCAGTGTATTATCACATTACTACGTGATTCAAACACGGAAAAAACCCAGGATCTGGCCAACAAGTTTGCGAAAAAGGCGAAAGTATAAGCCAGATGCGCGCAAATCTCAGACATAACCCAGACCTAACCGGTGTTATCCTCTAAAATATTGATCGAAACCAGGTTTTATTGACTGCGTCAGTTTGTTACCACATTACTACGAGATTCAAACACGAAAAAAGCCCAGGATCTGGCCAACAAGTATGCGAAGAAGGCAAACTCATGAGCCAGATGCGGGCATAACCCAGACCTAACCCAGACCTAACCGGTGTTATCCTCTAAAATATTGATCGAAACCAGGTTTTATTGACTGCTTCAGTTTGTTACCACATTACTACGTGATTCAAACACGAAAAAAACCCAGGATCTGGCCAACAAGTATGCGAAGAAGGCAAAATCATGAGCCAGATGCGGGCATAACCCAGACCTAACCCAGACCTAACCGGTGTTATCCGCTAAAATATTGATCGAAACCAGGTTTTATTGACTGCTTCAGTTTGTTACCACATTACTACGCGATTCAAACACGGAAAATACCCAGGATCTGGCCAACAAGTTTGCGAAAAAGGCGAAAGTATAAGCCAGATGCGCGCAAATCCCAGACCTAACCCAGACCTAACCGGTGTTATCCTCTAAAATATTGATCGAAACCAGGTTTTATTGACTGCTTCAGTGTGTTTCCACATTACTACGTGATTCAAACACGAAAAAAACCCAGGATCTGGCCAACAAGTATGCGAAGAAGGCAAAATCATGAGCCAGATGCGGGCATAACCCAGACTTAACCCAGACCTAACCGGTGTTATCCTCTAAAATATTGATCGAAACCAGGTTTAATTGATTGCTTCAGTGTGTTACCACATTACTACGTGTTTCAAACACGGCAAATACCCAGGATCTGGCCAACAAGTATGCGAAAATGCGAAAGTATAAGCCATATGCGCGCAAATCCCAGACCTAACCCAGACCTAACCGGTGTTATCCTCTAAAATATTGATCGAAACCAGGTTTAATTAACAGCTTCAGTGTGTTACCACATTACTACGTGATTCAAACACGAAAAAAGCCCAGGATCTGGCCAACAAGTATGCGAAGAAGGCAAAACCATGAGCCAGATGCGGGCATAACCCAGACCTAACCCAGACCTAACCGGTGTTATCCTCTAAAATATTGATCGAAACCCGGTTTTACTGACTGCTTCAGTGTATTACCACATTACTACGTGATTCAAACACGGAAAAAACCCAGGATCTGGCCAACAAGTTTGCGAAAAAGGCGAAAGTATATGTCAGATGCGCGCAAATCTCGGACATAACCCAGACCTAACCGGTGTTATCCTCTAAAATATTGATCGAAACCAGGTTTTATTGACTGCTTCAGTGTATTACCACATTACTACGCGATTCAAACACGAAAAAAGCCCAGGATCTGGCCAACAAGTATGCGAAGAAGGCAAAATCATGAGCCAGATGCGGGCATAACCCAGACCTAACCCAGACCTAACCGGTGTTTTCCTCTAAAATATTGATCGAAACCAGGTTTTATTGACTGCTTCAGTGTATTATCACATTACTACGTGATTCAAACACGGAAAAAACCCAGGATCTGGCCAACAAGTTTGCGAAAAAGGCGAAAGTATAAGCCAGATGCGCGCAAATCTCAGACATAACCCAGACCTAACCGGTGTTATCCTCTAAAATATTGATCGAAACCAGGTTTTATTGACTGCTTCAGTTTGTTACCACATTACTACGTGATTCAAACACGAAAAAAGCCCAGGATCTGGCCAACAAGTATGCGAAGAAGGCAAAATCATGAGCCAGATGCGGGCATAACCCAGACCTAACCCAGACCTAACCGGTGTTATCCTCTAAAATATTGATCGAAACCAGGTTTTATTGACTGCTTCAGTTTGTTACCACATTACTACGTGATTCAAACACGAAAAAAACCCAGGATCTGGCCAACAAGTATGCGAAGAAGGCAAAATCATGAGCCAGATGCGGGCATAACCCAGACCTAACCCAGACCTAACCGGTGTTATCCGCTAAAATATTGATCGAAACCAGGTTTTATTGACTGCTTCAGTGTGTTAGCACATTACTACGTGTTTCAAACACGGCAAATACCCAGGATCTGGCCAACAAGTTTGCGAAAATGCGAAATTATAAGCCATATGCGCGCAAATCCCAGACCTAACCCAGACCTAACCGGTGTTATCCTCTAAAATATTGATCGAAACCAGGTTTTATTGACTGCTTCAGTGTGTTACCACATTACTACGTGATTCAAACACGAAAAAAACCCAGGATCTGGCCAACAAGTATGCGAAGAAGGCACAATCATGAGCCAGATGCGGGCATAACCCAGACTTAACCCAGACCTAACCGGTGTTATCCTCTAAAATATTGATCGAAACCAGGTTTAATTGACTGCTTCAGTGTGTTACCACATTACTACGTGATTCAAACACGAAAAAAACCCAGTATCTGGCCAACAAGT
The DNA here is from genome assembly GCF_051014445.1 of Colletes latitarsis. Classification (NCBI taxonomy): domain Eukaryota; kingdom Metazoa; phylum Arthropoda; class Insecta; order Hymenoptera; family Colletidae; genus Colletes; species Colletes latitarsis. The sequence continues at coordinate 1,696,314 of NW_027488381.1, read as the reverse complement.
ATGCGAAGAAGGCGAAAGTATATGCCAGATGCGCGCATTTCACAGACCTAACCCAGACCTAACCGGTGTTATCCTCTAAAATATTGATCGAAACCAGGTTTTATTGACTGCTTCAGTGTGTTACCACATTACTACGTGTTTCAAACACGGCAAATACCCAGGATCTGGCCAACAAGTTTGCGAAAATGCGAAAGTATAAGCCATATGCGCGCAAATCCCAGACCTAACCCAGACCTAACCGGTGTTATCCTCTAAAATATTGATCGAAACCAGGTTTTATTGACTGCTTCAGTGTGTTACCACATTACTACGTGATTCAAACACGAAAAAAACCCAGGATCTGGCCAACAAGTATGCGAAGAAGGCAAAATCATGAGCCAGATGCGGGCATAACCCAGACTTAACCCAGACCTAACCGGTGTTATCCTCTAAAATATTGATCGAAACCAGGTTTAATTGACTGCTTCAGTGTGTTACCACATTACTACGTGTTTCAAACACGGCAAATACCCAGGATCTGGCCAACAAGTTTGCGAAAATGCGAAAGTAAAAGCCATATGCGCGCAAATCCCAGACCTAACCCAGACCTAACCGGTGTTATCCTCTAAAATATTGATCGAAACCAGGTTTAATTGACAGCTTCAGTGTGTTACCACATTACTACGTGATTCAAACACGAAAAAAGCCCAGGATCTGGCCAACAAGTATGCGAAGAAGGCAAAATCATGAGCCAGATGCGGGCATAACCCAGACCTAACCCAGACCTAACCGGTGTTATCCTCTAAAATATTGATCAAAACCAGGTTTTATTGACTGCTTCATTGTATTACCACATTACTACGTGATTCAAACACGAAAAAACCCCAGGATCTGGCCAACAAGTATGCGAAGAAGGCAAAATCATGAGCCAGATGCGGGCATAACCCAGACCTAACTCAGACCTAACCGGTGTTATCCTCTAAAATATTGATCGAAACCAGGTTTTATTGACTGCTTCAGTGTATTATCACATTACTACGTGATTCAAACACGGAAAAAACCCAGGATCTGGCCAACAAGTTTGCGAAAAAGGCGAAAGTATAAGCCAGATGCGCGCAAATCTCAGACATAACCCAGACCTAACCGGTGTTATCCTCTAAAATATTGATCGAAACCAGGTTTTATTGACTGCTTCAGTTTGTTACCACATTACTACGTGATTCAAACACGAAAAAAGCCCAGGATCTGGCCAACAAGTATGCGAAGAAGGCAAACTCATGAGCCAGATGCGGGCATAACCCAGACCTAACCCAGACCTAACCGGTGTTATCCTCTAAAATATTAATCGAAACCAGGTTTTATTGACTGCTTCAGTTTGTTACCACATTACTACGTGATTCAAACACGAAAAAAACCCAGGATCTGGCCAACAAGTATGCGAAGAAGGCAAAATCATGAGCCAGATGCGGGCATAACCCAGACCTAACCCAGACCTAACGCGGTGTTATCCGCTAAAATATTGATCGAAACCAGGTTTTATTGACTGCTTCAGTTTGTTACCACATTACTACGCGATTCAAACACGGAAAATACCCAGGATCTGGCAAACAAGTTTGCGAAAAAGGCGAAAGTATAAGCCAGATGCGCGCAAATCCCAGACCTAACCCAGACCTAACCGGTGTTATCCTCTAAAATATCGATCGAAACCAGGTTTTATTGACTGCTTCAGTGTGTTACCACATTACTACGTGATTCAAACACGAAAAAAACCCAGGATCTGGCCAACAAGTATGCGAAGAAGGCAAAATCATGAGCCAGATGCGGGCATAACACAGACTTAACCCAGACCTAACCGGTGTTATCCTCTAAAATATTGATCGAAACCAGGTTTAATTGACTGCTTCAGTGTGTTACCACATTACTACGTGTTTCAAACACGGCAAATACCCAGGATCTGGCCAACAAGTATGCGAACATGCGAAAGTATAAGCCATATGCGCGCAAATCCCAGACCTAACCCAGACCTAACCGGTGTTATCCTCTAAAATATTGATCGAAACCAGGTTTAATTGACAGCTTCAGTGTGTTACCACATTACTACGTGATTCAAACACGAAAAAAGCCCAGGATCTGGCCAACAAGTATGCGAAGAAGGCAAAACCATGAGCCAGATGCGGGCATAACCCAGACCTAACCCAGACCTAACCGGTGTTATCCTCTAAAATATTGATCGAAACCAGGTTTTACTGACTGCTTCAGTGTATTACCACATTACTACGTGATTCAAACACGGAAAAAACCCAGGATCTGGCCAACAAGTTTGCGAAAAAGGCGAAAGTATATGCCAGATGCGCGCAAATCTCGGACCTAACCCAGACCTAACCGGTGTTATCCTCTAAAATATTGATCGAAACCAGGTTTAATTGACTGCTTCAGTGTGTTACCACATTACTACGTGATTCAAACAGGAAAAAAACCCAGGATCTGGCCAACAAGTATGCAAAGAAGGCAAAATCATGAGCCAGATGCGGGCATATCCCGGACCTATCCCAGACCTAACCGGTGTTATCCTCTAAAATATTGATCGAAACCAGGTTTTATTGACTGCTTCAGTGTATTATCACATTACTACGTGATTCAAACACGGAAAAAACCCAGGATCTGGCCAACAAGTTTGCGAAAAAGGCGAAAGTATAAGCCAGATGCGCGCAAATCTCAGACATAACCCAGACCTAACCGGTGTTATCCGCTAAAATATTGACCGAAACCAGGTTTTATTGAATGCTTCAGTGTGTTAGCACATTACTACGTGTTTCAAACACGGCAAATACCCAGGATCTGGCCAACAAGTTTGCGAAAAAGGCGAAAGTATAAGCCAGATGCGCGCAAATCTCAGACATAACCCAGACCTAACCGGTGTTATCCTCTAAAATATTGATCGAAACCAGGTTTTATTGACTGCTTCAGTTTGTTACCACATTACTACGTGATTCAAACACGAAAAAAGCCCAGGATCTGGCCAACAAGTATGCGAAGAAGGCAAAATCATGAGCCAGGTGCGGGCATAACCCAGACCTAACCCAGACCTAACCGGTGTTATCCTCTAAAATATTGATCGAAACCAGGTTTTATTGACTGCTTCAGTTTGTTACCACATTACTACGTGATTCAAACACGAAAAAAACCCAGGATCTGGCCAACAAGTATGCGAAGAAGGCAAAATCATGAGCCAGATGCGGGCATAACCCAGACCTAACCCAGACCTAACCGGTGTTATCCGCTAAAATATTGACCGAAACCAGGTTTTATTGACTGCTTCAGTGTGTTAGCACATTACTACGTGTTTCAAACACGGCAAATACCCAGGATCTGGCCAACAAGTTTGCGAAAATGCGAAATTATAAGCCATATGCGCGCAAATCCCAGACCTAACCCAGACCTAACCGGTGTTATCCTCTAAAATATTGATCGAAACCAGGTTTTATTGACTGCTTCAGTGTGTTACCACATTACTACGTGATTCAAACACGAAAAAAACCCAGGATCTGGCCAACAAGTATGCGAAGAAGGCACAATCATGAGCCAGATGCGGGCATAACCCAGACTTAACCCAGACCTAACCGGTGTTATCCTCTAAAATATTGATCGAAACCAGGTTTAATTGACTGCTTCAGTGTGTTACCACATTACTACGTGATTCAAACACGAAAAAAACCCAGTATCTGGCCAACAAGTATGCGAAGAAGGCGAAAGTATATGCCAGATGCGCGCATTTCCCAGACCTGACCCAGACCTAACCGGTGTTATCCTCTAAAATATTGATCGAAACCAGGTTTTATTGACTGCATCAGTGTATTACCACATTACTACGTGATTCAAACACGAAAAAAGCCCAGGATCTGGCCAACAAGTATGCGAAGAAGGCAAAATCATAAGCCATATGCGCGCAAATCCCAGACCAAACCCAGACCTAACCGGTGTTATGCTCTAAAATATTGATCGAAACCAGGTTTAATTGACAGCTTCAGTGTGTTACCACATTACTACGTGATTCAAACACGAAAAAAGCCCAGGATCTGGCCAACAAGTTTGCGAAAAAGGCGAAAGTATATGCCAGATGCGCGCAAATCTCGGACCTAACCCAGACCTAACCGGTGTTATCCTCTAAAATATTGATCGAAACCAGGTTTAATTGACTGCTTCAGTGTGTTACCACATTACTACGTGATTCAAACAGGAAAAAAACCCAGGATCTGGCCAACAAGTTTGCGAAAAAGGTGAAAGTATAAGCCAGATGCGCGCATATCCCAGACCTAACCCAGACCTAACCGGTGTTATCCTCTAAAATATTGATCGAAACCAGGTTTAATTGACTGCTTCAGTGTGTTACCACATTACTACGTGATTCAAACACGAAAAGACCCAGGATCTGGCCAACAAGTGTGCGAAAAAGGCGAAAGTATAAGCCAGATGCGCGCAAATCTCAGACCTAACCCAGACCTAACCGGTGTTATCCTCTAAAATATTGATCAAAACCAGGTTTTATTGGCTGCTTCAGTGTATTACCACATTACTACGTGATTCAAACACGAAAAAACCCCAGGATCTGGCCAACAAGTATGCGAAGAAGGCAAAATCATGAGCCAGATGCGGGCATAACCCAGACCTAACCCAGACCTAACCGGTGTTATCCTCTAAAATATTGATCGAAACCAGGTTTTATTGACTGCTTCAGTTTGTTACCACATTACTACGTAATTCAAACACGAAAAAAACCCAGGATCTGGCCAACAAGTATGCGAAGAAGGCAAAATCATGAGCCAGATGCGGGCATAACCCAGACCTAACCCAGACCTAACCGGTGTTATCCGCTAAAATATTGATCGAAACCAGGTTTTATTGACTGCTTCAGTTTGTTACCACATTACTACGCGATTCAAACACGGAAAATACCCAGGATCTGGCCAACAAGTTTGCGAAAAAGGCGAAACTATAAGCCAGATGCGCGCAAATCCCAGACCTAACCCAGACCTAACCGGTGTTATCCTCTAAAATATTGACCGAAACCAGGTTTTATTGACTGCTTCAGTGTGTTACCACATTACTACGTGATCAAACACGGAAAAAACCCAGGATCTGGCCAACAAGTTTGCGAAAAAGGTGAAAGTATAAGCCAGATGCGCGCATATCCCAGACCTAACCCAGACCTAACCGGTGTTATCCTCTAAAATAATGATCGAAACCAGGTTTAATTGACTGCTTCAGTGTGTTACCACATTACTACGTGATTCAAACACGAAAAAAACCCAGTATCTGGCCAACAAGTATGCGAAGAAGGCGAAAGTATATGCCAGATGCGCGCATTTCCCAGACCTGACCCAGACCTAACCGGTGTTATCCTCTAAAATATTGATCGAAACCAGGTTTTATTGACTGCTTCAGTGTGTTACCACATTACTACGTGTTTCAAACACGGCAAATACCCAGGATCTGGCCAACAAGTATGCGAAGAAGGCAAAATCATGAGCCAGATGCGGGCATAACCCAGATTTAACCCAGACCTAACCGGTGTTATCCTCTAAAATATTGATCGAAACCAGGTTTAATTGACTGCTTCAGTGTGTTACCACATTACTACGTGTTTCAAACACGGCAAATACCCAGGATCTGGCCAACAAGTTTGCGAAAATGCGAAAGTATAAGCCATATGCGCGCAAATCCCAGACCAAACCCAGACCTAACCGGTGTTATCCTCTAAAATATTGATCGAAACCAGGTTTAATTGACAGCTTCAGTGTGTTACCACATTACTACGTGATTCAAACACGAAAAAAGCCCAGGATCTGGCCAACAAGTTTGCGAAAAAGGCGAAAGTATATGCCAGATGCGCGCAAATCTCGGACCTAACCCAGACCTAACCGGTGTTATCCTCTAAAATATTGATCGAAACCAGGTTTAATTGACTGCTTCAGTGTGTTACCACATTACTACGTGATTCAAACAGGAAAAAAACCCAGGATCTGGCCAACAAGTTTGCGAAAAAGGTGAAAGTATAAGCCAGATGCGCGCATATCCCAGACCTAACCCAGACCTAACCGGTGTTATCCTCTAAAATATTGATCGAAACCAGGTTTAATTGACTGCTTCAGTGTGTTACCACATTACTACGTGATTCAAACACGAAAAGACCCAGGATCTGGCCAACAAGTGTGCGAAAAAGGCGAAAGTATAAGCCAGATGCGCGCAAATCTCAGACCTAACCCAGACCTAACCGGTGTTATCCTCTAAAATATTGATCAAAACCAGGTTTTATTGACTGCTTCAGTGTATTACCACATTACTACGTGATTCAAACACGAAAAAACCCCAGGATCTGGCCAACAAGTATGCGAAGAAGGCAAAATCATGAGCCAGATGCGGGCATAACCCAGACCTAACCCAGACCTAACCGGTGTTATCCTCTAAAATATTGACCGAAACCAGGTTTTATTGACTGCTTCAGTGTGTTACCACATTACTACGTGATCAAACACGGAAAAAACCCAGGATCTGGCCAACAAGTTTGCGAAAAAGGTGAAAGTATAAGCCAGATGCGCGCATATCCCAGACCTAACCCAGACCTAACCGGTGTTATCCTCTAAAATATTGATCGAAACCAGGTTTAATTGACAGCTTCAGTGTGTTACCACATTACTACGTGATTCAAACACGAAAAAAACCCAGGATCTGGCCAACAAGTATGCGAAGAAGGCAAAATCATGAGCCAGATGCGGGCATATCTCGGACCTAACCCAGACCTAACCGGTGTTATCCTCTAAAATATTGACCGAAACCCGGTTTAATTAACTGCTTCAGTGTGTTACCACATTCCTACGTGATTCAAACACGAAAAAAACCCAGTATCTGGCCAACAAGTATGCGAAGAAGGCGAAAGTATATGCCAGATGCGCGCATTTCCCAGACCTAACCCAGACCTAACCGGTGTTATCCTCTGAAATATTGATCGAAACCAGGTTTAATTGACTGCATCAGTGTGTTACCACATTACTACGTGATTCAAACACGGAAAAAACCCAGGATCTGGCCAACAAGTATGCGATGAAGGCAAAATCATGAGCCAGATGCGGGCATAACCCAGACCTAACCCAGGCCTAACCGGTGTTATCCTCTAAAATATTGATCGAAACCGGGTTTTATTGACTGCTTCAGTGTATTACCACATTACTACGTGATTCAAACACGGAAAAAACCCAGGATCTGGCCAACAAGTTTGCGAAAAAGGCGAAAGATGCGGGCATAACCCAGACCTAACCCAGGCCTAACCGGTGTTATCCTCTAAAATATTGATCGAAACCAGGTTTTATTGACTGCTTCAGTGTATTACCACATTACTACGTGATTCAAACACGGACAAAACCCAGGATCTGGCCAACAAGTTTGCGAAAAAGGCGAAAGTATAAGCCAGATGCGCGCAAATCTCAGACCTAACCCAGACCTAACCGGTGTTATCCTCTAAAATATTGATCGAAACCAGGTTTTATTGACTGCTTCAGTTTGTTACCACATTACTACGTTATTCAAACACGAAAAAACCCCAGGATCTGGCCAACAAGTATGCGAAGAAGGCAAAATCATGAGCCAGATGCGGGCATAACCCAGACCTAACCCAGACCTAACCGGTGTTATCCTCTAAAATATTGATCGAAACCAGGTTTTATTGACTGCTTCAGTGTATTACCACATTACTACGTGATTCAAACACGAAAAAAGCCCAGGATCTGGCCAACAAGTATGCGAAGAAGGCAAAATCATGAGCCAGATGCGGGCATAACCCAGACCTAACCCAGACCTAACCGGTGTTATCCTCTAAAATATTGATCGAAACCAGGTTTTATTGACTGCTTCAGTGTGTTACCACATTACTACGTGTTTCAAACACGGCAAATACCCAGGATCTGGCCAACAAGTTTGCGAAAATGCGAAAGTATAAGCCATATGCGCGCAAATCCCAGACCTAACCCAGACCTAACCGGTGTTATCCTCTAAAATATTGATCGAAACCAGGTTTTATTGACTGCTTCAGTGTGTTACCACATTACTACGTGATTCAAACACGGAAAAAACCCAGGATCTGGCCAACAAGTATGCGAAGAAGGCAAAATCATGAGCCAGATGCGGGCATAACCCAGACCTATCCCAGACCTAACCGGTGTTATCCTCTAAAATATTGATCGAAACCAGGTTTAATTGACAGCTTCAGTGTGTTACCACATTACTACGTGTTTCAAACACGAAAAAAACCCAGGATCTGGCCAACAAGTATGCGAAGAAGGCAAAATCATGAGCCAGATGCGGGCATATCCCGGACCTATCCCAGACCTAACCGGTGTTATCCTCTAAAATATTGATCGAAACCAGGTTTAATTGACTGCTTCAGTGTGTTACCACATTACTACGTGATTCAAACACGAAAAAAACCCAGGATCTGGCCAACAAGTATGCGAAGAAGGCAAAATCATGAGCCAGATGCGGGCATAACCCAGACCTAACCCAGACCTAACCGGTGTTATCCTCTGAAATATTGATCGAAACCAGGTTTTACTGACTGCTTCAGTGTATTACCACATTACTACGTGATTCAAACACGGAAAAAACCCAGGATCTGGCCAACAAGTTTGCGAAAAAGGCGAAAGTATATGCCAGATGCGCGCAAATCTCGGACCTAACCCAGACCTAACCGGTGTTATCCTCTAAAATATTGATCGAAACCAGGTTTAATTGACTGCTTCAGTGTGTTACCTCATTACTACGTGATTCAAACAGGAAAAAAACCCAGGATCTGGCCAACAAGTTTGCGAAAAAGGTGAAAGTATAAGCCAGATGCGCGCATATCCCAGACCTAACCCAGACCTAACCGGTGTTATCCTCTAAAATATTGATCGAAACCAGGTTTAATTGACTGCTTCTGTGTAATACCACATTACTACGTGATTCAAACATGAAAAGACCCAGGATCTGGCCAACAAGTGTGCGAAAAAGGCGAAAGTATAAGCCAGATGCGCGCAAATCTCAGACCTAACCCAGACCTAACCGGTGTTATCCTCTAAAATATTGATCAAAACCAGGTTTTATTGACTGCTTCAGTGTATTACCACATTACTACGTGATTCAAACACGAAAAAACCCCAGGATCTGGCCAACAAGTATGCGAAGAAGGCAAAATCATGAGCCAGATGTGGGCATAACCCAGACCTAACCCAGACCTAACCGGTGTTATCCTCTAAAATATTGATCGAAACCAGGTTTTATTGACTGCTTCAGTTTGTTACCACATTACTACGTAATTCAAACACGAAAAAAACCCAGGATCTGGCCAACAAGTATGCGAAGAAGGCAAAATCATGAGCCAGATGCGGGCATAACCCAGACCTAACCCAGACCTAACCGGTGTTATCCGCTAAAATATTGATCGAAACCAGGTTTTATTGACTGCTTCAGTTTGTTACCACATTACTACGCGATTCAAACACGGAAAATACCCAGGATCTGGCCAACAAGTTTGCGAAAAAGGCGAAAGTATAAGCCAGATGCGCGCAAATCCCAGACCTAACCCAGACCTAACCGGTGTTATCCTCTAAAATATTGACCGAAACCAGGTTTTATTGACTGCTTCAGTGTGTTACCACATTACTACGTGATCAAACACGGAAAAAACCCAGGATCTGGCCAACAAGTTTGCGAAAAAGGTGAAAGTATAAGCCAGATGCGCGCATATCCCAGACCTAACCCAGACCTAACCGGTGTTATCCTCTAAAATATTGATCGAAACCAGGTTTAATTGACAGCTTCAGTGTGTTACCACATTACTACGTGATTCAAACACGAAAAAAACCCAGGATCTGGCCAACAAGTATGCGAAGAAGGCAAAATCATGAGCCAGATGCGGGCATATCTCGGACCTAACCCAGACCTAACCGGTGTTATCCTCTAAAATATTGACCGAAACCCGGTTTAATTAACTACTTCAGTGTGTTACCACATTCCTACGTGATTCAAACACGAAAAAAACCCAGTATCTGGCCAACAAGTATGCGAAGAAGGCGAAAGTATATGCCAGATGCGCGCATTTCCCAGACCTAACCCAGACCTAACCGGTGTTATCCTCTGAAATATTGATCGAAACCAGGTTTAATTGACTGCATCAGTGTGTTACCACATTACTACGTGATTCAAACACGGAAAAAACCCAGGATCTGGCCAACAAGTATGCGATGAAGGCAAAATCATGAGCCAGATGCGGGCATAACCCAGACCTAACCCAGGCCTAACCGGTGTTATCCTCTAAAATATTGATCGAAACCAGGTTTTATTGACTGCTTCAGTGTATTACCACATTACTACGTGATTCAAACACGGAAAAAACCCAGGATCTGGCCAACAAGTTTGCGAAAAAGGCGAAAGATGCGGGCATAACCCAGACCTAACCCAGGCCTAACCGGTGTTATCCTCTAAAATATTGATCGAAACCAGGTTTTATTGACTGCTTCAGTGTATTACCACATTACTACGTGATTCAAACACGAAAAAAGCCCAGGATCTGGCCAACAAGTATGCGAAGAAGGCAAAATCATGAGCCAGATGCGGGCATAACCCAGACCTAACCCAGACCTAACCGGTGTTATCCTCTAAAATATTGATCGAAACCAGGTTTTATTGACTGCTTCAGTGTATTACCACATTACTACGTGATTCAAACACGAAAAAAGCCCAGGATCTGGCCAACAAGTATGCGAAGAAGGCAAAATCATGAGCCAGATGCGGGCATAACCCAGACCTAACCCAGACCTAACCGGTGTTATCCTCTAAAATATTGATCGAAACCAGGTTTTATTGACTGCTTCAGTGTGTTACCACATTACTACGTGTTTCAAACACGGCAAATACCCAGGATCTGGCCAACAAGTTTGCGTAAATGCGAAAGTATAAGCCATATGCGCGCAAATCCCAGACCTAACCCAGACCTAACCGGTGTTATCCTCTAAAATATTGATCGAAACCAGGTTTTATTGACTGCTTCAGTTTGTTACTACATTACTACGTGATTCAAACACGAAAAAACCCCAGGATCTGGCCAACAAGTATGCGAAGAAGGCAAAATCATGAGCCAGATGCGGGCATAACCCAGACCTAACCCAGACCTAACCGGTGTTATCCCCTAAAATATTGATCGAAACCAGGTTTTATTGACTGCTTCACTGTATTACCACATTACTACGTGATTCAAACACGAAAAAAGCCCAGGATCTGGCCAACAAGTATGCGAAGAAGGCAAAATCATGAGCCAGATGCGGGCATAACCCAGACCTAACCCAGACCTAACCGGTGTTATCCTCTAAAATATTGATCGAAACCAGGTTTTATTGACTGCTTCAGTGTGTTACCACATTACTACGTGATTCAAACACGAAAAAAACCCTAGATCTGGCCAACAAGTATGCGAAGAAGGCAAAATCATGAGCCAGATGCTGGCATAACCCAGACCTAACCCAGACCTAACCGGTGTTATCCTCTAAAATATTGATCGAAACCAGGTTTAATTGACTGCTTCAGTGTGTTACCACATTACTACGTGATTCAAACACGGAAAAACCCCAGGATCTGGCCAACAAGTTTGCGAAAAAGGCGAAAGTATAAGCCAGATGCGCGCAAATCTCAGACATAACCCAGACCTAACCGGTGTTATCCTCTAAAATATTGATCGAAACCAGGTTTTATTGACTGCTTCAGTTTGTTACCACATTACTACGTGATTCAAACACGAAAAAAGCCCAGGATCTGGCCAACAAGTATGCGAAGAAGGCAAAATCATGAGCCAGATGCGGGCATAACCCAGACCTAACCCAGACCTAACCGGTGTTATCCTCTAAAATATTGATCGAAACCAGGTTTTATTGACTGCTTCAGTTTGTTACCACATTACTACGTGATTCAAACACGAAAAAAACCCAGGATCTGGCCAACAAGTATGCGAAGAAGACAAAGTCATGAGCCAGATGCGGGCATAAACCAGACCTAACCCAGACCTAACCGGTGTTATCCGCTAAAATATTGATCGAAACCAGGTTTTATTGACTGCTTCAGTTTGTTACCACATTACTACGTGATTCAAACACGGAAAATACCCAGGATCTGGCCAACAAGTTTGCGAAAAAGGCGAAAGTATAAGCCAGATGCGCGCATATCCCAGACCTAACCCAGACCTAACCGGTGTTATCCTCTAAAATATTGACCGAAACCAGGTTTTATTGACTGCTTCAGTGTGTTACCACATTACTACGTGATCAAACACGGAAAAAACCCAGGATCTGGCCAACAAGTTTGCGAAAAAGGTGAAAGTATAAGCCAGATGCGCGCATATCCCAGACCTAACCCAGACCTAACCGGTGTTATCCTCTAAAATATTGATCGAATCCAGGTTTAATTGACAGCTTCAGTGTGTTACCACATTACTACGTGATTCAAACACGAAAAAAACCCAGGATCTGGCCAACAAGTATGCGAAGAAGGCAAAATCATGAGCCAGATGCGGGCATATCTCGGACCTAACCCAGACCTAACCGGTGTTGTCCTCTAAAATATTGACCGAAACCCGGTTTAATTAACTGCTTCAGTGTGTTACCACATTCCTACGTGATTCAAACACGAAAAAAACCCAGTATCTGGCCAACAAGTATGCGAAGAAGGCGAAAGTATATGCCAGATGCGCGCATTTCCCAGACCTAACCCAGACCTAACCGGTGTTATCCTCTGAAATATTGATCGAAACCAGGTTTAATTGACTGCATCAGTGTGTTACCACATTACTACGTGATTCAAACACGGAAAAAACCCAGGATCTGGCCAACAAGTATGCGATGAAGGCAAAATCATGAGCCAGATGCGGGCATAACCCAGACCTAACCCAGGCCTAACCGGTGTTATCCTCTAAAATATTGATCGAAACCGGGTTTTATTGACTGCTTCAGTGTATTACCACATTACTACGTGATTCAAACACGGAAAAAACCCAGGATCTGGCCAACAAGTTTGCGAAAAAGGCGAAAGATGCGGGCATAACCCAGACCTAACCCAGGCCTAACCGGTGTTATCCTCTAAAATATTGATCGAAACCAGGTTTTATTGACTGCTTCAGTGTATTACCACATTACTACGTGATTCAAACACGGACAAAACCCAGGATCTGGCCAACAAGTTTGCGAAAAAGGCGAAAGTATAAGCCAGATGCGCGCAAATCTCAGACCTAACCCAGACCTAACCGGTGTTATCCTCTAAAATATTGATCGAAACCAGGTTTTATTGACTGCTTCAGTTTGTTACCACATTACTACGTTATTCAAACACGAAAAAACCCCAGGATCTGGCCAACAAGTATGCGAAGAAGGCAAAATCATGAGCCAGATGCGGGCATAACCCAGACCTAACCCAGACCTAACCGGTGTTATCCTCTAAAATATTGATCGAAACCAGGTTTTATTGACTGCTTCAGTGTATTACCACATTACTACGTGATTCAAACACGGAAAAAACCCAGGATCTGGCCAACAAGTTTGCGAAAAAGGCGAAAGTATAAGCCAGATGCGCGCAAATCTCAGACCTAACCCAGACCTAACCGGTGTTATCCTCTAAAATATTGATCGAAACCAGGTTTTATTGACTGCTTCAGTTTGTTACCACATTACTACGTTATTCAAACACGAAAAAACCCCAGGATCTGGCCAACAAGTATGCGAAGAAGGCAAAATCATGAGCCAGATGCGGGCATAACCCAGACCTAACCCAGACCTAACCGGTGTTATCCTCTAAAATATTGATCGAAACCAGGTTTTATTGACTGCTTCAGTGTATTACCACATTACTACGTGATTCAAACACGAAAAAAGCCCAGGATCTGGCCAACAAGTATGCGAAGAAGGCAAAATCATGAGCCAGATGCGGGCATAACCCAGACCTAACCCAGACCTAACCGGTGTTATCCTCTAAAATATTGATCGAAACCAGGTTTTATTGACTGCTTCAGTGTGTTACCACATTACTACGTGTTTCAAACACGGCAAATACCCAGGATCTGGCCAACAAGTTTGCGTAAATGCGAAAGTATAAGCCATATGCGCGCAAATCCCAGACCTAACCCAGACCTAACCGGTGTTATCCTCTAAAATATTGATCGAAACCAGGTTTTATTGACTGCTTCAGTTTGTTACTACATTACTACGTGATTCAAACACGAAAAAACCCCAGGATCTGGCCAACAAGTATGCGAAGAAGGCAAAATCATGAGCCAGATGCGGGCATAACCCAGACCTAACCCAGACCTAACCGGTGTTATCCCCTAAAATATTGATCGAAACCAGGTTTTATTGACTGCTTCACTGTATTACCACATTACTACGTGATTCAAACACGAAAAAAGCCCAGGATCTGGCCAACAAGTATGCGAAGAAGGCAAAATCATGAGCCAGATGCGGGCATAACCCAGACCTAACCCAGACCTAACCGGTGTTATCCTCTAAAATATTGATCGAAACCAGGTTTTATTGACTGCTTCAGTGTGTTACCACATTACTACGTGATTCAAACACGAAAAAAACCCTAGATCTGGCCAACAAGTATGCGAAGAAGGCAAAATCATGAGCCAGATGCTGGCATAACCCAGACCTAACCCAGACCTAACCGGTGTTATCCTCTAAAATATTGATCGAAACCAGGTTTAATTGACTGCTTCAGTGTGTTACCACATTACTACGTGATTCAAACACGGAAAAACCCCAGGATCTGGCCAACAAGTTTGCGAAAAAGGCGAAAGTATAAGCCAGATGCGCGCAAATCTCAGACATAACCCAGACCTAACCGGTGTTATCCTCTAAAATATTGATCGAAACCAGGTTTTATTGACTGCTTCAGTTTGTTACCACATTACTACGTGATTCAAACACGAAAAAAGCCCAGGATCTGGCCAACAAGTATGCGAAGAAGGCAAAATCATGAGCCAGATGCGGGCATAACCCAGACCTAACCCAGACCTAACCGGTGTTATCCTCTAAAATATTGATCGAAACCAGGTTTTATTGACTGCTTCAGTTTGTTACCACATTACTACGTGATTCAAACACGAAAAAAACCCAGGATCTGGCCAACAAGTATGCGAAGAAGGCAAAATCATGAGCCAGATGCGGGCATAACCCAGACCTAACCCAGACCTAACCGGTGTTATCCGCTAAAATATTGATCGAAACCAGGTTTTATTGACTGCTTCAGTTTGTTACCACATTACTACGCGTTTCAAACACGGAAAATACCCAGGATCTGGCCAACAAGTTTGCGAAAAAGGCGAAAGTATAAGCCAGATGCGCGCAAATCCCAGACCTAACCCAGACCTAACCGGTGTTATCCTCTAAAATATTGACCGAAACCAGGTTTTATTGACTGCTTCAGTGTGTTACCACATTACTACGTGATCAAACACGGAAAAAACCCAGGATCTGGCCAACAAGTTTGCGAAAAAGGTGAAAGTATAAGCCAGATGCGCGCATATCCCAGACCTAACCCAGACCTAACCGGTGTTATCCTCTAAAATATTGATCGAAACCAGGTTTAATTGACAGCTTCAGTGTGTTACCACATTACTACGTGATTCAAACACGAAAAAAACCCAGGATCTGGCCAACAAGTATGCGATGAAGGCAAAATCATGAGCCAGATGCGGGCATAACCCAGACCTAACCCAGGCCTAACCGGTGTTATCCTCTAAAATATTGATCGAAACCGGGTTTTATTGACTGCTTCAGTGTATTACCACATTACTACGTGATTCAAACACGGAAAAAACCCAGGATCTGGCCAACAAGTTTGCGAAAAAGGCGAAAGATGCGGGCATAACCCAGACCTAACCCAGGCCTAACCGGTGTTATCCTCTAAAATATTGATCGAAACCAGGTTTTATTGACTGCTTCAGTGTATTACCACATTACTACGTGATTCAAACACGGACAAAACCCAGGATCTGGCCAACAAGTTTGCGAAAAAGGCGAAAGTATAAGCCAGATGCGCGCAAATCTCAGACCTAACCCAGACCTAACCGGTGTTATCCTCTAAAATATTGATCGAAACCAGGTTTTATTGACTGCTTCAGTTTGTTACCACATTACTACGTTATTCAAACACGAAAAAACCCCAGGATCTGGCCAACAAGTATGCGAAGAAGGCAAAATCATGAGCCAGATGCGGGCATAACCCAGACCTAACCCAGACCTAACCGGTGTTATCCTCTAAAATATTGATCGAAACCAGGTTTTATTGACTCCTTCAGTGTATTACCACATTACTACGTGATTCAAACACGAAAAAAGCCCAGGATCTGGCCAACAAGTATGCGAAGAAGGCAAAATCATGAGCCAGATGCGGGCATAACCCAGACCTAACCCAGACCTAACCGGTGTTATCCTCTAAAATATTGATCGAAACCAGGTTTTATTGACTGCTTCAGTGTGTTACCACATTACTACGTGTTTCAAACACGGCAAATACCCAGGATCTGGCCAACAAGTTTGCGAAAATGCGAAAGTATAAGCCATATGCGCGCAAATCCCACACCTAACCCAGACCTAACCGGTGTTATCCTCTAAAATATTGATCGAAACCAGGTTTTATTGACTGCTTCAGTGTGTTACCACATTACTACGTGATTCAAACACGGAAAAAACCCAGGATCTGGCCAACAAGTATGCGAAGAAGGCAAAATCATGAGCCAGATGCGGGCATAACCCAGACCTATCCCAGACCTAACCGGTGTTATCCTCTAAAATATTGATCGAAACCAGGTTTAATTGACAGCTTCAGTGTGTTACCACATTACTACGTGTTTCAAACACGAAAAAAACCCAGGATCTGGCCAACAAGTATGCGAAGAAGGCAAAATCATGAGCCAGATGCGGGCATATCCCGGACCTATCCCAGACCTAACCGGTGTTATCCTCTAAAATATTGATCGAAACCAGGTTTAATTGACTGCTTCAGTGTGTTACCACATTACTACGTGATTCAAACACGAAAAAAACCCAGGATCTGGCCAACAAGTATGCGAAGAAGGCAAAATCATGAGCCAGATGCGGGCATAACCCAGACCTAACCCAGACCTAACCGGTGTTATCCTCTGAAATATTGATCGAAACCAGGTTTTACTGACTGCTTCAGTGTATTACCACATTACTACGTGATTCAAACACGGAAAAAACCCAGGATCTGGCCAACAAGTTTGCGAAAAAGGCGAAAGTATATGCCAGATGCGCGCAAATCTCGGACCTAACCCAGACCTAACCGGTGTTATCCTCTAAAATATTGATCGAAACCAGGTTTAATTGACTGCTTCAGTGTGTTACCTCATTACTACGTGATTCAAACAGGAAAAAAACCCAGGATCTGGCCAACAAGTTTGCGAAAAAGGTGAAAGTATAAGCCAGATGCGCGCATATCCCAGACCTAACCCAGACCTAACCGGTGTTATCCTCTAAAATATTGATCGAAACCAGGTTTTATTGACTGCTTCAGTTTGTTACCACATTACTACGTGATTCAAACACGAAAAAAGCCCAGGATCTGGCCAACAAGTATGCGAAGAAGGCAAAATCATGAGCCAGATGCGGGCATAACCCAGACCTAACACAGACCTAACCGGTGTTATCCTCTAAAATATTGATCGAAACCAGGTTTTATTGACTGCTTCAGTTTGTTACCACATTACTACGTGATTCAAACACGAAAAAAACCCAGGATCTGGCCAACAAGTATGCGAAGAAGGCAAAGTCATGAGCCAGATGCGGGCATAAACCAGACCTAACCCAGACCTAACCGGTGTTATCCGCTAAAATATTGATCGAAACCAGGTTTTATTGACTGCTTCAGTTTGTTACCACATTACTACGTGATTCAAACACGGAAAATACCCAGGATCTGGCCAACAAGTTTGCGAAAAAGGCGAAAGTATAAGCCAGATGCGCGCAAATCCCAGACCTAACCCAGACCTAACCGGTGTTATCCTCTAAAATATTGACCGAAACCAGGTTTTATTGACTGCTTCAGTGTGTTACCACATTACTACGTGATCAAACACGGAAAAAACCCAGGATCTGGCCAACAAGTTTGCGAAAAAGGTGAAAGTATAAGCCAGATGCGCGCATATCCCAGACCTAACCCAGACCTAACCGGTGTTATCCTCTAAAATATTGATCGAAACCAGGTTTAATTGACAGCTTCAGTGTGTTACCACATTACTACGTGATTCAAACACGAAAAAAACCCAGGATCTGGCCAACAAGTATGCGATGAAGGCAAAATCATGAGCCAGATGCGGGCATAACCCAGACCTAACCCAGGCCTAACCGGTGTTATCCTCTAAAATATTGATTGAAACCAGGTTTTATTGACTGCTTCAGTGTATTACCACATTACTACGTGATTCAAACACGGAAAAAACCCAGGATCTGGCCAACAAGTTTGCGAAAAAGGCGAAAGTATAAGTCAGATGCGCGCAAATCTCAGACCTAACCCAGACCTAACCGGTGTTATCCTCTAAAATATTGATCGAAACCAGGTTTTATTGACTGCTTCAGTTTGTTACCACATTACTACGTGATTCAAACACGAAAAAACCCCAGGATCTGGCCAACAAGTATGCGAAGAAGGCAAAATCATGAGCCAGATGCGGGCATAACCCAGACCTAACCCAGACCTAACCGGTGTTATCCTCTAAAATATTGATCGAAACCAGGTTTTATTGACTGCTTCAGTGTGTTACCACATTACTACGTGATTCAAACACGGAAAAAACCCAGGATCTGGCCAACAAGTTTGCGAAAAAGGCGAAAGATGCGGGCATAACCCAGACCTAACCCAGGCCTAACCGGTGTTATCCTCTAAAATATTGATCGAAACCAGGTTTTATTGACTGCTTCAGTGTATTACCACATTACTACGTGATTCAAACACGGACAAAACCCAGGATCTGGCCAACAAGTTTGCGAAAAAGGCGAAAGTATAAGCCAGATGCGCGCAAATCTCAGACCTAACCCAGACCTAACCGGTGTTATCCTCTAAAATATTGATCGAAACCAGGTTTTATTGACTGCTTCAGTTTGTTACCACATTACTACGTTATTCAAACACGAAAAAACCCCAGGATCTGGCCAACAAGTATGCGAAGAAGGCAAAATCATGAGCCAGATGCGGGCATAACCCAGACCTAACCCAGACCTAACCGGTGTTATCCTCTAAAATATTGTTCGAAACCAGGTTTTATTGACTGCTTCAGTGTATTACCACATTACTACGTGATTCAAACACGAAAAAAGCCCAGGATCTGGCCAACAAGTATGCGAAGAAGGCAAAATCATGAGCCAGATGCGGGCATAACCCAGACCTAACCCAGACCTAACCGGTGTTATCCTCTAAAATATTGATCGAAACCAGGTTTTATTGACTGCTTCAGTGTGTTACCACATTACTACGTGTTTCAAACACGGCAAATACCCAGGATCTGGCCAACAAGTTTGCGAAAATGCGAAAGTATAAGCCATATGCGCGCAAATCCCAGACCTAACCCAGACCTAACCGGTGTTATCCTCTAAAATATTGATCGAAACCAGGTTTTATTGACTGCTTCAGTGTGTTACCACATTACTACGTGATTCAAACACGGAAAAAACCCAGGATCTGGCCAACAAGTATGCGAAGAAGGCAAAATCATGAGCCAGATGCGGGCATAACCCAGACCTATCCCAGACCTAACCGGTGTTATCCTCTAAAATATTGATCGAAACCAGGTTTAATTGACAGCTTCAGTGTGTTACCACATTACTACGTGTTTCAAACACGAAAAAAACCCAGGATCTGGCCAACAAGTATGCGAAGAAGGCAAAATCATGAGCCAGATGCGGGCATAACCCAGACCTAACCCAGACCTAACCGGTGTTATCCTCTGAAATATTGATCGAAACCAGGTTTTACTGACTGCTTCAGTGTATTACCACATTACTACGTGATTCAAACACGGAAAAAACCCAGGATCTGGCCAACAAGTTTGCGAAAAAGGCGAAAGTATATGCCAGATGCGCGCAAATCTCGGACCTAACCCAGACCTAACCGGTGTTATCCTCTAAAATATTGATCGAAACCAGGTTTAATTGACTGCTTCAGTGTGTTACCTCATTGCTACGTGATTCAAACAGGAAAAAAACCCAGGATCTGGCCAACAAGTTTGCGAAAAAGGTGAAAGTATAAGCCAGATGCGCGCATATCCCAGACCTAACCCAGACCTAACCGGTGTTATCCTCTAAAATATTGATCGAAACCAGGTTTTATTGACTGCTTCAGTTTGTTACCACATTACTACGTGATTCAAACACGAAAAAAGCCCAGGATCTGGCCAACAAGTATGCGAAGAAGGCAAAATCATGAGCCAGATGCGGGCATAACCCAGACCTAACCCAGACCTAACCGGTGTTATCCTCTAAAATATTGATCGAAACCAGGTTTTATTGACTGCTTCAGTTTGTTACCACATTACTACGTGATTCAAACACGAAAAAAACCCAGGATCTGGCCAACAAGTATGCGAAGAAGGCAAAGTCATGAGCCAGATGCGGGCATAAACCAGACCTAACCCAGACCTAACCGGTGTTATCCGCTAAAATATTGATCGAAACCAGGTTTTATTGACTGCTTCAGTTTGTTACCACATTACTACGTGATTCAAACACGGAAAATACCCAGGATCTGGCCAACAAGTTTGCGAAAATGGCGAAAGTATAAGCCGGATGCGCGCAAATCCCAGACCTAACCCAGACCTAACCGTTGTTATCCTCTAAAATATTGACCGAAACCAGGTTTTATTGACTGCTTCAGTGTGTTACCACATTACTACGTGATCAAACACGGAAAAAACCCAGGATCTGGCCAACAAGTTTGCGAAAAAGGTGAAAGTATAAGCCCGATGCGCGCATATCCCAGACCTAACCCAGACCTAACCGGTGTTATCCTCTAAAATATTGATCGAAACCAGGTTTAATTGACAGCTTCAGTGTGTTACCACATTACTACGTGATTCAAACACGAAAAAAACCCAGGATCTGGCCAACAAGTATGCGATGAAGGCAAAATCATGAGCCAGATGCGGGCATAACCCAGACCTAACCCAGGCCTAACCGGTGTTATCCTCTAAAATATTGATTGAAACCAGGTTTTATTGACTGCTTCAGTGTATTACCACATTACTACGTGATTCAAACACGGAAAAAACCCAGGATCTGGCCAACAAGTTTGCGAAAAAGGCGAAAGTATAAGTCAGATGCGCGCAAATCTCAGACCTAACCCAGACCTAACCGGTGTTATCCTCTAAAATATTGATCGAAACCAGGTTTTATTGACTGCTTCAGTTTGTTACCACATTACTACGTGATTCAAACACGAAAAAACCCCAGGATCTGGCCAACAAGTATGCGAAGAAGGCAAAATCATGAGCCAGATGCGGGCATAACCCAGACCTAACCCAGACCTAACCGGTGTTATCCTCTAAAATATTGATCGAAACCAGGTTTTATTGACTGCTTCAGTGTGTTACCACATTACTACGTGTTTCAAACACGGCAAATACCTAGGATCTGGCCAACAAGTTTGCGAAAATGCGAAAGTATAAGCCATATGCGCGCAAATCCCAGACCTAACCCAGACCTAACCGGTGTTATCCTCTAAAATATTGATCGAAACCAGGTTTTATTGACTGCTTCAGTGTATTACCACATTACTACGTGATTCAAACACGAAAAAAGCCCAGGATCTGGCCAACAAGTATGCGAAGAAGGCAAAATAATGAGCCAGATGCGGGCATAACCCAGACCTAACCCAGGCCTAACCGGTGTTATCCTCTAAAATATTGATTGAAACCAGGTTTTATTGACTGCTTCAGTGTATTACCACATTACTACGTGATTCAAACACGGAAAAAACCCAGGATCTGGCCAACAAGTATGCGAAGAAGGCAAAATCATGAGCCAGATGCGGGCATAACCCAGACCTAACCCAGACCTAACCGGTGTTATCCTCTAAAATATTGATCGAAACCAGGTTTAATTGACAGCTTCAGTGTGTGTTACCACATTACTACGTGATTCAAACACGAAAAAAACCCAGGATCTGGCCAACAAGTATGCGAAGAAGGCAAAATCATGAGCCAGATGCGGGCATATCCCGGACCTATCCCAGACCTAAGCGGTGTTATCCTCTAAAATATTGATCGAAACCAGGTTTAATTGACAGCTTCAGTGTGTGTTACCACATTACTACGTGATTCAAACACGAAAAAAACCCAGGATCTGGCCAACAAGTATGCGAAGAAGGCAAAATCATGAGCCAGATGCGGGCATATCCCGGACCTATCCCAGACCTAACCGGTGTTATCCTCTAAAATATTGATCGAAACCAGGTTTTATTGACTGCTTCAGTGTATTACCACATTACTACGTGATTCAAACACGAAAAAAGCCCGGGATCTGGCCAACAAGTATGCGAAGAAGGCAAAATAACGAGCCAGATGCGGGCATAACCCAGACCTAACCCAGGCCTAACCGGTGTTATCCTCTAAAATATTGATCGAAACCAGGTTTTATTGACTGCTTCAGTGTATTACCACATTACTACGTGATTCAAACACGGAAAAAACCCAGGATCTGGCCAACAAGTTTGCGAAAAAGGCGAAAGTATAAGCCAGATGCGCGCAAATCTCAGACCTAACCCAGACCTAACCGGTGTTATCCTCTAAAATATTGATCGAAACCAGGTTTTATTGACTGCTTCAGTTTGTTACTACATTACTACGTGATTCAAACACGAAAAAACCCCAGGATCTGGCGAACAAGTATGCGAAGAAGGCAAAATCATGAGCCAGATGCGGGCATAACCCAGACCTAACCCAGACCTAACCGGTGTTATCCTCTAAAATATTGATCGAAACCAGGTTTTATTGACTGCTTCAGTGTATTACCACATTACTACGTGATTCAAACACGAAAAAAGCCCAGGATCTGGCCAACAAGTATGCGAAGAAGGCAAAATCATGAGCCAGATGCGGGCATAACCCAGATCTAACCCAGACCTAACCGGTGTTATCCTCTAAAATATTGATCGAAACCAGGTTTAATTGACAGCTTCAGTGTGTTACCACATTACTACGTGTTTCAAACACGAAAAAAACCCAGGATCTGGCCAACTAGTATGCGAAGAAGGCAAAATCATGAGCCAGATGCGGGCATATCCCGGACCTAACCCAGACCTAACCGGTGTTATCCTCTAAAATATTGATCGAAACCAGGTTTAATTGACAGCTTTAGTGTGTGTTACCACATTACTACGTGATTCAAACACGAAAAAAACCCAGGATCTGGCCAACAAGTATGCGAAGAAGGCAAAATCATGAGCCAGATGCGGGCATATCCCGGACCTATCCCAGACCTAACCGGTGTTATCCTCTAAAATATAGATCGAAACCGGGTTTAATTGACTGCTTCAGTGTGTTACCACATTACTACGTGATTCAAACACGAAAAAAACCCAGGATCTGGCCAACAAGTATGCGAAGAAGGCAAAATCATGAGCCAGATGCGGGCATATCCCGGACCTATCCCAGACCTAACCGGTGTTATCCTCTAAAATATTGATCGAAACCAGGTTTTATTGACTGCTTCAGTGTATTACCACATTACTACGTGATTCAAACACGAAAAAAGCCCAGGATCGGGCCAACAAGTATGCGAAGAAGGCAAAATCATGAGCCAGATGCGGGCATAACCCAGACCTAACCCAGGCCTAACCGGTGTTATCCTCTAAAATATTGATCGAAACCAGGTTTTATTGACTGCTTCAGTGTGTTACCACATTACTACGTGATTCAAACACGAAAAAACCCCAGGATCTGGCCAACAAGTATGCGAAGAAGGCAAAATCATGAGCCAGATGCGGGCATAACCCAGACCTAACCCAGACCTAACCGGTGTTATCCTCTAAAATATTGATCGAAACCAGGTTTAATTGACAGCTTCAGTGTGTTACCACATTACTACGTGATTCAAACACGAAAAAAACCCAGGATCTGGCCAACAAGTATGCGATGAAGGCAAAATCATGAGCCAGATGCGGGCATAACCCAGACCTAACCCAGGCCTAACCGGTGTGATCCTCTAAAATATTGATCGAAACCAGGTTTTATTGACTGCTTCAGTGTATTACCACATTACTACGTGATTCAAACACGGAAAAAACCCAGGATCTGGCCAACAAGTTTGCGAAAAAGGCGAAAGTATAAGCCATATGCGCGCAAATCCCAGACCTAACCCAGACCTAACCGGTGTTATCCTCTAAAATATTGATCGAAACCAGGTTTAATTGACAGCTTCAGTGTGTTACCACATTACTACGTGATTCAAACACGAAAAAAGCCCAGGATCTGGCCAACAAGTATGCGAAGAAGGCAAAATCATGAGCCAGATGCGGGCATAACCCAGACCTAACCCAGACCTAACCGGTGTTATCCTCTAAAATATTGATCGAAACCAGGTTTTATTGACTGCTTCAGTGTGTTACCACATTACTACGTGTTTCAAACACGGCAAATACCCAGGATCTGGCCAACAAGTTTGCGAAAATGCGAAAGTATAAGCCATATGCGCGCAAATCCCAGACCTAACCCAGACCTAACCGGTGTTATCCTCTAAAATATTGATCGAAACCAGGTTTTATTGACTGCTTCAGTGTGTTACCACATTACTACGTGATTCAAACACGGAAAAGACCCAGGATCTGGCCAACAAGTATGCGAAGAAGGCAAAATCATCAGCCAGATGCGGGCATAACCCAGACCTAACCCAGACCTAACCGGTGTTATCCTCTAAAATATTGATCGAAACCAGGTTTAATTGACAGCTTCAGTGTGTGTTACCACATTACTACGTGATTCAAACACGAAAAAAACCCAGGATCTGGCCAACAAGTATGCGAAGAAGGCAAAATCATGAGCCAGATGCGGGCATATCCCGGACCTATCCCAGACCTAACCGGTGTTATCCTCTAAAATATTGATCGAAACCAGGTTTAATTGACTGCTTCAGTGTGTTACCACATTACTACGTGATTCAAACACGAAAAAAACCCAGGATCTGGCCAACAAGTATGCGAAGAAGGCAAAATCATGAGCCAGATGCGGGCATATCCCGGACCTATCCCAGACCTAACCGGTGTTATCCTCTAAAATATTGATCGAAACCAGGTTTTATTGACTGCTTCAGTGTATTACCACATTACTACGTGATTCAAACACGAAAAAAGCCCAGGATCTGGCCAACAAGTATGCGAAGAAGGCAAAATCATGAGCCAGATGCGGGCATAACCCAGACCTAACCCAGACCTAACCGGTGTTATCCTCTAAAATATTGATCGAAACCAGGTTTTATTGACTGCTTCAGTTTGTTACGACATTACTACGTGATTCAAACACGAAAAAACCCAGGATCTGGCCAACAAGTATGCGAAGAAGGCAAAATCATGAGCCAGATGCGGGCATAACCCAGACCTAACCCAGACCTAACCGTTGTTATCCGCTAAAATATTGATCGAAACCAGGTTTTATTGACTGCTTCAGTTTGTTACCACATTACTACGTGATTCAAACACGGAAAATACCCAGGATCTGGCCAACAAGTTTGCGAAAAAGGCGAAAGTATAAGCCAGATGCGCGCAAATCCCAGACCTAACCCAGACCTAACCGGTGTTATCCTCTAAAATATTGACCGAAACCAGGTTTTATTGACTGCTTCAGTGTGTTACCACATTACTACGTGATCAAACACGGAAAAAACCCAGGATCTGGCCAACAAGTTTGCGAAAAAGGTGAAAGTATAAGCCAGATGCGCGCATATCCCAGACCTAACCCAGACCTAACCGGTGTTATCCTCTAAAATATTGATCGAAACCAGGTTTAATTGACAGCTTCAGTGTGTTACCACATTACTACGTGATTCAAACACGAAAAAAACCCAGGATCTGGCCAACAAGTATGCGATGAAGGCAAAATCATGAGCCAGATGCGGGCATAACCCAGACCTAACCCAGGCCTAACCGGTGTTATCCTCTAAAATATTGATCGAAACCAGGTTTTATTGACTGCTTCAGTGTATTACCACATTACTACGTGATTCAAACACGGAAAAAACCCAGGATCTGGCCAACAAGTTTGCGAAAGAGGCGAAAGTATAAGCCAGATGCGCGCAAATCTCAGACCTAACCCAGACCTAACCGGTGTTATCCTCTAAAATATTGATCGAAACCAGGTTTTATTGACTGCTTCAGTTTGCTACCACATTACTACGTGATTCAAACACGAAAAAACCCCAGGATCTGGCCAACAAGTATGCGAAGAAGGCAAAATCATGAGCCAGATGCGGGCATAACCCAGACCTAACCCAGACCTAACCGGTGTTATCCTCTAAAATATTGATCGAAACCAGGTTTTATTGACTGCTTCAGTGTATTACCACATTACTACGCGATTCAAACACGAAAAAAGCCCATGATCTGGCCAACAAGTATGCGAAGAAGGCAAAATCATGAGCCAGATGCGGGCATAACCCAGACCTAACCCAGACCTAACCGGTGTTATCCTCTAAAATATTGATCGAAACCAGGTTTTATTGACTGCTTCAGTGTGTTACCACATTACTACGTGTTTCAAACACGGCAAATACCCAGGATCTGGCCAACAAGTTTGCGAAAATGCGAAAGTATAAGCCATATGCGCGCAAATCCCAGACCTAACCCAGACCTAACCGGTGTTATCCTCTAAAATATTGATCGAAACCAGGTTTTATTGACTGCTTCAGTGTGTTACCACATTACTACGTGATTCAAACACGGAAAAGACCCAGGATCTGGCCAACAAGTATGCGAAGAAGGCAAAATCATGAGCCAGATGCGGGCATAACCCAGACCTAACCCAGACCTAACCGGTGTTATCCTCTAAAATATTGATCGAAACCAGGTTTAATTGACAGCTTCAGTGTGTGTTACCACATTACTACGTGATTCAAACACGAAAAAAACCCAGGATCTGGCCAACAAGTATGCGAAGAAGGCAAAATCATGAGCCAGATGCGGGCATATCCCGGACCTATCCCAGACCTAACCGGTGTTATCCTCTAAAATATTGATCGAAACCAGGTTTTATTGACTGCTTCAGTGTATTACCACATTACTACGTGATTCAAACACGAAAAAAGCCCAGGATCTGGCCAACAAGTATGCGAAGAAGGCAAAATCATGAGCCAGATGCGGGCATAACCCAGACCTTTTTTTTTTTTTTTTTTATCGTTGTGAAATCCTCATGGACACCCCGGCTCCCTGGGGGGGAGGCCGGGGTAGTGCCGGACTCTTACCGGCTAAAACACCACGGTGACCGCCTGCGCCCTTTATCTGGGGAGAGTCACGGGAACCAAACTAGCGATACTACCGTGACTCTCCCCGTTGGGGCAACGCCCTACTACGGGCCCTTCCCGGGGGAGGAGATGTGATCCTCCTCCCCCGATGGGGGGCAAACATGATTGATTGCCCCCCGGCGACGCCGCGCGGTCACACGCGACGTCGCCCCACTCGTGCCGTTGCTACTAGCCGCGACCGGGCCCCCACCCGATCGCGACCACGGCTGCGGGGCCGGCTAACACTGCCGCCCCCGCTAAATGGGGCCCCTGTCACGGGCCCCCGGTCCGGTGATGGGCTGGGTGCGAGAGGGAATGAGGGAATAAAGTCCCTCACCTCGCACCACTAACACCATCACCGACCCCTTCGCGCTCCGCCTGCCACGGGGAGCGGTGGAGGGTCTTACGGTCGGCGTCGCCGCCTGCCCCCCACCTCCTCACGCGCCCTCTCGGCGTCTTCCTTGGCGGCCATGACCTCTTCACAAAACAAGGCCATGGCCGCCCACGCCTCCTCGCTGCCGACCATTGCCCGTATGACGGCCGGCAGCGAGAGGTCCGCTCCAATCGCTCTAACGAGGACACCGCGCTGAGCTGTCCACGCCGGACAAATTTCCAACGTGTGCTGCGCGGTGTCCTCCCTTCCCCTGCAATGATGGCACGCAGCCGTCGCCTCCCGCCCTATCCGATGCAGGTACCGACCGAAGCAACCGTGTCCGGTCAGTACCTGTGTCAGGCGGTAGGTGGGCGTACCCCAGCTACGGCCCACCCAGGCATAAAACACTGGGCGGACCGCCGCGGCGACGCGATCATCCTGCTGGTCTGGCTTCGATAACCAGACCAGCCACCGACTATAGACGCGTCGCCGCGCCTGGCTCCGGGCCCTGGCGGCCTCCTCGCCATGCGGGTCCACGCCCCGCTGGCGAAGGTCGCAGAGGCTTTGATACACCTCTGCGTCCATTTTCGCCAGCAGGTGAAACGGTGCGGAACCCGCTAGCAAGGTGGCGGCTGTGTAGGAGATCGTGCGATAACCCCGCACGACTCTGATGGCGACCAACCTCTGTAACCGACGGAGTACAAATGCACCCCGCCGATTGGCCATCAGACCGCCGGCCCATATCGGCGCGCCATAAAGCGCCATGGACCGGACGACTCCCAAATACAGCCGCCGTGCCGCCATGTTGGGTCCCCCGAGATTAGGCATTATGCGGCCTAACGCGGCCACTGCCCTCTCGATACGGGGACCCAACCCTTCCAAATGATGCCCGAACCGCCAGTAGCTGTCGAGGGTGAGGCCCAGATACTTCATCCGGCGCCCCACCGCGACTTGGGCTCCGCCCACCCGTAGAGACGCCTGGCGCGGCACCCCGCGACCACTGACGTTACACAGCCAGATGGCCTCGGTCTTCTGGGGTGCCACGCGCAACCCCAGACGCTCCACTTCGGCAACGACTCGTGCCGTCCCTTCCTCCGCGAGGGCCACGGCCCTCCTCCACGTGTCCCCGTCGGCTATCACCAGGGTGTCGTCGGCATAACAAATCAACGACACGCCGACGGGGAGTTCTGCCCGCAGCACCGCATCGTAGGCCAAGTTCCACAAGAGCGGCCCTAGGACCGACCCCTGTGGAACCCCGCGGTGCACCGCTCTCTGCTCCATCCCGTTCCGACCCGGATATTGGACTACCCTGCCCCGAAGATAATCCCCGATCAGTCGGCATAGATAGGCGGGCACCCGGTGGTACTGGAGTGCCCGACCTATCGCCCCCCAGGAGACGGTATTGAAGGCGTTGGCAATGTCTAATGAGACTGCCAACGCCACACCCCTCCGGGAGATTGCCGATTCCGCCAGGGTCCGCACTGTCGCTATGGCGTCGACTGTGGAGCGGCCCCGGCGAAAGCCGAACTGTCGGTCGGCCAGATCGGGGCCGACGCGGGACAGGTGCCCCTCGAGACGGGATACAATGACCCGCTCGAGGAGCTTCCCAGCCTCGTCCAGCAAGCATATCGGGCGGAACGCGGATGGAGAGTCCGCGGGCTTCCCAGGCTTGTGAAGGAGGACCAACCTCGCTACCTTCCACATGGGGGGGAACTGACCGGTCCGCAGGCACGCGTCAAAGACGCTAATCAGCCCGGCCCCCAGAACGCCCACCGCTACTGCCCAGGCCCTGCCAGGTGTGCCGTCCGGTCCTGGCGCCGTCTTCTTGGCAGCCATTCTCCGGACGGCCCTGGCCAGCTCCTCCTCGGAGACCCCCAGTTCGTCGGACCACCAAGGCGGGTGATCCGGCTGTGGCTCGGGGGGATGCAGGAACGCCTCTCCCCCAACGGGGAAGAGGACGCGCATAGTTACCCCGAGCAGCTGGGGGTCGAGACTCTCTGTGATCGGGGGCGCCCATGATCGCATCTTCCCTGCGACCATATGATAAGGGCGCCCCCAGGGATTTGCATCCAGAGAGCCGAGGAGCTCCGTCCATGCCTGGGCTTTCGCGGTTGCGATGGCCCGGCGGAGGGTCCTTCGCGCCAGGGAAAATTCCCCGCGCAACCTCACCACCTCTGCCTCCGTCGCCCCGCGCCGTCTCCTGGCGCGGGTGTACTGGCGTCGAGCGAGGACACACCGAGTGCGTAAGTCCTCGATCTCGCCCGACCACCAGTACACGGACCCCCCTCGGCTCGGGGCGGTGGCCCGCGGCATGACTGCGTCGCATAAGGACGTCATAGTCTCGCGGAACCAACGCGCCCCAGCAGAAGGATTGCCGAGGGTCCGGCGTGGCATCTCCTGCCATGCCACAACGGAGGCTGCCATCGCTAGGGCGTCCGGGTCCAGCCTCTTGGCGGACCAGCGTGGCGCCAGGTGTACTTCCCTGCCCGGTTGGCGGGGTCCATTTACGCCGGGGGTCGCGGATACGGTAAACGTTATATAGAGGTGGTCGCTTAACGTGGCCACCTCTTCCGCAACCCTCCAGTCGGACACACGGCGCGCTATGGCGGGGCTCGCCAACGAAATGTCGACGATCGACTCGCCCCGCGCGTGCACGCACGTGCTCACGGCCCCTTCATTCAAAACTACGAGGCCGTGACCCGCCGCCCATTCGAGCATCGCGTCGCCCTTCACGGTCGTCCTGGGGCAGCCCCACGCTGCAGCGTGGGCGTTGAAATCACCCAGGACGAGTACCCCACTGGCGAGATGTGGGGAGATGCGTCTCCCCACCTCGTCGAGGTACGCCTCAAATTCGCTGAGGCCCATAGCGGGCGACGCGTAACACCCGGCAACCACCAGTTCCCCCCACTTCACCGCCACAAAACCGTGGCCCCTCCCCACGACAGAGCACGGCAGCGTGCCGCGTCCGTACTGCCAAGTGATCGCCGAGACACCGTTAAGGTCCCCTACCCAAGCTGGGTGTTTGGGGACACGGTAGGGCTCGGCGATCACGGCCATCCCAATGTTCCACTGCCGGAGGGTTTGAAGCATGAGATCCTGGGCCCCCCGGCAGTGGTTCAAATTGACCTGGAGGAGGCGTTGAGACATTATCGGGTCTCACCCGCGGCCTCCTCCAGGCCTCCCCTTCCAACGTTTAGGGGCGCCTCTGCGCGCCCCGGATCTTTGCCGCCGTACGAGGCCATCACCCCACGACTAAGGGGCTCTGACCCGCACGGCGACTGTGCTGCCGCTTGTGGTGGGGGCTCTGCAGCACCCCCACCAGACAGCACGCCTTCCGATTTCGTGGAGGTGGAGGGCGCTGAGTCGTTAGGCGCCACATCCACCTCCATCATCTCCGTCATCGGCGGGGGTGCGGGTGCACACCCTACCACCTTCACTGCCGCCGCGACAGGTGCTGGGGCGGGAGTAAACCCCGACGCCACAGCAGGGGACGGCTGGGAACAAGCCGCCCCCTGAACATCCATCGCGACGGACAGCGGTGCCGGCTCAACACCAGCCGGCACCGTGGATGGGGGCACAACCGCACCCCTTGTCTTCTTCCCCTTCCGTTTGGGGGGACGGCACGCCGCCCCACCCATTCGGTGATCCGCTGGCCGCCCCAAGCCCACACAAAGGGGGCATTTAGGGGCGGCCGTGCACTCCCGCGCAGTGTGAGAGGCCCCTCCGCAGCGGTAGCAGAGGCCGCTGCGATCAACGGTGCTGGTGCACCGCTGCCGGACATGGCCGAACTCTAGGCAGCGGTGACACTGCAGCGGCCTCGCTGCGAGGACTGCCAGCCGGGCCTCGAAGAAGCCGACCATAAGTCGGCCGGACTTCGCGAGCTTGGTTGCAGCGCGAAGGGGACAGCGGGCCCAGGCAGTAAACATGCCCGAGCTGTCCCGACGGAGGTCAGCAACGTTGACCTCCGCTTCGCCGCAACCCCCGGCTGTGGCAAGGGCCTCCCTGACAGCCTGCTGGGTGGCTGCCTCCGACAGGCCGGACACCCTTAACTCGGCCTGTTTTTGGGGGCAAGCCACCCGAACACCCTCGACCTGAAGGGCCCCCTCGAGACGCGCCCTCAGGGCTGTCGCCTTCTCCTTTCCCTTTTCGCCGGGGATCGCTAGAAGCAGCGCCCCGGTGACCGCCCTGGTTGGACGCATCCCTGTGATCCCGAGATCTTTGCAGATCCCGGGCATCACCCTTGTAAGTAAGGGGCCCAAATCCTTTTCGCGCCCTGCGGCGGCGGTCACCGAGACAGCCGCATTTTTCGGCAGCCTCGGTAGCTTGACCGCCGCGGGCTGGGCACCAACCTTCCTCTTACTGGCAGCTGCAGTATTTGCGGCTGGCCGGTTGGCTGCGGGTAGTTTCCCGCTTTTCGCGGAGGCTGCGGTAGGAGTCGAACCCCTATCACCGCCTTTGCCTTTACCCCTCCTAACCACCTCAGCCCAGGAGCCCAACACACCACTGGTGGGGGCAGGGACGGGCTGTGGCGCAGTGTCCTTCGCGGGTCGGGCGGACTTGCCGCTATCCGCCCTGGGAGGTGGCTGAGGGGGACTTTGCGCGGCCTTCGTTGGCGCCTTCGATTTCGGGGCGGATGCGGGGCAATTACCAGCACCACTCCTCGCCGGGGTTGGCTTTGCGGGTGCCCCGGGCGCTTTCACGGGGGCTGACGCGCCCCCATGTTTTGCCACTGCGGCTCCCTTCGTCTTCCCTTTTACCGTATCTGTCTCCGCCGGCTTAGCACATTTCGATGAGCTCGCCGCGGCCGGGGCCGCTCCCACGGATGCAGCTGGGGCCAGTTGACCTCTCCCGAGTGGCGGGCGGGACACAGCCCGCCAAACCGCTTCAAAGCGGGCATCTATCCGGCCCTCCACGGCCGATAAGTGCCCCGCCATCTCGGAAACCCTTTGCACGACTTCGGTCATCATGACCACCAAAGGATTTCCGGAGGCGGGACTCTCCTCCTCGCACGGGACCGGCCGAAGTGCAGACGACGGTCCAGGGACCGCCGCCTCGACATCCATTCCGGAGTCCCCCCCGTCAAACGTGGATGGAAGGAGGCCCCTCCGGCGCGGTCGAGGGACACAGGGAAGCGCGTGGTCCAGTGGCGTATCGCCAGCCACCTCCTCTCCCACTTTCAACAGCCTCCGCTGCTCCTCTTTGGACCTTAGGCGGCCCACTTCCCGCCTAAGGTGCTCCAACTCCCTGTCCTTGACCCTCACGGTCTCGGACAGGGTGGTGGCGGTCTTATCCGCCACCTCCAGTCTCTTCTCGAGGGCCTTGGCCCTCCGCTCCCATTCGCCTTGGCGAATAACTACCTCCCGGGCCGGCCTGTTGGGATTTTCGGCACGGTCAGCTCTGCCGTGCAGTTCCTCGGCGCTGACCATTGCCACCCGAGCTGCCAAACGGAGTCCGCGGATGTCCGTCGTCTTGAGGTGGCTTGCGGTGTCTGCCACCTTGACGACGGACTCCAATTGCTCCTTAAGCCGGCCCAGGAGCTCGTCCAATTTCATGACCTCCGCTATATTGCGGAGGTCTCCCTGCTTTGGCAGGGCCTTCATCCCTGGACCCAACTTTTTTGGGTCCGCAAAGATACCCCTAGGCCTGCCAGCCCCGGGGCCCTTCCTTTTCCTTTTCCGGGGCCCATAATCCTCTTCGCCTGAGTCGACGCTCTCACTTTCGTTGGCGGTAGATCGGTTTGGCGCCCATTCAGCTTCGTCCATAGAGCCGTCGTCGATGAGGGTAATGGACTCCCCGACGCACGACGTAGCCACGTCTTTGCCCTGGACCGCGACGCTCAGCGAGAGCTGCGGTCCCGCGGCACCATGCCTCTTCCGAGGAGGAGAATCTTTCCCTGCCTTACGCCACTCCGTGGCATTTAGCCGCTCCAGGCTAACTACGGGGACGGGACTGTACCTCTGATGGTCATCCTGCCCCCCAAGGTGGATCCCCAGCGGAGGATTAACCACCTCCACAACCCTGACCGTGGGTTTAACCCCACCAGGGAGTGGTCCATCAATCCCATTGCCGATAAAATCCTTCTCATTTGCCGATATGCTTGCCTGTCCGTTCTCTGTGTTTCCAGTCCTGTTTGTTTGTGTTTGAGAGTTAAGATCCATTATTAATCCCACGAGTGTGGTCGGAAAACAGGTCACCCCAGGCAGAGCCGCCTTGCGTGGGGAAGCCTAATACTCCGGGGGTTCGGCAGGTGCCCCCGGAGGTGGTCGCTAGGGATTGGGCCTTCTCTCCCAACCGTGCATCCCATCGCCGCGCACCATAACTTAGGATTAGAGGGTAATTTATAGAGTTACCATCCTCGCGGCCCAGGCGGTTAAGCCAAGGCCCCCGTTCCTCCTGCCGTCACGTACCATTCACAAAACTAAAAATGGAGTTGTGAATGGGTCGTTGCGACGACCAACAGGAGGTTTACGGTGTGATTAGCATCAGGTACCTCGGGGTCGCTACGCCCCGTACTGCGCCGGACACCTGGCCGGACACAGCCCCTGAGGGAGGCATAACCCAGACCTAACCCAGACCTAACCGGTGTTATCCTCTAAAATATTGATCGAAACCAGGTTTTATTGACTGCTTCAGTTTGTTACGACATTACTACGTGATTCAAACACGAAAAAAACCCAGGATCTGGCCAACAAGTATGCGAAGAAGGCAAAATCATGAGCCAGATGCGGGCATAACCCAGACCTAACCCAGACCTAACCGTTGTTATCCGCTAAAATATTGATCGAAACCAGGTTTTATTGACTGCTTCAGTTTGTTACCACATTACTACGTGATTCAAACACGGAAAATACCCAGGATCTGGCCAACAAGTTTGCGAAAAAGGCGAAAGTATAAGCCAGATGCGCGCAAATCCCAGACCTAACCCAGACCTAACCGGTGTTATCCTCTAAAATATTGACCGAAACCAGGTTTTATTGACTGCTTCAGTGTGTTACCACATTACTACGTGATCAAACACGGAAAAAACCCAGGATCTGGCCAACAAGTTTGCGAAAAAGGTGAAAGTATAAGCCAGATGCGCGCATATCCCAGACCTAACCCAGACCTAACCGGTGTTATCCTCTAAAATATTGATCGAAACCAGGTTTAATTGACAGCTTCAGTGTGTTACCACATTACTACGTGATTCAAACACGAAAAAAACCCAGGATCTGGCCAACAAGTATGCGATGAAGGCAACATCATGAGCCAGATGCGGGCATAACCCAGACCTAACCCAGGCCTAACCGGTGTTATCCTCTAAAATATTGATCGAAACCAGGTTTTATTGACTGCTTCAGTGTATTACCACATTACTACGTGATTCAAACACGGAAAAAACCCAGGATCTGGCCAACAAGTTTGCGAAAGAGGCGAAAGTATAAGCCAGATGCGCGCAAATCTCAGACCTAACCCAGACCTAACCGGTGTTATCCTCCAAAATATTGATCGAAACCAGGTTTTATTGACTGCTTCAGTTTGTTACCACATTACTACGTGATTCAAACACGAAAAAACCCCAGGATCTGGCCAACAAGTATGCGAAGAAGGCAAAATCATGAGCCAGATGCGGGCATAACCCAGACCTAACCCAGACCTAACCGGTGTTATCCTCTAAAATATTGATCGAAACCAGGTTTTATTGACTGCTTCAGTGTATTACCACATTACTACGTGATTCAAACACGAAAAAAGCCCAGGATCTGGCCAACAAGTATGCGAAGAAGGCAAAATCATGAGCCAGATGCGGGCATAACCCAGACCTAACCCAGACCTAACCGGTGTTATCCTCTAAAATATTGATCGAAACCAGGTTTAATTGACAGCTTCAGTGTGTTACCACATTACTACGTGTTTCAAACACGAAAAAAACCCAGGATCTGGCCAACAAGTATGCGAAGAAGGCAAAATCATGAGCCAGATGCGGGCATAACCCAGACCTAACCCAGACCTAACCGGTGCTATCCTCTAAAATATTGATCGAAACCAGGTTTTATTGACTGCTTCAGTGTATTACCACATTACTACGTGATTCAAACACGAAAAAAGCCCAGGATCTGGCCAACAAGTATGCGAAGAAGGCAAAATCATGAGCCAGATGCGGGCATAACCCAGACCTAACCCAGACCTAACCGTTGTTATCCGCTAAAATATTGATCGAAACCAGGTTTTATTGACTGCTTCAGTTTGTTACCACATTACTACGTGATTCAAACACGGAAAATACCCAGGATCTGGCCAACAAGTTTGCGAAAAAGGCGAAAGTATAAGCCAGATGCGCGCAAATCCCAGACCTAACCCAGACCTAGCCGGTGTTATCCTCTAAAATATTGACCGAAACCAGGTTTTATTGACTGCTTCAGTGTGTTACCACATTACTACGTGATCAAACACGGAAAAAACCCAGGATCTGGCCAACAAGTTTGCGAAAAAGGTGAAAGTATAAGCCAGATGCGCGCATATCCCAGACCTAACCCAGACCTAACCGGTGTTATCCTCTAAAATATTGATCGAAACCAGGTTTAATTGACAGCTTCAGTGTGTTACCACATTACTACGTGATTCAAACACGAAAAAAACCCAGGATCTGGCCAACAAGTATGCGATGAAGGCAACATCATGAGCCAGATGCGGGCATAACCCAGACCTAACCCAGGCCTAACCGGTGTTATCCTCTAAAATATTGATCGAAACCAGGTTTTATTGACTGCTTCAGTGTATTACCACATTACTACGTGATTCAAACACGGAAAAAACCCAGGATCTGGCCAACAAGTTTGCGAAAAAGGCGAAAGTATAAGCCAGATGCGCGCAAATCTCATACCTAACCCAGACCTAACCGGTGTTATCCTCTAAAATATTGATCGAAACCAGGTTTTATTGACTGCTTCAGTTTGTTACCACATTACTACGTGATTCAAACACGAAAAAACCCCAGGATCTGGCCAACAAGTATGCGAAGAAGGCAAAATCATGAGCCAGATGCGGGCATAACCCAGACCTAACCCAGACCTAACCGGTGTTATCCTCTAAAATATTGATCGAAACCAGGTTTTATTGACTGCTTCAGTGTATTACCACATTACTACGTGATTCAAACACGAAAAAAGCCCAGGATCTGGCCAACAAGTATGCGAAGAAGGCAAAATCATGAGCCAGATGCGGGCATAACCCAGACCTAACCCAGACCTAACCGGTGTTATCCTCTAAAATATTGATCGAAACCAGGTTTTATTGACTGCTTCAGTGTGTTACCACATTACTACGTGTTTCAAACACGGCAAATACCCAGGATCTGGCCAACAAGTTTGCGAAAATGCGAAAGTATAAGCCATATGCGCGCAAATCCCAGACCTAACCCAGACCTAACCGGTGTTATCCTCTAAAATATTGATCGAAACGAGGTTTTCTTGACTGCTTCAGTGTGTTACCACATTACTACGTGATTCAAACACGGAAAAAACCCAGGATCTGGCCAACAAGTATGCGAAGAAGGCAAAATCATGAGCCAGATGCGGGCATAACCCAGACCTAACCCAGACCTAACCGGTGTTATCCTCTAAAATATTGATCGAAACCAGGTTTAATTGGCAGCTTCAGTGTGTTACCACATTACTACGTGTTTCAAACACGAAAAAAACCCAGGATCTGGCCAACAAGTATGCGAAGAAGGCAAAATCATGAGCCAGATGCGGGCATATCCCGGACCTAACCCAGACCTAACCGGTGTTATCCTCTAAAATATTGATCGAAACGAGGTTTAATTGACAGCTTCAGTGTGTGTTACCACATTACTACGTGATTCAAACACGAAAAAAACCCAGGATCTGGCCAACAAGTATGCGAAGAAGGCAAAATCATGAGCCAGATGCGGGCATATCCCGGACCTATCCCAGACCTAACCGGTGTTATCCTCTAAAATATTGATCGAAACCAGGTTTAATTGACTGCTTCAGTGTGTTACCACATTACTACGTGATTCAAACACGAAAAAAACCCAGGATCTGGCCAACAAGTATGCGAAGAAGGCAAAATCATGAGCCAGGTGCGGACATATCCCGGACCTATCCCAGACCTAACCGGTGTTATCCTCTAAAATATTGATCGAAACCAGGTTTTATTGACTGCTTCAGTGTATTACCACATTACTACGTGATTCAAACACGGAAAAAACCCAGGATCTGGCCAACAAGTTTGCGAAAGAGGCGAAAGTATAAGCCAGATGCGCGCAAATCTCAGACCTAACCCAGACCTAACCGGTGTTATCCTCTGAAATATTGATCGAAACCAGGTTTTATTGACTGCTTCAGTTTGTTACCACATTACTACGTGATTCAAACACGAAAAAACCCCAGGATCTGGCCAACAAGTATGCGAAGAAGGCAAAATCATGAGCCAGATGCGGGCATAACCCAGACCTAACCCAGACCTAACCGGTGTTATCCTCTAAAATATTGATCGAAACCAGGTTTTATTGACTGCTTCAGTGTATTACCACATTACTACGTGATTCAAACACGAAAAAAGCCCAGGATCTGGCCAACAAGTATGCGAAGAAGGCAAAATCATGAGCCAGATGCGGGCATAACCCAGACCTAACCCAGACCTAACCGGTGTTATCCTCTAAAATATTGATCGAAACCAGGTTTAATTGACAGCTTCAGTGTGTTACCACATTACTACGTGTTTCAAACACGAAAAAAACCCAGGATCTGGCCAACAAGTATGCGAAGAAGGCAAAATCATGAGCCAGATGCGGGCATAACCCAGACCTAACCCAGACCTAACCGGTGTTATCCTCTAAAATATTGATCGAAACCAGGTTTAATTGACAGCTTCAGTGTGTTACCACATTACTACGTGTTTCAAACACGAAAAAAACCCAGGATCTGGCCAACAAGTATGCGAAGAAGGCAAAATCATGAGCCAGATGCGGGCATATCCCGGACCTATCCCAGACCTAACCGGTGTTATCCTCTAAAATATTGATCGAAACCAGGTTTAATTGACTGCTTCAGTGTGTTACCACATTACTACGTGATTCAAACACGAAAAAAACCCAGGATCTGGCCAACAAGTATGCGAAGAAGGCAAAATCATGAGCCAGATGCGGGCATATCCCGGACCTATCCCAGACCTAACCGGTGTTATCCTCTAAAATATTGATCGAAACCAGGTTTTATTGACTGCTTCAGTGTATTACCACATTACTACGTGATTCAAACACGAAAAAAGCCCAGGATCTGGCCAACAAGTATGCGAAGAAGGCAAAATCATGAGCCAGATGCGGGCATATCCCGGACCTATCCCAGACCTAACCGGTGTTATCCTCTAAAATATTGATCGAAACCAGGTTTAATTGACTGCTTCAGTGTGTTACCACATTACTACGTGATTCAAACACGAAAAAAACCCAGGATCTGGCCAACAAGTATGCGAAGAAGGCAAAATCATGAGCCAGGTGCGGACATATCCCGGACCTATCCCAGACCTAACCGGTGTTATCCTCTAAAATATTGATCGAAACCAGGTTTTATTGACTGCTTCAGTGTATTACCACATTACTACGTGATTCAAACACGGAAAAAACCCAGGATCTGGCCAACAAGTTTGCGAAAGAGGCGAAAGTATAAGCCAGATGCGCGCAAATCTCAGACCTAACCCAGACCTAACCGGTGTTATCCTCTGAAATATTGATCGAAACCAGGTTTTATTGACTGCTTCAGTTTGTTACCACATTACTACGTGATTCAAACACGAAAAAACCCCAGGATCTGGCCAACAAGTATGCGAAGAAGGCAAAATCATGAGCCAGATGCGGGCATAACCCAGACCTAACCCAGACCTAACCGGTGTTATCCTCTAAAATATTGATCGAAACCAGGTTTTATTGACTGCTTCAGTGTATTACCACATTACTACGTGATTCAAACACGAAAAAAGCCCAGGATCTGGCCAACAAGTATGCGAAGAAGGCAAAATCATGAGCCAGATGCGGGCATAACCCAGACCTAACCCAGACCTAACCGGTGTTATCCTCTAAAATATTGATCGAAACCAGGTTTAATTGACAGCTTCAGTGTGTTACCACATTACTACGTGTTTCAAACACGAAAAAAACCCAGGATCTGGCCAACAAGTATGCGAAGAAGGCAAAATCATGAGCCAGATGCGGGCATAACCCAGACCTAACCCAGACCTAACCGGTGTTATCCTCTAAAATATTGATCGAAACCAGGTTTAATTGACAGCTTCAGTGTGTTACCACATTACTACGTGTTTCAAACACGAAAAAAACCCAGGATCTGGCCAACAAGTATGCGAAGAAGGCAAAATCATGAGCCAGATGCGGGCATATCCCGGACCTAACCCAGACCTAACCGGTGTTATCCTCTAAAATATTGATGGAAACCAGGTTTAATTGACAGCTTCAGTGTGTGTTACCACATTACTACGTGATTCAAACACGAAAAAAACCCAGGATCTGGCCAACAAGTATGCGAAGAAGGCAAAATCATGAGCCAGATGCGGGCATATCCCGGACCTATCCCAGACCTAACCGGTGTTATCCTCTAAAATATTGATCGAAACCAGGTTTAATTGACTGCTTCAGTGTGTTACCACATTACTACGTGATTCAAACACGAAAAAAACCCAGGATCTGGCCAACAAGTATGCGAAGAAGGCAAAATCATGAGCCAGATGCGGGCATATCCCGGACCTATCCCAGACCTAACCGGTGTTATCCTCTAAAATATTGATCGAAACCAGGTTTTATTGACTGCTTCAGTGTATTACCACATTACTACGTGATTCAAACACGAAAAAAGCCCAGGATCTGGCCAACAAGTATGCGAAGAAGGCAAAATCATGAGCCAGATGCGGGCATAACCCAGACCTAACCCAGGCCTAACCGGTGTTATCCTCTAAAATATTGATCGAAACCAGGTTTTATTGACTGCTTCAGTGTAGTACCACATTACTACGTGATTCAAACACGGAAAAAACCCAGGATCTGGCCAACAAGTTTGCGAAAAAGGCGAAAGTATAAGCCAGATGCGCGCAAATCTCAGACCTAACCCAGACCTAACCGGTGTTATCCTCTAAAATATTGATCGAAACCAGGTTTTATTGACTGCTTCAGTTTGTTACTACATTACTACGTGATTCAAACACGAAAAAACCCCAGGATCTGGCCAACAAGTATGCGAAGAAGCAAAATCATGAGCCAGATGCGGGCATAACCCAGACCTAACCCAGACCTAACCGGTGTTATCCTCTAAAATATTGATCGAAACCAGGTTTTATTGACTGCTTCAGTGTATTACCACATTACTACGTGATTCAAACACGAAAAAAGCCCAGGATCTGGCCAACAAGTATGCGAAGAAGGCAAAATCATGAGCCAGATGCGGGCATAACCCAGACCTAACCCAGACCTAACCGGTGTTATCCTCTAAAATATTGATCGAAACCAGGTTTTACTGACTGCTTCAGTGTGTTACCACATTACTACGTGTTTCAAACACGGCAAATACCCAGGATCTGGCCAACAAGTTTGCGAAAATGCGAAAGTATAAGCCATATGCGCGCAAATCCCAGACCTAACCCAGACCTAACTGGTGTTATCCTCTAAAATATTGATCGAAACCAGGTTTTATTGACTGCTTCAGTTTGTTACTACATTACTACGTGATTCAAACACGAAAAAACCCCAGGATCTGGCCAACAAGTATGCGAAGAAGCAAAATCATGAGCCAGATGCGGGCATAACCCAGACCTAACCCAGACCTAACCGGTGTTATCCTCTAAAATATTGATCGAAACCAGGTTTTATTGACTGCTTCAGTGTATTACCACATTACTACGTGATTCAAACACGAAAAAAGCCCAGGATCTGGCCAACAAGTATGCGAAGAAGGCAAAATTATGAGCCAGATGCGGGCATAACCCAGACCTAACCCAGACCTAACCGGTGTTATCCTCTAAAATATTGATCGAAACCAGGTTTTACTGACTGCTTCAGTGTGTTACCACATTACTACGTGTTTCAAACACGGCAAATACCCAGGATCTGGCCAACAAGTTTGCGAAAATGCGAAAGTATAAGCCATATGCGCGCAAATCCCAGACCTAACCCAGACCTAACCGGTGTTATCCTCTAAAATATTGATCGAAACCAGGTTTTATTGGATGCTTCAGTGTGTTACCACATTACTACGTGATTCAAACACGGAAAAAACCCAGGATCTGGCCAACAAGTATGCGATGAAGCCAAAATCATGAGCCATATGCGGGCATTACCCAGACCTAACCCAGACCTAACCGGTGTTATCC
Organism: Colletes latitarsis; assembly: GCF_051014445.1. NCBI lineage: Eukaryota > Metazoa > Arthropoda > Insecta > Hymenoptera > Colletidae > Colletes > Colletes latitarsis. Next base: position 1,654,020 of record NW_027488381.1, on the reverse strand, counting down.
TCTAAAATATTGATCGAAACCAGGCTTAATTGACTGCTTCAGTGTGTTACCACATTACTACGTGATTCAAACACGAAAAAAACCCAAGATCTGGCCAACAAGTATGCGAAGAAGGCAAAATCATGAGCCAGATGCGGGCATAACCCAGACCTAACCCAGACCTAACCGGTGTTATCCTCTAAAATATTGATCGAAACCAGGTTTAATTGACAGCTTCAGTGTGTTACCACATTACTACGTGATTCAAACACGAAAAAAACCCAGGATCTGGCCAACAAGTATGCGAAGAAGGCAAAATCATGAGCCAGATGCGGGCATATCCCGGACCTAACCCAGACCTAACCGGTGTTATCCTCTAAAATATTGATCGAAACCAGGTTTAATTGACAGCTTCAGTGTGTTACCACATTACTACGTGATTCAAACACGAAAAAAACCCAGGATCTGGCCAACAAGTATGCGAAGAAGGCAAAATCATGAGCCAGATGCGGGCATATCCCGGACCTATCCCAGACCTAACCGGTGTTATCCTCTAAAATATTGATCGAAACCAGGTTTAATTGACTGCTTCAGTGTGTTACCACATTACTACGTGATTCAAACACGAAAAAAGCCCAGGATCTGGCCAACAGTTATGCGAAGAAGGCAAAATCATGAGCCAGATGCGGGCATATCCCGGACCTATCCCAGACCTAACCGGTGTTATCCTCTAAAATATTGATCGAACACAGGTTTAATTGACTGCTTCAGTGTATTACCACATTACTACGTGATTCAAACACGAAAAAAGCCCAGGATCTGGCCAACAAGTATGCGAAGAAGGCAAAATCATGAGCCAGATGCGGGCATAACCCAGACCTAACCCAGACCTAACCGGTGTTATCCTCTAAAATATTGATCGAAACCAGGTTTTATTGACTGCTTCAGTGTATTACCACATTACTACGTGATTCAAACACGAAAAAAGCCCAGGATCTGGCCAACAAATATGCGAAGAAGGCAAAATCATGAGCCAGATGCGGGCATATCCCGGAACTATCCCAGACCTAACCGGTGTTATCCTCTAAAATATTGATCGAAACCAGGTTTAATTGACTGCTTCAGTGTGTTACCACATTACTATGTGATTCAAACACGAAAAAACCCCAGGATCTGGCCAACAAGTATGCGAAGAAGGCAAAATCATGAGCCAGATGCGGGCATAACCCAGACCTAACCCAGACCTAACCTGTGTTTTCCTCTAAAATATTGATCGAAACCAGGTTTTATTGACTGCTTCAGTTTGTTACCACATTACTACGTGATTCAAACACGAAAAAAACCCAGGATCTGGCCAACAAGTATGCGAAGAAGGCAAAATCATGAGCCACATGCGGGCATAACCTAGACCTAACCCAGACCTAACCGGTGTTATCCGCTAAAATATTGATCGAAACCAGGTTTTATTGACTGCTTCAGTTTGTTACCACATTTCTACGTGATTCAAACACGGAAAATACCCAGGATCTGGCCAACAAGTTTGTGAAAAAGGCGAAAGTATAAGCCAGATGCGCGCAAATCCCAGACCTAACCCAGACCTAACCGGTGTTATCCTCTAAAATATTGACCGAAACCAGGTTTTATTGACTGCTTCAGTGTGTTACCACATTACTACGTGATCAAACACGGAAAAAACCCAGGATCTGGCCAACAAGTTTGCGAAAGAGGTGAAAGTATAAGCCAGATGCGCGCATATCCCAGACCTAACCCAGACCTAACCGGTGTTATCCTCTAAAATATTGATCGAAACCAGGTTTAATTGACAGCTTCAGTGTGTTACCACATTACTACGTGATTCAAACACGAAAAAAACCCAAGATCTGGCCAACAAGTATGCGAAGAAGGCAAAATCATGAGCCAGATGCGGGCATAACCCAGACCTAACCCAGACCTAACCGGTGTTATCCTCTAAAATATTGATCGAACCAGGTTTAATTGACAGCTTCAGTGTGTTACCACATTACTACGTGATTCAAACACGAAAAAAACCCAGGATCTGGCCAACAAGTATGCGAAGAAGGCAAAATCATGAGCCAGATGCGGGCATATCCCGGACCTAACCCAGACCTAACCGGTGTTATCCTCTAAAATATTGATCGAAACCAGGTTTAATTGACAGCTTCAGTGTGTCACCACATTACTACGTGATTCAAACACGAAAAAAGCCCAGGATCTGGCCAACAAGTATGCGAAGAAGGCAAAATCATGAGCCAGATGCGGGCATATCCCGGACCTATCCCAGACCTAACCGGTGTTATCCTCTAAAATATTGATCGAAACCAGGTTTAATTGACTGCTTCAGTGTGCTACCACATTACTACGTGATTCAAACACGAAAAAAACTCAGGATCTGGCCAACAAGTATGTGAAGAAGGCAAAATCATGAGCCAGATGCGGGCATATCCCGGACCTATCCCAGACCTAACCGGTGTTATCCTCTAAAATATTGATCGAAACCAGGTTTTATTGACTGCTTCAGTGTATTACCACATTACTACGTGATTCAAACACGAAAAAAGCCCAGGATCTGGCCAACAAGTATGCGAAGAAGGCAAAATCATGAGCCAGATGCGGGCATAACCCAGACCTAACCCAGACCTAACCGGTGTTATCCTCTAAAATATTGATCGAAACCAGGTTTTATTCACTGCTTCAGTGTATTACCACATTACTACGTGATTCAAACATGGAAAAAACCGAGGATCTGGCCAACAAGTAAGCGAAGAAGGCAAAATCATGAGCCAGATGCGGGCATATCCCGGACCTATCCCAGACCTAACCGGTGTTATCCTCTAAAATATTGATCGAAACCAGGTTTAATTGACTGCTTCAGTGTGTTACCACATTACTACGTGATTCAAACACGAAAAAACCCAAGGATCTGGCCAACAAGTATGCGAAGAAGGCAAAATCGTGAGCCAGATGCTAGCATAACCCAGACCTACCCCAGACCTAACCGGTGTTATCCTCTAAAATATTGATCGAAACCAGGTTTTATTGACTGCTTCAGTGTATTACCACATTACTACGTGATTCAAACACGAAAAAAGCCCAGGATCTGGCCAACAAGTATGCGAAGAAGGCAAAATCATGAGCCAGATGCGGGCATATCCCGGAACTATCCCAGACCTAACCGGTGTTATCCTCTAAAATATTGATCGAAACCAGGTTTAATTGACTGCTTCATTGTGTTACCACATTACTACGTGATTCAAACACGAAAAAACCCCAGGATCTGGCCAACAAGTATGCGAAGAAGGCAAAATCATGAGCCAGATGCGGGCATAACCCAGACCTAACCCAGACCTAACCGGTGTTATCCTCTAAAATATTGATCGAAACCAGGTTTTATTGACTGCTTCAGTTTGTTACCACATTACTACGTGATTCAAACACGAAAAAACCCCAGGATCTGACCAACAAGCATGCGAAGAAGGCAAAATCATGAGCCAGATGCGGGCATATCCCGGACCTATCCCAGACCTAACCGGTGTTATCCTCTAAAATATTGATCGAAACCAGGTTTAATTGACTGCTTCAGTGTGTTACCACATTACTACGTGATTCAAACACGAAAAAAACCCAGGATCTGGCCAACAAGTATGCGCAGAAGGCAAAATCATGAGCCAGATGCGGGCATATCCCGGACCTATCCCAGACCTAACCGGTGTTATCCTCTAAAATATTGATCGAAACCAGGTTTTATTGACTGCTTCAGTGTATTACCACATTACTACGTGATTCAAACACGAAAAAAGCCCAGGATCTGGCCAACAAGTATGCGAAGAAGGCAAAATCATGAGCCAGATGCGGGCATAACCCAGACCTAACCCAGACCTAACCGGTGTTATCCTGTAAAATATTGATCGAAACCAGGTTTTATTGACTGCTTCAGTGTATTACCACATTACTACGTGATTCAAACACGAAAAAAGCCCAGGATCTGGCCAACAAGTATGCGAAGAAGGCAAAATCATGAGCCAGATGCGGGCATAACCCAGACCTAACCCAGACCTAACCGGTGTTATCCTCTAAAATATTGATCGAAACCAGGTTTTATTGACTGCTTCAGTGTGTTACCACATTACTACGTGTTTCAAACACGGCAAATACCCAGGATCTGGCCAACAAGTTTGCGAAAATGCGAAAGTATAAGCCATATGCGCGCAAATCCCAGACCTAACCCAGACCTAACCGGTGTTATCCTCTAAAATATTGATCGAAACCAGGTTTTATTGGATGCTTCAGTGTGTTACCACATTACTACGTGACTCAAACACGGAAAAAACCCAGGATCTGGCCAACAAGTATGCGATGAAGCCAAAATCATGAGCCAGATGCGGGCATAACCCAGACCTAACCCAGACCTAACCGGTGTTATCCTCTAAAATATTGATCGAAACCAGGTTTAATTGACAGCTTCAGTGTGTTACCACATTACTACGTGATTCAAACACGAAAAAAACCCAGGATCTGGCCAACAAGTATGCGAAGAAGGCAAAATCATGAGCCAGATGCGGGGATATCCCGGACCTAACCCAGACCTAACCAGTGTTATCCTCTAAAATATTGATCGAAACCAGGTTTAATTGACAGCTTCAGTGTGTCACCACATTACTACGTGATTCAAACACGAAAAAAGCCCAGGATCTGGCCAACAAGTATGCGAAGAAGGCAAAATCATGAGCCAGATGCGGGCATAACCCAGACCTAACCCAGACCTAACCGGTGTTATCCTCTAAAATATTGATCGAAACGAGGTTTTATTCACTGCTTCAGTGTATTACCACATTACTACGTGATTCAAACACGGAAAAAACCGAGGATCTGGCCAACAAGTAAGCGAAGAAGGCAAAATCATGAGCCAGATGCGGGCATATCCCGGACCTATCCCAGACCTAACCGGTGTTATCCTCTAAAATATTGATCGAAACCAGGTTTAATTGACAGCTTCAGTGTGTTACCACATTACTACGTGATTCAAACACGAAAAAAACCCAGGATCTGGCCAACAAGTATGCGAAGAAGGCAAAATCATGAGCCAGATGCGGGCATATCCCGGACCTAACCCAGACCTAACCGGTGTTATCCTCTAAAATATTGATCGAAACCAGGTTTAATTGACAGCTTCAGTGTGTCACCACATTACTACGTGATTCAAACACGAAAAAAGCCCAGGATCTGGCCAACAAGTATGCGAAGAAGGCAAAATCATGAGCCAGATGCGGGCATATCCCGGACCTATCACAGACCTAACCGGTGTTATCCTCTAAAATATTGATCGAAACCAGGTTTAATTGACTGCTTCAGTGTGTTACCACATTACTACGTGATTCAAACACGAAAAAAACCCAGGATCTGGCCAACAAGTATGCGAAGAAGGCAAAATCATGAGCCAGATGCGGGCATATCCCGGACCTATCCCAGACCTAACCTGTGTTATCCTCTAAAATATTGATCGTAACCAGGTTTTATTGACTGCTTCAGTGTATTACCACATTACTACGTGATTCAAACACGAAAAAAGCCCAGGATCTGGCCAACAAGTATGCGAAGAAGGCAAAATCATGAGCCAGATGCGGGCATAACCCAGACCTAACCCAGACCTAACCGGTGTTATCCTCTAAAATATTGATCGAAACCAGGTTTTATTCACTGCTTCAGTGTATTACCACATTACTACGTGATTCAAACATGGAAAAAACCGAGGATCTGGCCAACAAGTAAGCGAAGAAGGCAAAATCATGAGCCAGATGCGGGCATATCCCGGACCTATCCCAGACCTAACCGGTGTTATCCTCTAAAATATTGATCGAAACCAGGTTTAATTGACTGCTTCAGTGTGTTACCACATTACTACGTGATTCAAACACGAAAAAAACCCAGGATCTGGCCAACAAGTATGCGAAGAAGGCAAAATCGTGAGCCAGATGTTAGCATAACCCAGACCTACCCCAGACCTAACCGGTGTTATCCTCTAAAGTATTGATCGAAACCAGGTTTTATTGACTGCTTCAGTGTATTACCACATTACTACGTGATTCAAACACGAAAAAAGCCCAGGATCTGGCCAACAAGTATGCGAAGAAGGCAAAATCATGAGCCAGATGCGGGCATATCCCGGACCTATCACAGACCTAACCGGTGTTATCCTCTAAAATATTGATCGAAACCAGGTTTAATTGACTGCTTCAGTGTGTTACCACATTACTACGTGATTCAAACACGAAAAAAACCCAGGATCTGGCCAACAAGTATGCGAAGAAGGCAAAATCATGAGCCAGATGCGGGCATATCCCGGACCTATCCCAGACCTAACCTGTGTTATCCTCTAAAATATTGATCGAAACCAGGTTTTATTGACTGCTTCAGTGTATTACCACATTACTACGTGATTCAAACACGAAAAAAGCCCAGGACCTGGCCAACAAGTATGCGAAGAAGGCAAAATCATGAGCCAGATGCGGGCATAACCCAGACCTAACCCAGACCTAACCGGTGTTATCCTCTAAAATATTGATCGAAACGAGGTTTTATTCACTGCTTCAGTGTATTACCACATTACTACGTGATTCAAACACGGAAAAAACCGAGGATCTGGCCAACAAGTAAGCGAAGAAGGCAAAATCATGAGCCAGATGCGGGCATATCGCGGACCTATCCCAGACCTAACCGGTGTTATCCTCTAAAATATTGATCGAAACCAGGTTTAATTGACAGCTTCAGTGTGTTACCACATTACTACGTGATTCAAACACGAAAAAAACCCAGGATCTGGCCAACAAGTATGCGAAGAAGGCAAAATCATGAGCCAGATGCGGGCATATCCCGGACCTAACCCAGACCTAACCGGTGTTATCCTCTAAAATATTGATCGAAACCAGGTTTAATTGACAGCTTCAGTGTGTCACCACATTACTACGTGATTCAAACACGAAAAAAGCCCAGGATCTGGCCAACAAGTATGCGAAGAAGGCAAAATCATGAGCCAGATGCGGGCATATCCCGGACCTATCACAGACCTAACCGGTGTTATCCTCTAAAATATTGATCGAAACCAGGTTTAATTGACTGCTTCAGTGTGTTACCACATTACTACGTGATTCAAACACGAAAAAAACCCAGGATCTGGCCAACAAGTATGCGAAGAAGGCAAAATCATGAGCCAGATGCGGGCATATCCCGGACCTATCCCAGACCTAACCTGTGTTATCCTCTAAAATATTGATCGAAACCAGGTTTTATTGACTGCTTCAGTGTATTACCACATTACTACGTGATTCAAACACGAAAAAAGCCCAGGATCTGGCCAACAAGTATGCGAAGAAGGCAAAATCATGAGCCAGATGCGGGCATAACCCAGACCTAACCCAGACCTAACCGGTGTTATCCTCTAAAATATTGATCGAAACCAGGTTTTATTCACTGCTTCAGTGTATTACCACATTACTACGTGATTCAAACATGGAAAAAACCGAGGATCTGGCCAACAAGTAAGCGAAGAAGGCAAAATCATGAGCCAGATGCGGGCATATCCCGGACCTATCCCAGACCTAACCGGTGTTATCCTCTAAAATATTGATCGAAACCAGGTTTAATTGACTGCTTCAGTGTGTTACCACATTACTACGTGATTCAAACACGAAAAAAACCCAGGATCTGGCCAACAAGTATGCGAAGAAGGCAAAATCGTGAGCCAGATGCTAGCATAACCCAGACCTACCCCAGACCTAACCGGTGTTATCCTCTAAAATATTGATCGAAACCAGGTTTTATTGACTGCTTCAGTGTATTACCACATTACTACGTGATTCAAACACGAAAAAAGCCCAGGATCTGGCCAACAAGTATGCGAAGAAGGCAAAATCATGAGCCAGATGCGGGCATATCCCGGAACTATCCCAGACCTAACCGGTGTTATCCTCTAAAATATTGATCGAAACCAGGTTTAATTGACTGCTTCATTGTGTTACCACATTACTACGTGATTCAAACACGAAAAAACCCCAGGATCTGGCCAACAAGTATGCGAAGAAGGCAAAATCATGAGCCAGATGCGGGCATAACCCAGACCTAACCCAGACCTAACCGGTGTTATCCTCTAAAATATTGATCGAAACCAGGTTTTATTGACTGCTTCAGTTTGTTACCACATTACTACGTGATTCAAACACGAAAAAAACCCAGGATCTGGCCAACAAGTATGCGAAGAAGGCAAAATCATGAGCCAGATGCGGGCATATCCCGGACCTATCCCAGACCTAACCTGTGTTATCCTCTAAAATATTGATCGAAACCAGGTTTTATTGACTGCTTCAGTGTATTACCACATTACTACGTGATTCAAACACGAAAAAAGCCCAGGACCTGGCCAACAAGTATGCGAAGAAGGCAAAATCATGAGCCAGATGCGGGCATAACCCAGACCTAACCCAGACCTAACCGGTGTTATCCTCTAAAATATTGATCGAAACGAGGTTTTATTCACTGCTTCAGTGTATTACCACATTACTACGTGATTCAAACACGGAAAAAACCGAGGATCTGGCCAACAAGTAAGCGAAGAAGGCAAAATCATGAGCCAGATGCGGGCATATCGCGGACCTATCCCAGACCTAACCGGTGTTATCCTCTAAAATATTGATCGAAACCAGGTTTAATTGACAGCTTCAGTGTGTTACCACATTACTACGTGATTCAAACACGAAAAAAACCCAGGATCTGGCCAACAAGTATGCGAAGAAGGCAAAATCATGAGCCAGATGCGGGCATATCCCGGACCTAACCCAGACCTAACCGGTGTTATCCTCTAAAATATTGATCGAAACCAGGTTTAATTGACAGCTTCAGTGTGTCACCACATTACTACGTGATTCAAACACGAAAAAAGCCCAGGATCTGGCCAACAAGTATGCGAAGAAGGCAAAATCATGAGCCAGATGCGGGCATATCCCGGACCTATCACAGACCTAACCGGTGTTATCCTCTAAAATATTGATCGAAACCAGGTTTAATTGACTGCTTCAGTGTGTTACCACATTACTACGTGATTCAAACACGAAAAAAACCCAGGATCTGGCCAACAAGTATGCGAAGAAGGCAAAATCATGAGCCAGATGCGGGCATATCCCGGACCTATCCCAGACCTAACCTGTGTTATCCTCTAAAATATTGATCGAAACCAGGTTTTATTGACTGCTTCAGTGTATTACCACATTACTACGTGATTCAAACACGAAAAAAGCCCAGGATCTGGCCAACAAGTATGCGAAGAAGGCAAAATCATGAGCCAGATGCGGGCATAACCCAGACCTAACCCAGACCTAACCGGTGTTATCCTCTAAAATATTGATCGAAACCAGGTTTTATTCACTGCTTCAGTGTATTACCACATTACTACGTGATTCAAACATGGAAAAAACCGAGGATCTGGCCAACAAGTAAGCGAAGAAGGCAAAATCATGAGCCAGATGCGGGCATATCCCGGACCTATCCCAGACCTAACCGGTGTTATCCTCTAAAATATTGATCGAAACCAGGTTTAATTGACTGCTTCAGTGTGTTACCACATTACTACGTGATTCAAACACGAAAAAAACCCAGGATCTGGCCAACAAGTATGCGAAGAAGGCAAAATCGTGAGCCAGATGCTAGCATAACCCAGACCTACCCCAGACCTAACCGGTGTTATCCTCTAAAATATTGACCGAAACCAGGTTTTATTGACTGCTTCAGTGTATTACCACATTACTACGTGATTCAAACACGAAAAAAGCCCAGGATCTGGCCAACAAGTATGCGAAGAAGGCAAAATCATGAGCCAGATGCGGGCATATCCCGGAACTATCCCAGACCTAACCGGTGTTATCCTCTAAAATATTGATCGAAACCAGGTTTAATTGACTGCTTCATTGTGTTACCACATTACTACGTGATTCAAACACGAAAAAACCCCAGGATCTGGCCAACAAGTATGCGAAGAAGGCAAAATCATGAGCCAGATGCGGGCATAACCCAGACCTAACCCAGACCTAACCGGTGTTATCCTCTAAAATATTGATCGAAACCAGGTTTTATTGACTGCTTCAGTTTGTTACCACATTACTACGTGATTCAAACACGAAAAAACCCCAGGATCTGACCAACAAGTATGCGAAGAAGGCAAAATCATGAGCCAGATGCGGGCATATCCCGGACCTATCCCAGACCTAACCGGTGTTATCCTCTAAAATATTGATCGAAACCAGGTTTAATTGACTGCTTCAGTGTGTTACCACATTACTACGTGATTCAAACACGAAAAAAACCCAGGATCTGGCCAACAAGTATGCGCAGAAGGCAAAATCATGAGCCAGATGCGGGCATATCCCGGACCTATCCCAGACCTAACCGGTGTTATCCTCTAAAATATTGATCGAAACCAGGTTTTATTGACTGCTTCAGTGTATTACCACATTACTACGTGATTCAAACACGAAAAAAGCCCAGGATCTGGCCAACAAGTATGCGAAGAAGGCAAAATCATGAGCCAGATGCGGGCATAACCCAGACCTAACCCAGACCTAACCGGTGTTATCCTGTAAAATATTGATCGAAACCAGGTTTTATTGACTGCTTCAGTGTATTACCACATTACTACGTGATTCAAACACGAAAAAAGCCCAGGATCTGGCCAACAAGTATGCGAAGAAGGCAAAATCATGAGCCAGATGCGGGCATAACCCAGACCTAACCCAGACCTAACCGGTGTTATCCTCTAAAATATTGATCGAAACCAGGTTTTATTGACTGCTTCAGTGTGTTACCACATTACTACGTGTTTCAAACACGGCAAATACCCAGGATCTGGCCAACAAGTTTGCGAAAATGCGAAAGTATAAGCCATATGCGCGCAAATCCCAGACCTAACCCAGACCTAACCGGTGTTATCCTCTAAAATATAGATCGAAACCAGGTTTTATTGGATGCTTCAGTGTGTTACCACATTACTACGTGACTCAAACACGGAAAAAACCCAGGATCTGGCCAACAAGTATGCGATGAAGCCAAAATCATGAGCCAGATGCGGGCATAACCCAGACCTAACCCAGACCTAACCGGTGTTATCCTCTAAAATATTGATCGCAACCAGGTTTTATTGACTGCTTCAGTGTATTCACACATTACTACGTGATTCAAACACGAAAAAAACCCAAGATCTGGCCAACAAGTATGCGAAAAAGGCAAAATCATGAGCCAGATGCGGGCATAACCCAGACCTAACCCAGACCTAACCGGTGTTATCCTCTAAAATATTGATCGAAACCAGGTTTAATTGACAGCTTCAGTGTGTTACCACATTACTACGTGATTCAAACACGAAAAAAACCCAGGATCTGGCCAACAAGTATGCGAAGAAGGCAAAATCATGAGCCAGATGCGGGGATATCCCGGACCTAACCCAGACCTAACCGGTGTTATCCTCTAAAATATTGATCGAAACCAGGTTTAATTGACAGCTTCAGTGTGTCACCACATTACTACGTGATTCAAACACGAAAAAAGCCCAGGATCTGGCCAACAAGTATGCGAAGAAGGCAAAATCATGAGCCAGATGCGGGCATATCCCGGACCTATCACAGACCTAACCGGTGTTATCCTCTAAAATATTGATCGAAACCAGGTTTTATTGACTGCTTCAGTGTATTACCACATTACTACGTGATTCAAACACGAAAAAAACCCAGGATCTGGCCAACAAGTATGCGAAGAAGGCAAAATCATGAGCCAGATGCGGGCATAACCCAGACCTAACCCAGACCTAACCGGTGTTATCCTGTAAAATATTGATCGAAACCAGGTTTTATTGACTGCTTCAGTGTATTACCACATTACTACGTGATTCAAACACGAAAAAAGCCCAGGATCTGGCCAACAAGTATGCGAAGAAGGCAAAATCATGAGCCAGATGCGGGCATAACCCAGACCTAACCCAGACCTAACCGGTGTTATCCTCTAAAATATTGATCGAAACCAGGTTTTATTCACTGCTTCAGTGTATTACCACATTACTACGTGATTCAAACATGGAAAAAACCGAGGATCTGGCCAACAAGTAAGCGAAGAAGGCAAAATCATGAGCCAGATGCGGGCATATCCCGGACCTATCCCAGACCTAACCGGTGTTATCCTCTAAAATATTGATCGAAACCAGGTTTAATTGACTGCTTCAGTGTGTTACCACATTACTACGTGATTCAAACACGAAAAAAACCCAGGATCTGGCCAACAAGTATGCGAAGAAGGCAAAATCGTGAGCCAGATGCTAGCATAACCCAGACCTACCCCAGACCTAACCGGTGTTATCCTCTAAAATATTGATCGAAACCAGGTTTTATTGACTGCTTCAGTGTATTACCACATTACCACGTGATTCAAACACGAAAAAAGCCCAGGATCTGGCCAACAAGTATGCGAAGAAGGCAAAATCATGAGCCAGATGCGGGCATATCCCGGAACTATCCCAGACCTAACCGGTGTTATCCTCTAAAATATTGATCGAAACCAGGTTTAATTGACTGCTTCATTGTGTTACCACATTACTACGTGATTCAAACACGAAAAAAACCCAGGATCTGGCCAACAAGTATGCGAAGAAGGCAAAATCGTGAGCCAGATGCTAGCATAACCCAGACCTACCCCAGACCTAACCGGTGTTATCCTCTAAAATATTGATCGAAACCAGGTTTTATTGACTGCTTCAGTGTATTACCACATTACTACGTGATTCAAACACGAAAAAAGCCCAGGATCTGGCCAACAAGTATGCGAAGAAGGCAAAATCATGAGCCAGATGCGGGCATATCCCGGAACTATCCCAGACCTAACCGGTGTTATCCTCTAAAATATTGATCGAAACCAGGTTTAATTGACTGCTTCATTGTGTTACCACATTACTACGTGATTCAAACACGAAAAAACCCCAGGATCTGGCCAACAAGTATGCGAAGAAGGCAAAATCATGAGCCAGATGCGGGCATAACCCAGACCTAACCCAGACCTAACCGGTGTTATCCTCTAAAATATTGATCGAAACCAGGTTTTATTGACTGCTTCAGTTTGTTACCACATTACTACGTGATTCAAACACGAAAAAACCCCAGGATCTGACCAACAAGTATGCGAAGAAGGCAAAATCATGAGCCAGATGCGGGCATATCCCGGACCTATCCCAGACCTAACCGGTGTTATCCTCTAAAATATTGATCGAAACCAGGTTTAATTGACTGCTTCAGTGTGTTACCACATTACTACGTGATTCAAACACGAAAAAAACCCAGGATCTGGCCAACAAGTATGCGCAGAAGGCAAAATCATGAGCCAGATGCGGGCATATCCCGGACCTATCCCAGACCTAACCGGTGTTATCCTCTAAAATATTGATCGAAACCAGGTTTTATTGACTGCTTCAGTGTATTACCACATTACTACGTGATTCAAACACGAAAAAAGCCCAGGATCTGGCCAACAAGTATGCGAAGAAGGCAAAATCATGAGCCAGATGCGGGCATAACCCAGACCTAACCCAGACCTAACCGGTGTTATCCTGTAAAATATTGATCGAAACCAGGTTTTATTGACTGCTTCAGTGTATTACCACATTACTACGTGATTCAAACACGAAAAAAGCCCAGGATCTGGCCAACAAGTATGCGAAGAAGGCAAAATCATGAGCCAGATGCGGGCATAACCCAGACCTAACCCAGACCTAACCGGTGTTATCCTCTAAAATATTGATCGAAACCAGGTTTTATTGACTGCTTCAGTGTGTTACCACATTACTACGTGTTTCAAACACGGCAAATACCCAGGATCTGGCCAACAAGTTTGCGAAAATGCGAAAGTATAAGCCATATGCGCGCAAATCCCAGACCTAACCCAGACCTAACCGGTGTTATCCTCTAAAATATAGATCGAAACCAGGTTTTATTGGATGCTTCAGTGTGTTACCACATTACTACGTGACTCAAACACGGAAAAACCCCAGGATCTGGCCAACAAGTATGCGATGAAGCCAAAATCATGAGCCAGATGCGGGCATAACCCAGACCTAACCCAGACCTAACCGGTGTTATCCTCTAAAATATTGATCGCAACCAGGTTTTATTGACTGCTTCAGTGTATTCACACATTACTACGTGATTCAAACACGAAAAAAACCCAAGATCTGGCCAACAAGTATGCGAAGAAGGCAAAATCATGAGCCAGATGCGGGCATAACCCAGACCTAACCCAGACCTAACCGGTGTTATCCTCTAAAATATTGATCGAAACCAGGTTTAATTGACAGCTTCAGTGTGTTACCACATTACTACGTGATTCAAACACGAAAAAAACCCAGGATCTGGCCAACAAGTATGCGAAGAAGGCAAAATCATGAGCCAGATGCGGGGATATCCCGGACCTAACCCAGACCTAACCGGTGTTATCCTCTAAAATATTGATCGAAACCAGGTTTAATTGACAGCTTCAGTGTGTCACCACATTACTACGTGATTCAAACACGAAAAAAGCCCAGGATCTGGCCAACAAGTATGCGAAGAAGGCAAAATCATGAGCCAGATGCGGGCATATCCCGGACCTATCACAGACCTAACCGGTGTTATCCTCTAAAATATTGATCGAAACCAGGTTTTATTGACTGCTTCAGTGTATTACCACATTACTACGTGATTCAAACACGAAAAAAACCCAGGATCTGGCCAACAAGTATGCGAAGAAGGCAAAATCATGAGCCAGATGCGGGCATAACCCAGACCTAACCCAGACCTAACCGGTGTTATCCTGTAAAATATTGATCGAAACCAGGTTTTATTGACTGCTTCAGTGTATTACCACATTACTACGTGATTCAAACACGAAAAAAGCCCAGGATCTGGCCAACAAGTATGCGAAGAAGGCAAAATCATGAGCCAGATGCGGGCATAACCCAGACCTAACCCAGACCTAACCGGTGTTATCCTCTAAAATATTGATCGAAACCAGGTTTTATTGACTGCTTCAGTGTGTTACCACATTACTACGTGTTTCAAACACGGCAAATACCCAGGATCTGGCCAACAAGTTTGCGAAAATGCGAAAGTATAAGCCATATGCGCGCAAATCCCAGACCTAACCCAGACCTAACCGGTGTTATCCTCTAAAATATTGATCGAAACCAGGTTTTATTGGATGCTTCAGTGTGTTACCACATTACTACGTGACTCAAACACGGAAAAAACCCAGGATCTGGCCAACAAGTATGCGATGAAGCCAAAATCATGAGCCAGATGCGGGCATAACCCAGACCTAACCCAGACCTAACCGGTGTTATCCTCTAAAATATTGATCGAAACCAGGTTTTATTGACTGCTTCAGTGTATTACCACATTACTACGTGATTCAAACACGAAAAAAACCCAAGATCTGGCCAACAAGTATGCGAAGAAGGCAAAATCATGAGCCAGATGCGGGCATAACCCAGACCTAACCCAGACCTAACCGGTGTTATCCTCTAAAATATTGATCGAAACCAGGTTTAATTGACAGCTTCAGTGTGTTACCACATTAGTACGTGATTCAAACACGAAAAAAACCCAGGATCTGGCCAACAAGTATGCGAAGAAGGCAAAATCATGAGCCAGATGCGGGGATATCCCGGACCTAACCCAGACCTAACCGGTGTTATCCTCTAAAATATTGATCGGAACCAGGTTTAATTGACAGCTTCAGTGTGTCACCACATTACTACGTGATTCAAACACGAAAAAAGCCCAGGATCTGGCCAACAAGTATGCGAAGAAGGCAAAATCATGAGCCAGATGCGGGCATATCCCGGACCTATCACAGACCTAACCGGTGTTATCCTCTAAAATATTGATCGAAACCAGGTTTAATTGACTGCTTCAGTGTGTTACCACATTACTACGTGATTCAAACACGAAAAAAACCCAGGATCTGGCCAACAAGTATGCGAAGAAGGCAAAATCATGAGCCACATGCGGGCATATCCCGGACCTATCCCAGACCTAACCTGTGTTATCCTCTAAAATATTGATCGAAACCAGGTTTTATTGACTGCTTCAGTGTATTACCACATTACTACGTGATTCAAACACGAAAAAAGCCCAGGACCTGGCCAACAAGTATGCGAAGAAGGCAAAATCATGAGCCAGATGCGGGCATAACCCAGACCTAACCCAGACCTAACCGGTGTTATCCTCTAAAATATTGATCGAAACGAGGTTTTATTCACTGCTTCAGTGTATTACCACATTACTACGTGATTCAAACACGGAAAAAACCGAGGATCTGGCCAACAAGTAAGCGAAGAAGGCAAAATCATGAGCCAGATGCGGGCATATCCCGGACCTATCCCAGACCTAACCGGTGTTATCCTCTAAAATATTGATCGAAACCAGGTTTAATTGACAGCTTCAGTGTGTTACCACATTACTACGTGATTCAAACACGAAAAAAACCCAGGATCGGGCCAACAAGTATGCGAGGAAGGCAAAATCATGAGCCAGATGCGGGCACATCCCGGACCTAACCCAGACCAAACCGGTGTTATCCTCTAAAATATTGATCGAAACCAGGTTTAATTGACAGCTTCAGTGTGTCACCACATTACTACGTGATTCAAACACGAAAAAAGCCCAGGATCTGGCCAACAAGTATGCGAAGAAGGCAAAATCATGAGCCAGATGCGGGCATATCCCGGACCTATCACAGACCTAACCGGTGTTATCCTCTAAAATATTGATCGAAACCAGGTTTAATTGACTGCTTCAGTGTGTTACCACATTACTACGTGATTCAAACACGAAAAAAACCCAGGATCTGGCCAACAAGTATGCGAAGAAGGCAAAATCATGAGCCAGATGCGGGCATATCCCGGACCTATCCCAGACCTAACCTGTGTTATCCTCTAAAATATTGATCGAAACCAGGTTTTATTGACTGCTTCAGTGTATTACCACATTACTACGTGATTCAAACACGAAAAAAGCCCAGGATCTGGCCAACAAGTATGCGAAGAAGGCAAAATCATGAGCCAGATGCGGGCATAACCCAGACCTAACCCAGACCTAACCGGTGTTATCCTCTAAAATATTGATCGAAACGAGGTTTTATTCACTGCTTCAGTGTATTACCACATTACTACGTGATTCAAACACGGAAAAAACCGAGGATCTGGCCAACAAGTAAGCGAAGAAGGCAAAATCATGAGCCAGATGCGGGCATATCCCGGACCTATCCCAGACCTAACCGGTGTTATCCTCTAAAATATTGATCGAAACCAGGTTTAATTGACTGCTTCAGTGTGTTACCACATTACTACGTGATTCAAACACGAAAAAACCCCAGGATCTGGCCAACAAGTATGCGAAGAAGGCAAAATCGTGAGCCAGATGCTAGCATAACCCAGACCTACCCCAGACCTAACCGGTGTTATCCTCTAAAATATTGATCGAAACCAGGTTTTATTGACTGCTTCAGTGTATTACCACATTACTACGTGATTCAAACACGAAAAAAGCCCAGGATCTGGCCAACAAGTATGCGAAGAAGGCAAAATCATGAGCCAGATGCGGGCATATCCCGGAACTATCCCAGATCTAACCGGTGTTATCCTCTAAAATATTGATCGAAACCAGGTTTAATTGACTGCTTCAGTGTGTTACCACATTACTACGTGATTCAAACACGAAAAAACCCCAGGATCTGGCCAACAAGTATGCGAAGAAGGCAAAATCATGAGCCAGATGCGGGCATAACCCAGACCTAACCCAGACCTAACCGGTGTTATCCTCTAAAATATTGATCGAAACCAGGTTTTATTGACTGCTTCAGTTTGTTACGACATTACTACGTGATTCAAACACGAAAAAAACCCAGGATCTGGCCAACAAGCATGCGCAGAAGGCAAAATCATGAGCCAGATGCGGGCATATCCCGGTACCTATCCCAGACCTAACCGGTGTTATCCTCTAAAATATTGATCGAAACCAGGTTTAATTGACTGCTTCAGTGTGTTACCACATTACTACTTGATTCAAACACGAAAAAAACCCAGGATCTGGCCAACAAGTATGCGCAGAAGGCAAAATCATGAGCCAGATGCGGGCATATCCCGGACCTATCCCAGACCTAACCGGTGTTATCCTCTAAAATATTGATCGAAACCAGGTTTTATTGACTGCTTCAGTGTGTTACCACATTACTACGTGTTTCAAACACGGCAAATACCCAGGATCTGGCCAACAAGTTTGCGAAAATGCGAAAGTATAAGCCATATGCGCGCAAATCCCAGACCTAACCCAGACCTAACCGGTGTTATCCTCTAAAATATAGATCGAAACCAGGTTTTATTGGATGCTTCAGTGTGTTACCACATTACTACGTGACTCAAACACGGAAAAACCCCAGGATCTGGCCAACAAGTATGCGATGAAGCCAAAATCATGAGCCAGATGCGGGCATAACCCAGACCTAACCCAGACCTAACCGGTGTTATCCTCTAAAATATTGATCGCAACCAGGTTTTATTGACTGCTTCAGTGTATTCACACATTACTACGTGATTCAAACACGAAAAAAACCCAAGATCTGGCCAACAAGTATGCGAAGAAGGCAAAATCATGAGCCAGATGCGGGCATAACCCAGACCTAACCCAGACCTAACCGGTGTTATCCTCTAAAATATTGATCGAAACCAGGTTTAATTGACAGCTTCAGTGTGTTACCACATTACTACGTGATTCAAACACGAAAAAAACCCAGGATCTGGCCAACAAGTATGCGAAGAAGGCAAAATCATGAGCCAGATGCGGGGATATCCCGGACCTAACCCAGACCTAACCGGTGTTATCCTCTAAAATATTGATCGAAACCAGGTTTAATTGACAGCTTCAGTGTGTCACCACATTACTACGTGATTCAAACACGAAAAAAGCCCAGGATCTGGCCAACAAGTATGCGAAGAAGGCAAAATCATGAGCCAGATGCGGGCATATCCCGGACCTATCACAGACCTAACCGGTGTTATCCTCTAAAATATTGATCGAAACCAGGTTTTATTGACTGCTTCAGTGTATTACCACATTACTACGTGATTCAAACACGAAAAAAACCCAGGATCTGGCCAACAAGTATGCGAAGAAGGCAAAATCATGAGCCAGATGCGGGCATAACCCAGACCTAACCCAGACCTAACCGGTGTTATCCTGTAAAATATTGATCGAAACCAGGTTTTATTGACTGCTTCAGTGTATTACCACATTACTACGTGATTCAAACACGAAAAAAGCCCAGGATCTGGCCAACAAGTATGCGAAGAAGGCAAAATCATGAGCCAGATGCGGGCATAACCCAGACCTAACCCAGACCTAACCGGTGTTATCCTCTAAAATATTGATCGAAACCAGGTTTTATTGACTGCTTCAGTGTGTTACCACATTACTACGTGTTTCAAACACGGCAAATACCCAGGATCTGGCCAACAAGTTTGCGAAAATGCGAAAGTATAAGCCATATGCGCGCAAATCCCAGACCTAACCCAGACCTAACCGGTGTTATCCTCTAAAATATTGATCGAAACCAGGTTTTATTGGATGCTTCAGTGTGTTACCACATTACTACGTGACTCAAACACGGAAAAAACCCAGGATCTGGCCAACAAGTATGCGATGAAGCCAAAATCATGAGCCAGATGCGGGCATAACCCAGACCTAACCCAGACCTAACCGGTGTTATCCTCTAAAATATTGATCGAAACCAGGTTTTATTGACTGCTTCAGTGTATTACCACATTACTACGTGATTCAAACACGAAAAAAACCCAAGATCTGGCCAACAAGTATGCGAAGAAGGCAAAATCATGAGCCAGATGCGGGCATAACCCAGACCTAACCCAGACCTAACCGGTGTTATCCTCTAAAATATTGATCGAAACCAGGTTTAATTGACAGCTTCAGTGTGTTACCACATTACTACGTGATTCAAACACGAAAAAAACCCAGGATCTGGCCAACAAGTATGCGAAGAAGGCAAAATCATGAGCCAGATGCGGGGATATCCCGGACCTAACCCAGACCTAACCGGTGTTATCCTCTAAAATATTGATCGGAACCAGGTTTAATTGACAGCTTCAGTGTGTCACCACATTACTACGTGATTCAAACACGAAAAAAGCCCAGGATCTGGCCAACAAGTATGCGAAGAAGGCAAAATCATGAGCCAGATGCGGGCATATCCCGGACCTATCACAGACCTAACCGGTGTTATCCTCTAAAATATTGATCGAAACCAGGTTTAATTGACTGCTTCAGTGTGTTACCACATTACTACGTGATTCAAACACGAAAAAAACCCAGGATCTGGCCAACAAGTATGCGAAGAAGGCAAAATCATGAGCCACATGCGGGCATATCCCGGACCTATCCCAGACCTAACCTGTGTTATCCTCTAAAATATTGATCGAAACCAGGTTTTATTGACTGCTTCAGTGTATTACCACATTACTACGTGATTCAAACACGAAAAAAGCCCAGGACCTGGCCAACAAGTATGCGAAGAAGGCAAAATCATGAGCCAGATGCGGGCATAACCCAGACCTAACCCAGACCTAACCGGTGTTATCCTCTAAAATATTGATCGAAACGAGGTTTTATTCACTGCTTCAGTGTATTACCACATTACTACGTGATTCAAACACGGAAAAAACCGAGGATCTGGCCAACAAGTAAGCGAAGAAGGCAAAATCATGAGCCAGATGCGGGCATATCCCGGACCTATCCCAGACCTAACCGGTGTTATCCTCTAAAATATTGATCGAAACCAGGTTTAATTGACAGCTTCAGTGTGTTACCACATTACTACGTGATTCAAACACGAAAAAAACCCAGGATCGGGCCAACAAGTATGCGAGGAAGGCAAAATCATGAGCCAGATGCGGGCACATCCCGGACCTAACCCAGACCTAACCGGTGTTATCCTCTAAAATATTGATCGAAACCAGGTTTAATTGACAGCTTCAGTGTGTCACCACATTACTACGTGATTCAAACACGAAAAAAGCCCAGGATCTGGCCAACAAGTATGCGAAGAAGGCAAAATCATGAGTCTGATGCGGGCATATCCCGGACCTATCACAGACCTAACCGGTGTTATCCTCTAAAATATTGATCGAAACCAGGTTTAATTGACTGCTTCAGTGTGTTACCACATTACTACGTGATTCAAACACGAAAAAAACCCAGGATCTGGCCAACAAGTATGCGAAGAAGGCAAAATCATGAGCCAGATGCGGGCATATCCCGGACCTATCCCAGACCTAACCTGTGTTATCCTCTAAAATATTGATCGAAACCAGGTTTTATTGACTGCTTCAGTGTATTACCACATTACTACGTGATTCAAACACGAAAAAAGCCCAGGATCTGGCCAACAAGTATGCGAAGAAGGCAAAATCATGAGCCAGATGCGGGCATAACCCAGACCTAACCCAGACCTAACCGGTGTTATCCTCTAAAATATTGATCGAAACCAGGTTTTATTGACTGCTTCAGTTTGTTACGACATTACTACGTGATTCAAACACGAAAAAAGCCCAGGATCTGGCCAACAAGTATGCGAAGAAGGCAAAATCATGAGCCAGATGCGGGCATATCCCGGTACCTATCCCAGACCTAACCGGTGTTATCCTCTAAAATATTGATCGAAACCAGGTTTAATTGACTGCTTCAGTGTGTTACCACATTACTACGTGATTCAAACACGAAAAAACCCCAGGATCTGGCCAACAAGTATGCGAAGAAGGCAAAATCATGAGCCAGATGCGGGCATAACCCAGACCTAACCCAGACCTAACCGGTGTTATCCTCTAAAATATTGATCGAAACCAGGTTTTATTGACTGCTTCAGTTTGTTACGACATTACTACGTGATTCAAACACGAAAAAAACCCAGGATCTGGCCAACAAGCATGCGCAGAAGGCAAAATCATGAGCCAGATGCGGGCATATCCCGGTACCTATCCCAGACCTAACCGGTGTTATCCTCTAAAATATTGATCGAAACCAGGTTTAATTGACTGCTTCAGTGTGTTACCACATTACTACTTGATTCAAACACGAAAAAAACCCAGGATCTGGCCAACAAGTATGCGCAGAAGGCAAAATCATGAGCCAGATGCGGGCATATCCCGGACCTATCCCAGACCTAACCGGTGTTATCCTCTAAAATATTCATCGAAACCAGGTTTTATTGACTGCTTCAGTGTATTACCACATTACTACGTGATTCAAACACGAAAAAAGCCCAGGATCTGGCCAACAAGTATGCGAAGAAGGCAAAATCATGAGCCAGATGCGGGCATATCCCGGAACTATCCCAGATCTAACCGGTGTTATCCTCTAAAATATTGATCGAAACCAGGTTTAATTGACTGCTTCAGTGTGTTACCACATTACTACGTGATTCAAACACGAAAAAAGCCCAGGATCTGGCCAACAAGTATGCGAAGAAGGCAAAATCATGAGCCAGATGCGGGCATATCCCGGACCTATCACAGACCTAACCGGTGTTATCCTCTAAAATATTGATCGAAACCAGGTTTAATTGACTGCTTCAGTGTGTTACCACATTACTACGTGATTCAAACACGAAAAAAACCCAGGATCTGGCCAACAAGTATGCGAAGAAGGCAAAATCATGAGCCAGATGCGGGCATATCCCGGACCTATCCCAGACCTAACCTGTGTTATCCTCTAAAATATTGATCGAAACCAGGTTTTATTGACTGCTTCAGTGTATTACCACATTACTACGTGATTCAAACACGAAAAAAGCCCAGGATCTGGCCAACAAGTATGCGAAGAAGGCAAAATCATGAGCCAGATGCGGGCATAACCCAGACCTAACCCAGACCTAACCGGTGTTATCCTCTAAAATATTGATCGAAACGAGGTTTTATTCACTGCTTCAGTGTATTACCACATTACTACGTGATTCAAACACGGAAGAAACCGAGGATCTGGCCAACAAGTAAGCGAAGAAGGCAAAATCATGAGCCAGATGCGGGCATATCCCGGACCTATCCCAGACCTAACCGGTGTTATCCTTTAAAATATTGATCGAAACCAGGTTTAATTGACTGCTTCAGTGTGTTACCACATTACTACGTGATTCAAACACGAAAAAACCCCAGGATCTGGCCAACAAGTATGCGAAGAAGGCAAAATCGTGAGCCAGATGCTAGCATAACCCAGACCTACCCCAGACCTAACCGCTGTTATCCTCTAAAATATTGATCGAAACCAGGTTTTATTGACTGCTTCAGTGTATTACCACATTACTACGTGATTCAAACACGAAAAAAGCCCAGGATCTGGCCAACAAGTATGCGAAGAAGGCAAAATCATGAGCCAGATGCGGGCATATCCCGGAACTATCCCAGACCTAACCGGTGTTATCCTCTAAAATATTGATCGAAACCAGGTTTAATTGACTGCTTCAGTGTGTTACCACATTACTACGTGATTCAAACACGAAAAAACCCCAGGATCTGGCCAACAAGTATGCGAAGAAGGCAAAATCATGAGCCAGATGCGGGCATAACCCAGACCTAACCCAGACCTAACCGGTGTTATCCTCTAAAATATTGATCGAAACCAGGTTTTATTGACTGCTTCAGTTTGTTACGACATTACTACGTGATTCAAACACGAAAAAAACCCAGGATCTGGCCAACAAGTATGCGCAGAAGGCAAAATCATGAGCCAGATGCGGGCATATCCCGGTACCTATCCCAGACCTAACCGGTGTTATCCTCTAAAATATTGATCGAAACCAGGTTTAATTGACTGCTTCAGTGTGTTACCACATTACTACGTGATTCAAACACGAAAAAAACCCAGGATCTGGCCAACAAGTATGCGCAGAAGGCAAAATCATGAGCCAGATGCGGGCATATCCCGGACCTATCCCAGACCTAACCGGTGTTATCCTCTAAAATATTGATCGAAACCAGGTTTTATTGACTGCTTCAGTGTATTACCACATTACTACGTGATTCAAACACGAAAAAAACCCAGGATCTGGCCAACAAGTATGCGAAGAAGGCAAAATCATGAGCCAGTTGCGGGCATATCTCGGACCTAACCCAGACCTAACCGGTGTTATCCTCTAAAATATTGACCGAAACCCGGTTTAATTGTCTGCTTCAGTGTGTTACCACATTCCTACGTGATTCAAACACGAAAAAAACCCAGTATCTGGCCAACAAGTATGCGATGAAGGCGAAAGTATATGCCAGATGCGGGCATAACCCGGACCTATCCCAGACCTAACCGGTGTTATCCTCTAAAATATTGATCGAAACCAGGTTTAATTGACTGCTTCAGTGTGTTACCACATTACTACGTGATTCAAACACGAAAAAAACCCAGGATCTGGCCAACAAGTATGCGAAGAAGGCAAAATCATGAGCCAGATGCGGGCATATCCCGGACCTATCCCAGACCTAACCGGTGTTATCCTCTAAAATATTGATCGAAACCAGGTTTTATTGACTGCTTCAGTGTATTACCACATTACTACGTGATTCAAACACGAAAAAAGCCCAGGATCTGGCCAACAAGTATGCGATGAAGGCAAAATCATGAGCCAGATGCGGGCATAACCCAGACCTAACCCAGGCCTAACCGGTGTTATCCTCTAAAATATTGATCGAAACCAGGTTTTATTGACTGCTTCAGTGTATTACCACATTACTACGTGATTCAAACACGGAAAAAACCCAGGATCTGGCCAACAAGTTTGCGAAAAAGGCGAAAGTATAAGCCAGATGCGCGCAAATCTCAGACCTAACCCAGACCTAACCGGTGTTATCCTCTAAAATATTGATCGAAACCAGGTTTTATTGACTGCTTCAGTTTGTTACCACATTACTACGTGTTTCAAACACGGCAAATACCCAGGATCTGGCCAACAAGTTTGCGAAAATGCGAAAGTATAAGCCATATGCGCGCAAATCCCAGACCTAACCCAGACCTAACCGGTGTTATCCTCTAAAATATTGATCGAAACCAGGTTTTATTGGATGCTTCAGTGTGTTACCACATTCCTACGTGATTCAAACACGGAAAAAACCCAGGATCTGGCCAACAAGTATGCGATGAAGCCAAAATCATGAGCCAGATGCGGGCATATCCCAGACCTAACCCAGCCCTAACCGGTGTTATCCTCTAAAATATTGATCGAAACCAGGTTTTATTGACTGCTTCAGTGTATTACCACATTACTACGTGATTCAAACACGAAAAAAACCCAAGATCTGGCCAACAAGTATGCGAAGAAGGCAAAATCATGAGCCAGATGCGGGCATATCCCGGACCTATCCCAGACCTAACCGGTGTTATCCTCTCAAATATTGATCGAAACCAGGTTTTATTGACTGCTTCAGTGTATTACCACATTACTACGTGATTCAAACACGAAAAAACCCCAGGATCTGGCCAACAAGTATGCGAAGAAGGCAAAATCATGAGCCAGATGCGGGCATAACCCAGACCTAACCCAGACCTAACCGGTGTTATCCTCTAAAATATTGATCGAAACCAGGTTTTATTGACTGCTTCAGTGTGTTACCTCATTACTACGTGATTCAAACACGAAAAAAGCCCAGGATCTGGCCAACAAGTATGCGAAGAAGGCAAAATCATGAGCCAGATGCGGGCATAACCCAGACCTAACCCAGACCTAACCGGTGTTATCCTCTAAAATATTGATCGAAACCAGGTTTTATTGACTGCTTCAGTGTGTTACCACATTACTACGTGTTTCAAACACGGCAAATACCCAGGATCTGGCCAACAAGTTTGCGAAAATGCGAAAGTATAAGCCATATGCGCGCAAATCCCAGACCTAACCCAGACCTAACCGGTGTTATCCTCTAAAATATTGATCGAAACCAGGTTTTATTGGATGCTTCAGTGTGTTACCACATTCCTACGTGATTCAAACACGGAAAAAACCCAGGATCTGGCCAACAAGTATGCGATGAAGCCAAAATCATGAGCCAGATGCGGGCATATCCCAGACCTAACCCAGCCCTAACCGGTGTTATCCTCTAAAATATTGATCGAAACCAGGTTTTATTGACTGCTTCAGTGTATTACCACATTACTACGTGATTCAAACACGAAAAAAACCCAAGATCTGGCCAACAAGTATGCGAAGAAGGCAAAATCATGAGCCAGATGCGGGCATAACCCAGACCTAACCCAGACCTAACCGGTGTTATCCTCTAAAATATTGATCGAAACCAGGTTTAATTGACAGCTTCAGTGTGTTACCACATTACTACGTGATTCAAACACGAAAAAAACCCAGGATCTGGCCAACAAGTATGCGAAGAAGGCAAAATCATGAGCCAGATGCGGGCATATCCCGGACCTAACCCAGACCTAACCGGTGTTATCCTCTAAACTATTGATCGAAACCAGGTTTAATTGACAGCTTCAGTGTGTCACCACATTACTACGTGATTCAAACACGAAAAAAACCCAGGATCTGGCCAACAAGTATGCGAAGAAGGCAAAATCATGAGCCAGATGCGGGCATATCCCGGACCTATCCCAGACCTAACCGGTGTTATCCTCTAAAATATTGATCGAAACCAGGTTTAATTGACTGCTTCAGTGTGTTACCACATTACTACGTGATTCAAACACGAAAAAAACCCAGGATCTGGCCAACAAGTATGCGAAGAAGGCAAAATCATGAGCCAGATGCGGGCATATCCCGGACCTATCCCAGACCTAACCGGTGTTATCCTCTAAAATATTGATCGAAACCAGGTTTAATTGACTGCTTCAGTGTGTTACCACATTACTACGTGATTCAAACACGAAAAAAACCCAAGATCTGGCCAACAAGTATGCGAAGAAGCCAAAATCATGAGCCAGATGCGGGCATATCCCAGACCTAACCCAGCCCTAACCGGTGTTATCCTCTAAAATATTGATCGAAACCAGGTTTTATTGACTGCTTCAGTGTATTACCACATTACTACGTGATTCAAACACGAAAAAAACCCAAGATCTGGCCAACAAGTATGCGAAGAAGGCAAAATCATGAGCCAGATGCGGGCATATCCCGGACCTATCCCAGACCTAACCGGTGTTATCCTCTCAAATATTGATCGAAACCAGGTTTTATTGACTGCTTCAGTGTATTACCACATTACTACGTGATTCAAACACGAAAAAACCCCAGGATCTGGCCAACAAGTATGCGAAGAAGGCAAAATCATGAGCCAGATGCGGGCATAACCCAGACCTAACCCAGACCTAACCGGTGTTATCCTCTAAAATATTGATCGAAACCAGGTTTTATTGACTGCTTCAGTGTGTTACCTCATTACTACGTGATTCAAACACGAAAAAAGCCCAGGATCTGGCCAACAAGTATGCGAAGAAGGCAAAATCATGAGCCAGATGCGGGCATAACCCAGACCTAACCCAGACCTAACCGGTGTTATCCTCTAAAATATTGATCGAAACCAGGTTTTATTGACTGCTTCAGTGTGTTACCACATTACTACGTGTTTCAAACACGGCAAATACCCAGGATCTGGCCAACAAGTTTGCGAAAATGCGAAAGTATAAGCCATATGCGCGCAAATCCCAGACCTAACCCAGACCTAACCGGTGTTATCCTCTAAAATATTGATCGAAACCAGGTTTTATTGGATGCTTCAGTGTGTTACCACATTCCTACGTGATTCAAACACGGAAAAAACCCAGGATCTGGCCAACAAGTATGCGATGAAGCCAAAATCATGAGCCAGATGCGGGCATATCCCAGACCTAACCCAGCCCTAACCGGTGTTATCCTCTAAAATATTGATCGAAACCAGGTTTTATTGACTGCTTCAGTGTATTACCACATTACTACGTGATTCAAACACGAAAAAAACCCAAGATCTGGCCAACAAGTATGCGAAGAAGGCAAAATCATGAGCCAGATGCGGGCATAACCCAGACCTAACCCAGACCTAACCGGTGTTATCCTCTAAAATATTGATCGAAACCAGGTTTAATTGACAGCTTCAGTGTGTTACCACATTACTACGTGATTCAAACACGAAAAAAACCCAGGATCTGGCCAACAAGTATGCGAAGAAGGCAAAATCATGAGCCAGATGCGGGCATATCCCGGACCTAACCCAGACCTAACCGGTGTTATCCTCTAAACTATTGATCGAAACCAGGTTTAATTGACAGCTTCAGTGTGTCACCACATTACTACGTGATTCAAACACGAAAAAAACCCAGGATCTGGCCAACAAGTATGCGAAGAAGGCAAAATCATGAGCCAGATGCGGGCATATCCCGGACCTATCCCAGACCTAACCGGTGTTATCCTCTAAAATATTGATCGAAACCAGGTTTAATTGACTGCTTCAGTGTGTTACCACATTACTACGTGATTCAAACACGAAAAAAACCCAGGATCTGGCCAACAAGTATGCGAAGAAGGCAAAATCATGAGCCAGATGCGGGCATATCCCGGACCTATCCCAGACCTAACCGGTGTTATCCTCTAAAATATTGATCGAAACCAGGTTTAATTGACTGCTTCAGTGTGTTACCACATTACTACGTGATTCAAACACGAAAAAACCCCAGGATCTGGCCAACAAGTATGCGAAGAAGGCAAAATCGTGAGCCAGATGCGGGCATAACCCAGACCTAACCCAGACCTAACCGGTGTTATCCTCTAAAATATTGATCGAAACCAGGTTTTATTGACTGCTTCAGTTTGTTACCACATTACTACGTGATTCAAACACGAAAAAACCCCAGGATCTGACCAACAAGTATGCGAAGAAGGCAAAATCATGAGCCAGATGCGGGCATATCCCGGACCTATCCCAGACCTAACCGGTGTTATCCTCTAAAATATTGATCGAAACCAGGTTTAATTGACTGCTTCAGTGTGTTACCACATTACTACGTGATTCAAACACGAAAAAAACCCAGGATCTGGCCAACAAGTATGCGCAGAAGGCAAAATCATGAGCCAGATGCGGGCATATCCCAGACCTAACCCAGACCTAACCGGTGTTATCCTCTAAAATATTGATCGAAACCAGGTTTTATTGACTGCTTCAGTGTATTACCACATTACTACGTGATTCAAACACGAAAAAAGCCCTGGATCTGGCCAACAAGTATGCGAAGAAGGTAAAATCATGAGCCAGATGCGGGCATAACCCAGACCTAACCCAGACCTAACCGGTGTTATCCTCTAAAATATTGATCGAATCCAGGTTTTATTGACTGCTTCAGTGTATTACCACATTACTACGTGATTCAAACACGAAAAAAGCCCTGGATCTGGCCAACAAGTATGCGAAGAAGGTAAAATCATGAGCCAGATGCGGGCATAACCCAGACCTGACCCAGACCTAACCGGTGTTATCCTCTAAAATATTGATCGAAACCAGGTTTTATTGACTGCTTCAGTGTATTACCACATTACTACGTGATTCAAACACGAAAAAAGCCCAGGATCTGGCCAACAAGTATGCGAAGAAGGCAAAATCATGAGCCAGATGCGGGCATAACCCAGACCTAACCCAGACCTAACCGGTGTTATCCTCTAAAATATTGATCGAAACCAGGTTTTATTGACTGCTTCAGTGTATTACCACATTACTACGTGATCCAAACACGGAAAAAACCCAGGATCTGGCCAACAATTTTGCGAAAAAGGCGAAAGTATAAGCCAGATGCGCGCAAATCTCAGACATAACCCAGACCTAACCGGTGTTATCCTCTAAAATATTGATCGAAACCAGGTTTTATTGACTGCTTCAGTTTGTTACCACATTACTACGTGATTCAAACACGAAAAAAGCCCTGGATCTGGCCAACAAGTATGCGAAGAAGGTAAAATCATGAGCCAGATGCGGGCATAACCCAGACCTGACCCAGACCTAACCGGTGTTATCCTCTAAAATATTGATCGAAACCAGGTTTTATTGACTGCTTCAGTGTATTACCACATTACTACGTGATTCAAACACGAAAAAAGCCCAGGATCTGGCCAACAATTTTGCGAAAAAGGCGAAAGTATAAGCCAGATGCGCGCAAATCTCAGACATAACCCAGACCTAACCGGTGTTATCCTCTAAAATATTGATCGAAACCAGGTTTTATTGACTGCTTCAGTTTGTTACCACATTACTACGTGATTCAAACACGAAAAAAGCCCAGGATCTGGCCAACAAGTATGCGAAAATGCGAAAGTATAAGCCATATGCGCGCAAATCCCAGACCTAACCCAGACCTAACCGGTGTTATCCTCTAAAATATTGATCGAAACCAGGTTTTATTGACTGCTTCAGTGTGTTACCACATTACTACGTGATTCAAACACGAAAAAAACCCAGGATCTGGCCAACAAGTATGCGAAGAAGGCAAAATCATGAGCCAGATGCGGGCATATCCCGGACCTAACCCAGACCTAACCGGTGTTATCCTCTAAACTATTGATCGAAACCAGGTTTTATTGACAGCTTCAGTGTGTCACCACATTACTACGTGATTCAAACACGAAAAAAACCCAGGATCTGGCCAACAAGTATGCGAAGAAGGCAAAATCATGAGCCAGATGCGGGCATATCCCGGACTTATCCCAGACCTAACCGGTGTTATCCTCTAAAATATTGATCGAAACCAGGTTTAATTGACTGCTTCAGTGTGTTACCACATTACTACGTGATTCAAACACGAAAAAAACCCAGGATCTGGCCAACAAGTATGCGAAGAAGGCAAAATCATGAGCCAGATGCGGGCATATCCCGGACCTATCCCAGACCTAACCGGTGTTATCCTCTAAAATATTGATCGAAACCAGGTTTAATTGACTGCTTCAGTGTGTTACCACATTACTACGTGATTCAAACACGAGAAAACCCCAGGATCTGGCCAACAAGTATGCGAAGAAGGCAAAATCGTGAGCCAGATGCGGGCATAACCCAGACCTAACCCAGACCTAACCGGTGTTATCCTCTAAAATATTGATCGAAACCAGGTTTTATTGACTGCTTCAGTTTGTTACCACATTTCTACGTGATTCAAAGACGAAAAAAACCCAGGATCTGGCCAACAAGTATGCGAAGAAGGCAAAATCATGAGCCAGATGCGGGCATAACCTAGACCTAACCCAGACCTAACCGGTGTTATCCGCTAAAATATTGATCGAAACCAGGTTTTATTGACTGCTTCAGTTTGTTACCACATTACTACGTGATTCAAACACGGAAAATACCCAGGATCTGGCCAACAAGTTTGTGAAAAAGGCGAAAGTATAAGCCAGATGCGCGCAAATCCCAGACCTAACCCAGACCTAACCGGTGTTATCCTCTAAAATATTGACCGAAACCAGGTTTTATTGACTGCTTCAGTGTGTTACCACATTACTACGTGATCAAACACGGAAAAAACCCAGGAACTGGCCAACAAGTTTGCGAAGAAGGCGAAAGTATATGCCAGATGCGCGCATTTCCCAGACCTAACCCAGACCTAACCGGTGTTATCCTCTGAAATATTGATCGAAACCAGGTTTAATTGACTGCTTCAGTGTGTTACCACATTACTACGTGATTCAAACACGGAAAAAACCCAGGATCTGGCCAACAAGTATGCGATGAAGGCAAAATCATGAGCCAGATGCGGGCATAACCCAGACTTAACCCAGACCTAACCGGTGTTATCCTCTAAAATATTGATCGAAACCAGGTTTAATTGACTGCTTCAGTGTGTTACCACATTACTACGTGATTCAAACACGAAAAAAACCCAAGATCTGGCCAACAAGTATGCGAAGAAGGCAAAATCATGAGCCAGATGCGGGCATAACCCAGACCTAACCCAGACCTAACCGGTGTTATCCTCTAAAATATTGATCGAAACCAGGTTTAATTGACTGCTTCAGTGTGTTACCACATTACTACGTTATTCAAACACGAAAAAACCCCAGGATCTGGCCAACAAGTATGCGAAGAAGGCAAAATCATGAGCCAGATGCGGGCATAACCCAGACCTAACCCAGACCTAACCGGTGTTATCCTCTAAAATATTGATCGAAACCAGGTTTTATTGACTGCTTCAGTGTGTTACCACATTACTACGTGTTTCAAACACGGCAAATACCCAGGATCTGGCCAACAAGTTTGCGAAAATGCGAAAGTATAAGCCATATGCGCGCAAATCCCAGACCTAACCCAGACCTAACCGGTGTTATCCTCTAAAATATTGATCGAAACCAGGTTTTATTGACTGCTTCAGTGTGTTACCACATTACTACGTGTTTCAAACACGAAAAAAACCCAGGATCTGGCCAACAAGTATGCGAAGAAGGCAAAATCATGAGCCAGATGCGGGCATAACCCAGACTTAACCCAGACCTAACCGGTGTTATCCTCTAAAATATTGATCGAAACCAGGTTTTATTGACTGCTTCAGTGTGTTACCACATTACTACGTGTTTCAAACACGGCAAATACCCAGGATCTGGCCAACAAGTTTGCGAAAATGCGAAAATATAAGCCATATGCGCGCAAATCCCAGACCTAACCCAGACCTAACCGGTGTTATCCTCTAAAATATTGATCGAAACCAGGTTTTATTGACTGCTTCAGTGTGTTACCACATTACTACGTGATTCAAACACGAAAAAAACCCAGGATCTGGCCAACAAGTATGCGAAGAAGGCAAAATCATGAGCCAGATGCGGGCATATCCCGGACCTATCCCAGACCTAACCGGTGTTATCCTCTAAAATATTGATCGAAACCAGGTTTAATTGACTGCTTCAGTGTGTTACCACATTACTACGTGATTCAAACACGAAAAAAACCCAGGATCTGGCCAACAAGTATGCGAAGAAGGCAAAATCATGAGCCAGATGCGGGCATATCCCGGACCTATCCCAGACCTAACCGGTGTTATCCTCTAAAATATTGATCGAAACCAGGTTTAATTGACTGCTTCAGTGTGTTACCACATTACTACGTGATTCAAACACGAAAAAAGCCCTGGATCTGGCCAACAAGTATGCGAAGAAGGTAAAATCATGAGCCAGATGCGGGCATAACCCGGACCTAACCCAGACCTAACCGGTGTTATCCTCTAAAATATTGATCGAAACCAGGTTTTATTGACTGCTTCAGTGTATTACCACATTACTACGTGATTCAAACACGGAAAAAACCGAGGAT
Organism: Colletes latitarsis; assembly: GCF_051014445.1. Taxonomy (NCBI): domain Eukaryota; kingdom Metazoa; phylum Arthropoda; class Insecta; order Hymenoptera; family Colletidae; genus Colletes; species Colletes latitarsis. The sequence continues at coordinate 1,620,665 of NW_027488381.1, read as the reverse complement.
CTGGCCAACAAGTAAGCGAAGAAGGCAAAATCATGAGCCAGATGCGGGCATATCCCGGACCTATCCCAGACCTAACCGGTGTTATCCTCTAAAATATTGATCGAAACCAGGTTTAATTGACTGCTTCAGTGTGTTACCACATTACTACGTGATTCAAACACGAAAAAACCCCAGGATCTGGCCAACAAGTATGCGAAGGAGGCAAAATCGTGAGCCAGATGCGGGCATAACCCAGACCTAACCCAGACCTAACCGGTGTTATCCTCTAAAATATTGATCGAAACCAGGTTTTATTGACTGCTTCAGTTTGTTACCACATTTCTACGTGATTCAAAGACGAAAAAAACCCAGGATCTGGCCAACAAGTATGCGAAGAAGGCAAAATCATGAGCCAGATGCGGGCATAACCTAGACCTAACCCAGACCTAACCGGTGTTATCCGCTAAAATATTGATCGAAACCAGGTTTTATTGACTGCTTCAGTGTGTTACCACATTACTACGTGATCAAACACGGAAAAAACCCAGGAACTGGCCAACAAGTTTGCGAAAAAGGTGAAAGTATAAGCCAGATGCGCGCATATCCCAGACCTAACCCAGACCTAACCGGTGTTATCCTCTAAAATATTGATCGAAACCAGGTTTAATTGACAGCTTCAGTGTGTTACCACATTACTACGTGATTCAAACACGAAAAAAACCCAGGATCTGGCCAACAAGTATGCGAAGATGGCAAAATCATGAGCCAGATGCGGGCATATCTCGGACCTAACCCAGACCTAACCGGTGTTATCCTCTAAAATATTGACCGAAACCCGGTTTAATTGACTGCTTCAGTGTGTTACCACATTCCTACGTGATTCAAACACGAAAAAAACCCAGTATCTGGCCAACAAGTATGCGAAGAAGGCGAAAGTATATGCCAGATGCGCGCATTTCCCAGACCTAACCCAGACCTAACCGGTGTTATCCTCTGAAATATTGATCGAAACCAGGTTTAATTGACTGCTTCAGTGTGTTACCACATTACTACGTGATTCAAACACGGAAAAAACCCAGGATCTGGCCAACAAGTATGCGATGAAGGCAAAATCATGAGCCAGATGCGGGCATAACCCAGACTTAACCCAGACCTAACCGGTGTTATCCTCTAAAATATTGATCGAAACCAGGTTTAATTGACTGCTTCAGTGTGTTACCACATTACTACGTGATTCAAATACGAAAAAAACCCAAGATCTGGCCAACAAGTATGCGAAGAAGGCAAAATCATGAGCCAGATGCGGGCATAACCCAGACCTAACCCAGACCTAACCGGTGTTATCCTCTAAAATATTGATCGAAACCAGGTTTAATTGACTGCTTCAGTGTGTTACCACATTACTACGTGATTCAAACACGGAAAAACCCCAGGATCTGGCCAACAAGTATGCGATGAAGGCAAAATCATGAGCCAGATGCGGGCATAACCCAGACCTAACCCAGACCTAACCGGTGTTATCCTCTAAAATATTGATCGAAACCAGGTTTAATTGACTGCTTCAGTGTGTTACCACATTACTACGTGATTCAAACACGAAAAAACCCCAGGATCTGGCCAACAAGTATGCGAAGAAGGCAAAATCATGAGCCAGATGCGGGCATAACCCAGACTTAACCCAGACCTAACCGGTGTTATCCTCTAAAATATTGATCGAAACCAGGTTTAATTGACTGCTTCAGTGTGTTACCACATTACTACGTGTTTCAAACACGGCAAATACCCAGGATCTGGCCAACAAGTTTGCGAAAATGCGAAAGTATAAGCCATATGCGCGCAAATCCCAGACCTAACCCAGACCTAACCGGTGTTATCCTCTAAAATATTGATCGAAACCAGGTTTTATTGACTGCTTCAGTGTGTTACCACATTACTACGTGATTCAAACACGAAAAAAACCCAGGATCTGGCCAACAAGTATGCGAAGAAGGCAAAATCATGAGCCAGATGCGGGCATAACCCAGACTTAACCCAGACCTAACCGGTGTTATCCTGTAAAATATTGATCGAAACCAGGTTTTATTGACTGCTTCAGTGTGTTACCACATTACTACGTGATTCAAACACGAAAAAAACCCAGTATCTGGCCAACAAGTATGCGAAGAAGGCGAAAGTATATGCCAGATGCGCGCATTTCCCAGACCTAACCCAGACCTAACCGGTGTTATCCTCTAAAATATTGATCGAAACCAGGTTTAATTGACTGCTTCAGTGTGTTACCACATTACTACGTGTTTCAAACACGGCAAATACCCAGGATCTGGCCAACAAGTTTGCGAAAATGCGAAAGTATAAGCCATATTCCCTCAGGGGCTGCCAGCCTTTCAGCTGCAGTACGGGCTTAACGAACCCGGGGTACCCGAGTCATACACACACCGTAAGCCTCCTGTTGGTCGTCACAACGACCCATTCACAATTCCCTATTGGTTTTGTGAATGGTACGTGACGGCAGGAGGAACGGGGGTCTTGGCTTAACCGCCTGGGCCACGAGTATGGCGACTCTATAAAATCGCCCTCCAATCCTAAGCTATGGTGCGCGGCGATGGGATGCATGGTTGGGGGAGAAGGCCCAATCCCAAGCGACCACCTCCGGGGAACCTGCCGAACCCCCGGAGTATATAGGCTTACCCGGGTAAGGCGGCTCTGCCCGGGCGGACCTTTTCTTCCGAGCTGCTCGTGGGAATATTATGGAGTTCAATATTAAAACGGGGATGGGACGGGGTAAGTCAGAGGGGGAGGACGAAGGCGGTGTTGGGACTGGAGTGACGGCGCTCGCGCCGCCTCCAGCGCCTGGCCCGGCTTCGTGGAAGGTGGAGGAGGACGACGAGACTGCGTCAGTCTCGTCCTTCTCCTCCACCAGGAGCCTCATAGGCTCTAAGAGGAAGAGGGCGGGGCAGGCCGTCGTCGAGGTGGGCGGGGCGATGAGCCCGTCGGTGAGGCTGAGTTGCCTCAGGGACGAGGTGACCGAGGAGATATCGGAGAGGATCTCCTCGTCCCTGAGGCGGGTGGAGAAAGTCGCCGCTGCCTGCGCCTTTAAGGGGCAGAAAAGCGGTGGCGCGGAGGCCCTGAAGGCCGCGGCGGAGGAAATGAGGGAGGCGGCGCGGGAGCTCAGAGGGCGGAACGCCCGTCTGCAGCTCCTGTTGGAGGAGGAGCGACAGGGGAGGAGGAGGGCAGAGGCGCTGTGGAACAGCGCGGCCCTCCCTCCCATCCTCCCTCCTCCTCCACCGCCGCGTCCCTCGGCGGAGGTAAATAAGCGGAGTGCGGCGGCAGTGGTGCGGGGCACCGCGGGCCCCTCCACCCGCACTCCGCCCGTGAAGAAGTCCCCGTCCTCCTCAGAAGACGATCTTCTGAGGAGGATTGGGGACATGATTGATGGCAAGCTGGCCGCCTTCCGGGAAGAGCTCCTCGCCGGAAGAGCGGTCAGCTGGAAGGCGGTGCCTCCCCGACCTGTTCCGGTACAGTCGGGGAAGGCAAAGAAGGGCGGAGTGAAGGCTCCGCCCAGCGTTGCGGCACCAGGGCCCCGGGTCGCGACCCCCAAGGGGGGTGGTGTACCCGTGGTCGCGTCCTCCACAGTACCCTCCCAAGGGGGGGTGGCGTGGAGTGATGTGGTGGGGCGGAAGGCGAAGCGGGCGGCGAGGAAGGCCTCGCAACCGCAGCCTCCGCCTCCGCCGCCGGCGGCCAAGGTAAAGGCCGCGATGGTCGGGAAGGCACGACCAGGTCGTCCCCCAAAAACGGCAGCGGTGACGCTGACCGTTGCGCAGGGGGGCGACCTGACCCTCGCGGAGGCGATGCGGCTCGCCAGGGAGAATATCTCCCTGGAAGAGCTGGGTATCGCCTCCGTGAGGGCGAAGAGGGCCGTGACCGGGGGTCTCTTGCTGGAGATCCCCGGTGCAGAAGGCGGCGCGAAGGCGGATCGTCTCGCCCAGAGGCTCCGGGAGCAGCTGGGCGAGCGAGGTGTCCGGGTCGCCCGGCCCACGAAGCGCACGGAGATGCGCGTTTGTGGGCTGGACGACTCGGTCAGCGCACAGGATGTGTCCCGTGCCCTTGCGAGGGCGGGGGACTGTCCTGTGGAGGACCTGCGGATCGGAGAGATCCGCAGGTCGCCCTCCGGCCTCGGGTCGGTGTGGGCCCGGTGCCCCCTCTCCGCCGCCCGTAAGGTGGCGGAATCCGGGAGGGTGTTGGTGGGGTGGGTTTCGGCGCGAGTGGAAATCCTCGCGCCGCGCCCGCTCCAGTGTCACCGCTGCCTCGAATTGGGGCACGTGAGGCAGTGGTGCACCTCGCCGGTGGACCGCAGCGGTCAGTGTTACCGCTGCGGTGCCAAAGAGCACCGTGCGAGCCAGTGCTCGGCGGCCCCCCACTGCCCGCTGTGTGCGGACATGGGGAGGCCAGCCGATCACAGGGTGGGGAGCAAGAAGTGCTCCCCCCCTCCCGGAAGGAGAGGAAGAGGCGGGCTGCACCGGCTCCGGTGCCGAGGGCGGTGGCATCGTCCTCCATGGAGGTGGACGGTGCTACGGGGACGGACGGCCGGGAGGAGGCTGGCGCGGCCATTAATTAATGCCGCCCCGCCTCCTCCTCCAGGCCAACCTCAACCACTGCCGCGCGGCACAGGACTTGATGTCCCAAGTCCTCGCGGAGTGGGGGGTTGGACTGGCGGTCGCCGCCGAGCCGTACCGCGTCCCTGATCACCCTCATTGGGTGGGCGACGCGGACGGCTTGGTGGCGACGGTATGGGGAGGGGGCGACGGGTCCCCACCGTTCTCCTTGTTGGAGCGCGGTCGGGGATTCGTCGCCGTGGACTGGGGGGGAGTCGCTGTGGTGGGGTGCTACATTTCGCCCCGTAGCGGTCACGCTGCGTTCGAGCTGTACCTGGCCGAGGTCGCGGCATGCGTGCAGCGCTACGCGGCCCGGCCGGTGCTGGTCCTGGGGGATTTTAATGCCAAGTCGGTGGCTTGGGGATCCCCCAGGACCTCCGTTCGCGGCGGGATCCTGGGCGATTGGGCGGCGGGGCTCGACCTCCGGGTATTGAACCGGGGGTCGGAGCACACATGCGTGCGGCGATATGGGGGGTCCATCGTGGATGTTGGATTCGCGACCCCCAACGCCGTGCGCATGGTGTCGGGTTGGCACGTGGTCGCGGGGGCAGAGACACTCTCCGATCACCGGTACATCCGGATGGAGGTCTCTGCCGCCGCGGGTGCATCCCGACACGGCCGCCTGCGTGGCGCCCCACCACGCCGCTGGGCGCTTCGGCGCCTGGACAAGGACGCCCTGATGGCAGCTGCCCTCGCTGCAACTTGGCCGCAGGGAGCGGCCGAGTTGCCGAGCATAGAGGAGGAGGTCGCCCGGCTCGGAGCATTGGTCGCGGGTATTTGCGACGCGGCGATGCCTCGGGTCGGGCGGGCTTCTCCTCGCCGGGCGGTGTACTGGTGGTCGGACGCGATCGCGGAGTTGCGAGTCGCGACTGTCCGCGCCCGACGCCAGTACACCCGCGCGCGCCGTCGTCAACGTACAGGCGACGGCGTGGGGCGAGCGAGGGCAGCTGATGACCTGTATGGAGCATACCGCGTGGCGCGGGTTGCTCTGCAGGTCGCCATCAAACGGGCCAAGACCCAGGCATGGAAGGAGCTCCTCCAGACCCTTGATGATGATCCATGGGGGCGCCCATATAAGGTGGTGCTGAATAAGCTCCGCCCGTGGGCGCCCCCCGTCACCGAGGGTCTTGACCCCCGGCTGCTGGAGGACGTGGTCAATACACTCTTCCCAATTGGGGAGAGGGGACCGCGTCCTCCGGCGGCGGCGGCTGTCCCAGTGGAGTGGACGGCCGAGCTGGGGGTCACGCAGGAGGAGCTGGCAGCGGCCATCAGACGGCTCGGGGTTCGTAACACGGCCCCGGGTCCGGATGGTGTGCCCGGCCGGGTTTGGGTCTTGACCCAGGGCGTCCTTGGGGCCGACCTCAGGCGGTTGTTCGACCGCTGCCTGAGGGACGGGCGATTCCCCCCCAGTTGGAAGGTGGCGAGGATGGTCCTCCTCCGGAAGGAGGGTCGGCCCGCGGAGTCTCCCTCCGCATACCGGCCCATTTGTCTCCTCGACGAGGTGGGCAAGCTCTTCGAGCGGGTGATTGCTGCCCGCCTCGTCGAGCACCTGTCGCGGGGTGATCCCGGTCTGGCCGACTGCCAGTTCGGTTTCCGGGGGGGGCCGATCGACTATCGACGCGATAGGTCGTGTGAGGGCCCTCTCGGAGGCGGCCGTCTCCCGGGGAGGGGTGGCATTGGCAATATCCTTGGATATTGCCAATGCCTTTAACACCCTCCCCTGGGAAGAGATAAGGAGGGGACTCGAATATCATCGAGTCCCCCCTTGTCTCAGGGCGGTCGTCGGGGATTATCTCCGCGGCAGGTGGATCGAGTATCCGGGCCGGGATGGTGATATGCGGAGAGAGGTGTACTGCGGTGTTCCGCAGGGGTCGGTCCTCGGGCCACTCCTGTGGAACATCGCGTACGACTCGGTGTTGCGGGCCGGCCTCCCCGACGGCGTCAGCACGGTGTGTTATGCGGATGACACACTGGTGCTGGCCGTCGGGGCGCACTGGGGGACGGCCATGCGTCGCGCGGAGGAGGGGTCGCAACGCGTCGTCGACCGGATCAGGGGGATGGGGATGACGGTGGCGGTCCATAAGACCGAGGTGATTGCGTTTCATTCACCTCGGCAGGATCCGCCACCCCCTCTGATCCGGGTGGGTGGGGCTGACATCGAGGTGAAGCCCCAGATCAGGTATCTGGGGCTGATCCTCGATAGCCACTGGCGTTTCGAGAAGCATTTCCGCTGCCTGGTCCCCCGGTTGGAAAGGATGGTTGCGGCTCTGGGCCGGATCCTGCCCAACCTGGGGGGCCCGGCGGGCCGAGTTCGTCGCCTCTATGTGGCAATGGTCCAGTCGGTGGCCCTATACGGGGCCCCCGTCTGGGCGGACGACCTGGCTGCCTCCCGGCGCAGCATGACTATGCTGCGTCGGGTGCAGAGGCGCATGGCGCTCAGGGTCGTCCGCGGGTATCGGACCATGTCACATGAGGCGGCGACGGTTCTAGCGGGGATGCCGCCCATGGACCTGCTCGCGCGGTCGCACGCGGTGATGTACCGGCACCGCGTCGACCGTCGCGCGGGGGTGGGGGCGGTCCCGGGCGGGCAGGAACCTGCTTGGGGCGATTTGAAGCGCCAGGCCCGGCAGTCCGTGTTGCTCGCGTGGCAGGAACGGCTGGCTCTGCCAACCGCGGGGCACCGGACTGTCGGGGCTGTTCGGCCACTCCTGAAGGAGTGGCTGGACAGAGGCCATGGCAGCCTCACCTACCGGCTGGGACAGGTATTTTCCGGGCATGGCAGCTTCGGAAGATACCTGTGCCGGATAGGGAAGGAGCCGACGGCGCGTTGCTGCCACTGCGACGCTGAGCAGGACACGGCGGATCATACCCTGGAGGTATGCCCCGCGTGGGAGGGGGAGCGCCGTGTCCTGGTCGGCGTCGTCGGGCGGGATGTCTCGCTGCCGGGCGTGGTGCGCGCCATGCTCGGCAGCGAAGAGAAGTGGAGGGCCGTGGCCTCCTTCTGCGAGAACGTAATGTTGCAGAAGGAGGCCGCGGGGAGGGAGCGCGAACTTCAGCGGCGCGCTGAAGCTCGCGCTCGTGCGGTGGCCCGAGGTCGTCGCCCGGTCGCGAGGCGTCGCGGGCGGCCGCCTCGGCGTGGCGGATGACCTAGGCTGGGAGGGGGGTCCTGAGAGGACCCTCCTCCCGCCAGGCGGCGCCGGGTCTGACCGGTTGGGGGTAGGAGTGCCTCCCCCTACCGGTCCGACGCAAGGGGAGGCACCCTCGGCGGTCTGGTGCGGCCATGAACGCCCGGCCGCCGAGGGGTGGAAACGGGGTCGCGGGCGGTTGCGAGTTGGGGCTCGCAGCCGCCACTAAACGCGGCCCCGGGACGGATAGCGGCGGGATGGAGTGGCCCCGTCCCGCCGCTATGAGGCAGTGTGTCTACTGGGGGGACCGATTGTCCCCCCGGGGGATGGGCGCGAAAGCGCGGGCACGGGGAGGATACCGGAAGAATGCTTCGAGCGATTCCCGGTATCCTCCCAAAGCGTGCCGAAGGGTCCCCGTGGGGTTTTTAGTGGGTAGGTCCCGCGCCTGTCGTTGTACGGGCGCGGGGAATCCCACACACCCCTCCCACCTCTCCCCAAGGAGGTGGGAGGGAGTCTTTCGAAGATTTTCCCCACGACAAAAAAAAAAAAAAAAAAAAAAAAAAAAAAAAAAAAAAAAAAAAGTATAAGCCATATGCGCGCAAATCCCAGACCTAACCCAGACCTAACCGGTGTTATCCTCTAAAATATTGATCGAAACCAGGTTTTATTGACTGCTTCAGTGTGTTACCACATTACTACGTGATTCAAACACGAAAAAAACCCAGGATCTGGCCAACAAGTATGCGAAGAAGGCAAAATCATGAGCCAGATGCGGGCATATCCCGGACCTAACCCAGACCTAACCGGTGTTATCCTCTAAAATATTGATCGAAACCAGGTTTAATTGACAGCTTCAGTGTGTTACCACATTACTACGTGATTCAAACACGAAAAAAACCCAGGATCTGGCCAACAAGTATGCGAAGAAGGCAAAATCATGAGCCAGGTGCGGACATAACCCAGACGAAACCCAAGCCTAACCAGTGTTATCCTCCAAAATACTGTCCGAATCCAGGTTTAATGGACTGTTTCTGTGTGGTACCACATTACTACGTGATTCAAACCCGAAAAAAACCCAGGATCTAGTAAACATAGTAGTATAGAGGGTGTTCGGCCAGCCCTGAGAAGCATTTTAATTGGATATTCTAGAGGCCAAACTAAGACGAAAATCAAGAATACCAATTTGTTGGTGGAGGCTTCGTTAAAAAGTTATTAACAATTTGATTCAAAAATTTCAAATCGTTCCAGAAAAATTATTTTCGGCTGCGGAGGTCAATTACAAGCATTTTTAGTGAATAGACATATATTCGAAATTCTACTCAGTTTCGAGAAAAAAATTCGAGTATGTGTTGATATTTTTCGGCGAAAAACAAATTTTTCAAATCGTTCTAAAAAAATTATTTTCGGTTACAGGGGTCAATTACAATCATTTTTGGTCATTACACATACCCCCGAAATCCTACGCACTTTCGAGAAAAAAATTCCTTACCGAAAATCTAATCGGGTGCCTATGTTTTTCGATGAAAAAGAAAGATTTCAAATCGTTCTGTGAAAAATTAGTTTCAGTTGCGAGGGTCGGTGACAATCATTTTTTATGTATAGACATACCCCCGTAATCTTGCGCATTTTCGAGAAAAAAATTCAGTACGAGCGGAACTTTAAACATTAATAACTTTTTAACAGTGCCTCCATCAACAAATTGGTATTCTTGATTTTCGTCTTATTTTGACCTCTAGAATCCCCCATTAAAATTTTTCCCATGGATGGCCGAACACCCTGTATGTAGGGAACCGTGCAGTTGAAAATTATTAAATCGCGCACGAATTTTTGGCCGAACAGCGAATCGTTCGCTGTCCACGAGCTTGCACGAGCGAAGACGGTTACCGCCGAAAAAGCCGTCAACACGCGGCGAGCGTACGGCCGAACAGCTGATGGGTGAATAACCCAGAAAGCGAGAAAAGACAGCACGGAAGAGAGAAAGATTGAAGAAAAGTACGTAGTAGGTGTGACTGTGTTTAACGAAATAAATACGAGTGTGCCGATTAACGAACAAACACGGTTCCTGATAATCCCATACATACATACGTACAGTGTTGTTCCAAGTGGAGTTTGAAAAAGATGCTAATAAAAATGTTGCATAGTCATAACCACCTGGTTCAGTTACTACATTCACCCTGTAAAAACAACACAATAATATTATTTATTATTTTCTTTTCACGTTCTTAACTTTATTTTTATTTTTAGTTTGAGTTTTACATTTCTCCTTCTCTTCGTCTTGCTTTTCTTTCTCCTTTTCCTTTTCATTTTTCCGTTTTTCTTTCTTTTTTCAATAGCTTTTCTTCTTTTAATTTCTCGGCTTGTTTTTTTCTTTTCTAATCGTTCTTCTTTCATTCTTTGTTTTTCTTTTTCCTGGTTATCAATTGCTTCTATTTTTTCAAGCTGAGTCTATTTCCATGTCTTTGATGTAACTTTGATTGCACACACCTTTCTATATTTCTTTTCTTTTCTTTTCTTTTCTTTGTTGTTTTTTCAATTTTTTGATAATGTTGATAATGTTTATCCAGAATAGATTCTGAAGAATCTTTGTCTTTACGAGAAAATAAGTAAAGTAACGTTGTAGAATTAATGTAGTTTGATTTCAGTACCATCGGAAACAAAACAATTCCCATTAGAAAAAAGTAAAAGCATCATTGTCATGAAATATTAAAGTTAATTAATGATCAGTATATCATATATTAGTTTCTTCTAGCGAAACGTTGTTAAATTAGTCTTCTACACTGGTATTGGTTTTACTGTTACTATGAACTGCACTGCGTTGAACATCAGCAGTGCTTTCTCTCTGCGAGTTGTGTCTTGTGTTGTGTCTTAGTTGTGTCCCGATTGTATTTTAATATTTTCTATATAGAAAAGAAAATTGTTCCCCTCTCAGATCATCTGGAATATGCTCTTGAATGCTATGTAAAACTACCTATATTGCTGTCATTGATGTCAGTTTCATCTGGCGACATGAATTCTAATTTATTTTCTTCTTTCTGAAATACGTTTTGTCTAGTAAATTGTATTTGAGTTAAACGGTCATAGGCCACCACAAGCTTTAAAAGCATTTCCTTCTTCATGGAATTTATATATGGTATGATATATATATTGGTGCGAAATTCACCTTCGTAACGGGTTTAGTCTACCTACGTACTTTGTCTATGTTCCTGTACTACCTTTCGCCATGCAACTTTTAATCGTCTAAATATTCCTACATCGCATGGCTGGAAAATATGAGTTGCATTAGGTAATATACAAAAAAGTAAAATGAGTTTACTCAAAACAAAAATTATGTAAATTGAAATTTATGCAGGACCTGCGACCATCTAATAATACCAGTATAGGAAAGGTGACTCCATTCTCAACCATTTATGGGCTACACACAATATATGTATTAGTGTGGGGGGATTGAAATGAATTCGGTCAAGGTGTAATTTCATTAATATTGATTTAATATATACAGGGTGTTTGGCCACCCCTGGGAAAAATTTTAATGGGAGATTCTAGAAGCCAAAATAAGACGAAAATTAAGAATATCAATTTTTCGACTGAGGTTTCGTTAAAAAGTAGTTATTAATAACATTAAATAAAAAAATTTCAAATCGTTCTGAAAAAATTATTTTTGGTCGCGGAGGTCAGTTAGAATCGTACCCCCGAAATCCTACTCAGTTTCGACAAAAAAAATTCAAGTAAAAAAGAATTTCGAATCGTCTTGGAAGAATTAGTTTTCGTTGCAGGGGTCAGTTACAAGCATTTTTTTTTTTTTGGTCGACAGCCGGATTGAACGATTTTAATGTTTCAAACAGCAACACAACGCATATTTTAATGGAGAATATGTAGAGATGTTGGAAAAGTTGTTCCTTGACCCCGTAAAGTGAGAAAAATCCCATATAACTGGTCAAATTTTCAAACAGCCCCCGCAACTCCTACTGATATAGTGAATAGTGAATATGTTTAAAGATTTGCATAATGCCGAGCGATTGTCCTCGGCCGCGATTACCGTTAATCCTGTTAACGTACAGTTCGAAGGAGATTATCTCTAATAGGATTTGTACAGCAAACAGTGATAGAAAAACGCGTGTATTACTAATTTTTCTGGCATCGGTAACGGCTCATTACCTTCGATTCGAGTGTGCTAACGGTGTTGATGACGTCAGTACCGTGCGAGAGTAGCGCGTAGAGAATTAGACAAAGATCGACTGCCGAAATTTGGACAGCGCCGCGGAACGGTTAATTGGAGCAACGCGGCGACGTTTTCGGCTGTCAATCGACACAGTCTCACAACGACTTCTGAAGAAGGCACATCGGCTCCCGATCGTGTCCGAACAGATTTCGAACGAATCTCGAGAGTGAAATTCTCGAGATAAAGCTAGCAGACAATTACTGAATAAAGGGTGCAACGAGTCGATGTTCAGTCTGGTGCGGGTCCTCTGATTGACCTCGCACAGCTGAGAATTCATTAAAACTCAAACTAGCATTCATTAATTTTAGTCTTTGCTTATCAAACGAGTCGACTCTCGATTCGAATAAAAGCATTCAGGAGTTTCGTTCGGGAAAGTCCCAAACAAGCTCAATTTCTATTTTCTGTCTAATTTGGAGGGCTCGAGAATACACCAATAAGGTGCTCGACCCCCCTCGTGCAGTATTATTTTGTCGTTTCAAGCGTATAAACGTTTGAAACACAGAGAAGTGGGCGAATACCGTTCAAACTTCTCTGTGATTGTCGTTCGGCTTAGGAGACACCGAAGGGAGGCACCTACGTGGTGAACCTCGAGGTGGGCTCACTGGAGTCAGGTCAGCGTCCACTTCGGACGCTTGACTTTCGGTCTTCGATTGCTTCCCTCTACAGACCCCGCCGGTGTAACGCTTAGAGGAGCACCTGTGCGGAGAGGTCAAGGAGTCGCGGGTCAGGCCCCCACGTAGTTCAAATACTGTCACGAATCACATCGAGTGGTGCATTCGTGCAGTGAACCACGTGCTGTCGGGCTTCGCAGTACAATTCTCGACCAACAAGTCATCTGTTGGAACGTTAAAGAGAAGCCGCAGATCGACGGTCGTGCCGCTGTACTGCAGTGCGACTCGACGCACAGACTCCGTGGGCATACTCACGGGATCAGTGCATTTGGAGCCTTACAACCTCCACTTGCATCCCCGTCCACTAGACAATCGACTCAGTTCGGCGTCGAAAGGAAATTTAATTCTTTTCACGCCAGATATTAAATACAGTCCACTTGCGAGCTCGTATATTACGAGCGAGCGAAATTCTCCGCTCCTATACATTCGAATATCGAAGCCAGGAGCGTGAGGACACACACGCGGCGAATATACGTGTAACGTGTTTACGTGTCTAACACATTGCCGTGTTTTTCTGTTCACAGAACCTTGGCCTACCTCAACGTGCCGGTTCCGACCAGGAAATCGTTGGAAATAATTTAATAAGAATTTTCGTTATTTCTGATTGTTTATTTTATTTTTATTTTTATAATAAACAGTTTTTTTGAAAAAAAAGAAAATCTTAAATTCCCAACTCACTTCCCACAATAAAAATCCGATCCCTCTATCCGGACTTCGTCGTTAAAAGCATCAGCTTTTTAACAGAATATATTCCAATGAAACGTTTTTTTTCGCGAGTAGAGCTCATGGGTACCTACACAAAGAGTATTATTAAACAACTATTTTACAAACTGAATAAAAATCAGAAAGGAATTTTTAAGAAAAATCGACAGGCAGTGCCTAAATTTTTCGACGAAAGAAAAAGAAAATTTCAAATCGTTCTGAAAAAATTACTTTCGGTTTCGGGGGTCAATTACAATTATTTTCGGTGAATAGACATACCACATACGAAATCCTGCGCATTTTCGAGAAAAAAATTCGAAAGTAAGAGCGGAACTTTAAACGTCAATAACTTGTTTAGTATCGTATTACTCCATCAACAAATTGGTATTCTTGATTTTCATCCTACTTTAACCTCTAGAATCTCCCATTACAATTTCTCCCAGGGGATTCTAGAGACCAAAGTAAGACGAAAATCAAGAATACCAATTTGTTAATGGAGGCTTTATTAAAAAGTTATTAACGTTTAAAGTTCCGCCCGTACTGAATTTCTTTCTCGAAAATGCGCATGATTAGGGGGGTATGACGATTCACCCAAAATGGTTGTAAGTAACCCCCGCAACCGATAACAATTTTTCCAAAACGATTTGAAATTTTTCTTTTCCATCGAAAAAATTTCACACATTCTCGAATTTTTATCTCGAAAGTGGGTAAGATTTCGGAGGTATGTGTATTCACCAAAAATGATTGCAATTGACCCCCGCAACCGATAACAATTTTTCCAGAACGATTTGAAATTTTTGAGTTTAATTGTTAATAACTTTTCAACGTAGCCTCTATCAACAAATTGGTATTCTTGATTTTCGTCTGTATTTTCGTATTTTGGCATCTAGAATCCCCCATTAAAATTTTTCCCAGGGGTGGCCGAACACCCTGTACATATGTGTTCCCCGAGCAGGAAAACGACTTTTCGCTAAAATCATGAAAGTAAAAATTCTGTCCAAATGAGGAGTAGGAGTGAGTTTCTAAGTAATTTTTATGTAAAAGTATAGATTGAGAAAGTGGCACGTGAGGAACGTACGTAACCTAGATCGATGCACGTGTTTTACTGCACCGGGCACGAACGTACGACGATTTACACACACACAGTCAATATCGCCGGTTTTTACAAAAGGTAAAGTCTTAAGTAAACATTTTGTTTTATAATTTTCTATTAAAGCCTCTGTAAGTTTTATCGCTTTTGCATTCTTGCAACTTAATTTAATTGGTTGTTTTTTGGAAAACAGATAAAACTATAAAAAGAATAAAAAACGGTTTTTACGAGTCCTGTACCTATGTTTAGTTCAGAATTTCGAATTCAGCGGTAAAAGTATGTAAATCTATATTATCCAATACACAGGACATAAAGGTAAGAGGAATGGATATTTTTACCAATATATTCATATTCTTAAATATCTGAATATTCTTCCTACTTGACCGACTTACTTTATAAATATATTTTTTAGGGACACGTGTCGTTCGGTTGAAGGAAACAGGATATCTATACAGTGTATAGGTATTCAAAAACCCTTGGGAAAAATTTTAGACTTTGTTGAAAAGTTATGGAACATTCCTAGCAAACGCTAGGCCCGTTCACGGATCGGGGTGAGTTATACATTATTCGATTCGCCTAATTCAGTACATTATTGATATGCATTTCTATGCATCTGTGGAAATTCGTTATTTTTTTATAAACTGTTACTGTTATTGTTAGAAATATGACTTAAAATTCGTTAGTTTCTTTAGTGTTTAGGAGTGTGTGTGTGTGTGTGTGCGCGCGCGCGCGTGTGTGTGTGTGTGAAAGAAGCACACGTCGAGAAATGTTCTTTTAGTTTTTAAGTTTTCTTTTCACAATGGAAAATAAGTGTGCTTGTTTTGTAACAAGATTCATTATAATAAATAATATAAACAGTATTTTAACATGGTAGCAGAGGTCCGTGGTTTGTTCGTTAACAGTAAAGAAAAGAAATTTAGTTGTGAAAGGAAGATAACCTAAGTTTGAAGCATGGCAAGTGAAAAAAAGGACGATTTCATGTTACAAATATTTTATGGAACTGGAAATTCAGGCTAAATTTATTTTTAGAAATGAAAGACTGTAACGAGGTTATTCTACATGATGAAAGACCGGCTGAAATAAGAGTCGAAGATTGGAATAAAAAAGGAAATTAAAGCAAAAAGTTACATCGTAAACAGTATTTCAAACACTCAGTTAGAATTAATAATATCAGAAACGACTGCGAAAAATATGATTGCAAAGCTTGACGAAATTTATCTAGTTAAAAACAGTGCAGTAAAGCTATTGTGTAAAAGAAGATTGTTAGAATTAAAAATGAAAGAAGGTGAAAATCCAAGTGACTTCTTTAACGAATTTGAAACGCATATAAATAGGCTCAAAAATACTGGTGAGATTGTGAATGAAGAGGATAAATTGAATTATCTGTTATTAACGTTAACTTCTCACGTATTGTTGATATTATTGATGCACTGCCAACGAAGGAGAAAACAGTCGAGTATGTAAAATCTAAATTACTGTTAGAGTATCAAAAGAGAAACGGTAAGAGTTACTACTTTGAGTACAGCAGAAATTACACTCGCACGTTTAGTTCAAATTTAACTAAAAATCCTAGAGGTCATAGGTTTCGACACGTACAACGCAATCAGAACAAGTATCTCAATTCAAAGGATAATCAGCATAGCAGTGCAACGACTACTGAAGCGGTATGTTAAGTCAGTGTAATAAGTCAGGGCACATCCAACGTTACTGCCCAGAAAACTTTAATAATTATTACAAAATGCAACCTTTTCAAACATATACAAAATAGACACGATAGAAAAGTGGCTGGAAATTCGAGTCTAGATGACAGTAGAAATTACAATTCATTCAAGGTTGAAGTAATGAAAAGTAGCAAAATAGAAGAAGTAGAAATATTAAATGGCTACTAGATAGTGGTTGCTCAGATCACATAATAAACACAGATGAGTACTTTTATGAATCCAAAAATCTACAAAACCCGGTTGATATTAAAGTTGGTGATGGTTTTAAACTAATATCTGGAAAAAAAAATTGGTAATGTAATGATTAACATTAATGATAAGTCGGAGGAAATAAAGATTAAAAATGTATATACTATGTACCAGAAATGAAACAAAACTTACTAAGTGTCTCTTGTATTTGTAAATCAAAACAATTAAAAATAATGTTTGAGAAAGACAATGAATTACAATAAAATTTGTAATTCGAAAGAAAAACTCATTGCTATTGCTGTTAAAAGAAATAAACTCTTTGAATTAAATGGAGAAGTTGCCAGACTTGAGAATAAGAAAACAAGTACGTACACTAGTTCAATGGGAATTTCAAATATAGAAAAATGGCATAGATATATACTTTGTCACACAAATTTTAGAGATTTAAAATATTTGTGTGAAGCTCAGCTGCTAAATGGAACACCGGTGAAACTCGAAAACGAATTTATAAAATGCGAAGTTTGTCCGGAGAATAAAATGACAAATTTGAAATTTAAAAACAAACGTACAAGAGCAAATGATTTGTTACAAATAGTCCATACAGATGTCCATGGTCCAATAACTCAGACAGGTCATAATGGTGAGAAATACTTTGTGTCTTTTATAGA
The DNA here is from genome assembly GCF_051014445.1 of Colletes latitarsis. Lineage (NCBI taxonomy): Eukaryota > Metazoa > Arthropoda > Insecta > Hymenoptera > Colletidae > Colletes > Colletes latitarsis. The sequence goes on along the minus strand of NW_027488381.1, from coordinate 1,603,649 downwards.
TGATTTCAGTAAAATTGCTGTTGTGTATTGCATAAAACAAAGAAGTGATGTTTTTTATTGCTTCATTAGGTATATTAGGAAATTAGTAAAAAATCAAACTGGAAAAAGTATTAAAGAAATTCGATGTGACAATGGAAGAGAATCATATCTTAACAAAAACTTTGATGAATTAGCGAAACGAGAAGGTATTTATTTGAAACCAGGACCAGCATACACACACGAATTGAACGGAGTCGCCGAAAGGCACAACAGAACGATAATGGATCGTGCACGCTGCTTGCTGTCAGAGGCAAATGTCGACAAGTTTTATTGGCCAGAATGTATTTACACGGCTGCCTACATTGGAAATCGCCTATTAGCAAACACAAGAATAAGAAAAACACCATATGAAATATTTTTTAATAAAAGGGCTGATGTTTCAAACTTACACTTATATGGAAGCACTGCTTTTGTACGAATTCCCGAGGCATGCAGATATTCAAAGCTAAATCCAAAGGCCGAAAAAGGAATTAATATTAATAGGGTATACAGATATTGGTTAATGACAAAATAGTTGTAAGTCGTCACGTGCAAGATATACCATTTATAGAAATACTGATAACGAAGAAAAATACGAAGGGGAAACGCCAAAAGAAGAAGAAGAAGAAGAAGAAGAAGAAGAAGAAGAAGAAGAAGAAGAAAGAGTTTTGAAAATAAAAGAAAATAAAACTGACGATGATCAATGCAGCAAAACTGAGGAAGTTAAATAAGATACACGCCCCAAGCGTAACATAATGTGTGAAATGTTGTGAAATTTGATGATCATGTCGTATATACAAACTATTGCAATGCTTTGATACCTGAAAACTACCAAGAACCATTGAACTGCGAAGAGTCAAGAAAATGGAAAGCGGCTATGAAACAAGAACTTGATGGTTTAAAAGAAAACGACACATGGGATTTGGTCAACGTTCCAATAAATAAGAAAATAATTGAAGTAAAGTGGATATATAGAATTAAGACAGATGGAGTATGCAAAGCGCGCATTGTCGCCAAAGTCGCATTTCCAACAGTTGTACCAAAGCGATGAAGAAGTTTATTCACCGGTTGCAAGAATGAGCACGCTAAAGGTGTTGCTGTCAATTGCATGTGTTAAAAATTTAAAAATAGAACAAATGGATGTTCAAACAGCTTTTTTAAACGGAAATATCAAGTCTGAAGTTTACATCTACCCTCCTGATGGTAGTAATATACAGTCAGATAAGATTTGTTTACTTAAGAAGGCGCTTTATGGATTGAGAGAAAGTCCACGTGACTGGTATGATTGTTTTCATAATTACATGATAAGCTTGCATTTTAAAAGATCTGATTATGATTACTGTCTGTATACTGGAGAGATAAACGACACAAAAATATATATTATTTTATATGTGGATGATATATTAATCAGTGGTATAAATGAAATGGCTATAGATGAAGTTAAGATCATGCTTAATAAACGATTTCGCATGAAAGACTTGGGACAAATAAAGCAATACTTGGGAATTGAAGTACAACGTAACCAAAGTAAAGAGGAAATATACTTGAATCAAGAAAAATATATTGAAAATCTTAGTCATAAGTACGGAATAATAAATAGTAAAAGGTTCGATACACCTATGGAAATGAATCGAAAAATTGAACCTGCTGATATAGTGGATGAAGAACTGAAATATAGGAATTTAATTGGAGCATTATTGTATATTGCAAATGGTACTCGCCCAGACATTTCATTTGCGGTCAATTACCTAAGTCGATTCCAAAATAGCTATGACAGCACACGTGTTCTAAAATACTTGTATCACACTCGTTCCATAAATCTTGTTTATAACTCAACTACTCAGGAAATAATGGATGCATTTGTTGACGCTGATTGGGCTGCAGACACTACGGACAGAAAATCGACTACAGGGATAATCATACGAGTTTTTGGAAATGTAGTACTATGGAAATCGCAAAAACAAAAAATTGTCTCCAGAGCCTCAACGCATGCTGAATACTACGCTCTTGCTGATTGTGTAGAAGAAATCATTCCAATTAAGGGCATTTTATCTGTTTTTGACGTGAAGAATGACAATCCAGTAAAAATATATGAAGACAATATTGGAGCGATAGCCTTATCAAAAAATGGAAAATTTTCAAAAAATTCCAAGCATATAGATATAAGTTATCATTTTGTTTATGATTATGAAAAAAGGGACTAATAAGTGTGACTACGGACGATCAAATTGCAGATGTACTGACTAAATCGTTAGGAAAGGCAAAATTTTTGTTGTTGTTTTGATAAATTTTAAGTCAAGAAGGCGTGTTAGAAATATGACTTAAAATTCGTTAGTTTCTTTAGTGTTTAGGAGTTTACCGTTTCAGATAAGAGGGGTAGTGTGTGGTGTGGTGTGTGTGTGTGTGTGTGTGTGTGTGTGTGTGTGTGTGTGTGTGTGTGTGTGTGTGTGTGTGAAAGAAGCACATGTAGAGGAATGTTCTTTTAGTTTTTAAGTTTTCTTTTCACAATGGAAAATAAGTGTGTTTGTTTTGTAACAAGATTCATTATAATAAATAATATAAACAGTATTTTAACAGTTATTATAAAAAGTTACAGTAAAAAAGTAAGGTCAAGTAGATTTTTTGACAGGTTCACAGATAGAAACTAGTGACCATCGTTGCTATGTTCATTTTAAAAATTATAAATAATTTATCTAATTGGATCTATTCTACATTGTCAAATGGGAATTTGTAGAAGAATTTGTATGATGCATAAAAATCATTTTTTTAGGCATAGAACTTCCACGAGTCGGTCAGGTGGACAGTATTAAAACCAGGTATGTAGACAGTACATGCAGCAACAGTAAAAAATGTCTCCCCGTCGCTGACAGTGTTTACAATATATAGTAAATTACTATTGTACGCAGTACGTTGGTTTAACTTGTTTTTATTATTAAATTTCATTATCATCTAAGTCTGGTATATTTTGATTTTTTACAGAATCGATCATCATCAAATGAAATTTCTGAAATTTCTTTTAAGAACTGATTAAATAAATCATCCTTTCCTTGCTTGGAAGGTTTATAAAACACGTAATGGCTTAAGTACCCAATGAAATTATCTTTTTTGCTGAAAATAGAAAATATAATATTTATTATTTTGTATTATATGTTAGAAAAACATATTAAAAAACGTGTGGAACTGCAAATACTAACCGACAATATTCAGGCAAAAAGTGTTTACTATGCTTCCACGTAGTTTCTGTTTTATTCGTATGAGCGCCTGTTTCTGGATCTTTAAAATGTAAACTATTTACGGTTTACGGTGAGATGTTTATACCCTTATTTTTTAAAAGCCATTGCATTATATAAAGATATTTGAAAAGCAAAGAACGTGGTTTTCTAAAAACAAACTCAGTTACAGATATTGTTTTAAAATTACCATATATGCTAACATATAATTATGAGCAATGTCGTGATATTATATAACTAACATTAAATAAAAATACTGCGCAGCAATTGTGGAAGGGTAGAGTAGATAGAGACAGATGAATCAACATTTTGTTGTAGAAATAATGGCACAGAGGCCATTTGAAAATTAATCACAGCGTCAATTTTCAAGATCTCATTACTGATGCTTACATGAATTAAATTGAAGAAACCACTTTTTTCTAACATATAATACTATCAATATTTTATATTTTCAATAAGAGTAACTTCATTGGATACCTGAGCCATTATGTATTTAGTAAATGTATATATAATAGAAAGATGGTGATTTATTCAATGAGATATTTGCAGAAATAGCAGAAATTTCATTCAATAAATGTTATTGTTAACAAATTAGCATTTGACTAGCTGGCATTTTGAACACAGGTAACGACAGTCACTTATTTCCACCTGTGAACCTGTCAGAATATATTTAAAATACTTAGTTACTTTGTAAAAATACCAAATTTCCGCAGATAATGAAATGCATATACTAATGAAATAATATACTGAATTAGACGAATCGAATTACGTATAACTCATCCCGATCGTTGAACGGGTCGTTTGCTAGGAATATACCAAAAAACGTTCTTGACAAGTCTATAAAATACTTCAGTTCAGTTTGTTCATAATTCATCGATAAAAGAATCTAACTCTATGTTATCCAATAGACAAGATTTTAAAGTCAGTTTCTACTTTCATTATTAGATGCGTTGACTTTAATTCTATAAATTGTAATGATAAGTTCAAGATTTTACAGAAAGAGTTTATTTGTAATATTAAAGATTTCCTATATAAGGACAAGAGGAACACTTTTACCAATATCTATCTACCTATCTTAATATTCTTCCCACTTGGCCCACTTACTTTAACGAGTCTGAGTAAATCATCAGTACTATCTCTATTTTTATTAATAAAATGAATCTGTGATTCCATATCCAAAGATATAGTAAAAGCTACAAAATTCAGATTATTCAAGTTACTTCTATCACTCATCAAATTTTTTATGAAATTCTATGCTAATTCATGCTCTTTAAAATATTTATAATCTACTGGGACTTCATTAACTTTATGTTTTAATAAATCAATAATCAAAGTATCTATAATTAATATTAAAATCAAATAACAGTGTCAAAATAGTATTAATATTATCTTTTATTAATACTACTGGTATTTAAATTTTATTAAATATTTCAAATCTGTTATCACCTTGTTCAAATAATTTATTACTAGTTTTGACAATATATTTTGGGATGGATTTTTTTAGAATGATAGCAATTCAGTTATGAATTTTTATGAGGAACAAAGGGTTATTATTATACAATTAACATGTATATAATTCATTAACTTGCCCATTTAGGGGTAACATGTTATGCATAAATAGCGATTTACATACTTGTATAAATAACCACACTAAAATCATCTAAATATCTAAATCATTTTTAAATCTATGATTTGGAAAATTTTAGGGACATGGAACTTAATTCATACGTGGCCAACACGTATGCGAAGAAGGCAAAATCATGAGCCAGATGCGGGCATAACCCAGAACTAACCCAGACCTAACCGGTGTTATCCTCTAAAATATTCGTCGAAACCAGGTTTAATTGACTGCTTCAGTGTGTTACCACATTACTACGTGATTCAAACACGAAAAAAACCCAGGATCTGGCAAACAAGTATGCGAAGAAGGCAAAATCATGAGCCAGATGCGGGCATAACCCAGACCTAACCCAGACCTAACCGGTGTTATCCTCTAAAATACTGTCCGAATCCAGGTTTAATTGACTGCTTCAGTGTGGTACAACATTACTACGTGATTCAAACAGGGAAAAAACCCAGGATCTGGCCAACAAGTTTGCGAAAAAGGCGAAAGCATAAGTCAGATGCGCGCATATCCCAGACCTAACCCAGCCCTAACCGGTGTTATCCTCTAAAATATTGATCGAAACCAGGTTTAATTGACTGCTTCAGTGTATTACCACATTACTACGTGATTCAAACACGAAAAAACCCCAGGATCTGGCCAACAAGTATGCGAAGAAGGCAAAATCATGAGCCAGATGCGGGCGTAACCCAGACCTAACCGGTGTTATCCTCTAAAATATTGATCGAAACCAGGTTTTATTGACTGCTTCAGTGTGGTACCACATTACTGCGTTATTCAAACCCGAAAAAAACCCAGGATCTAGCCAACAAGTTTGCGAAAAAGGCGAAAGTATAAGCCAGATGCGCGCATATCCCAGACCTAACCCAGACCTAACCGGTGTTATCCTCTAAAATATTGATCGAAACCAGGTTTTATTGACTGCTTCAGTGTGGTACCACATTACTGCGTTATTCAAACCCGAAAAAAACCCAGGATCTAGCCAACAAGTTTGCGAAAAAGGCGAAAGTATAAGCCAGATGCGCGCATATCCCAGACCTAACCCAGACCTAACCGGTGTTATCCTCTGAAATATTGATCGAAACCAGGTTTAATTGACTGCTTCAGTGTGTTACCACATTACTACGTGTTTCAAACACGGAAAATAACCAGGATCTGGCCAACAAGTATGCGAAGAAGGCGAAAGTATAAGCCAGATGCGCGCATATCCCAGACCTAACCCAGACCTAACCGGTGTTATCCTCTAAAATATTGATCGAAACCAGGTTTAATTGACTGCTTCAGTGTATTACCACATTACTACGTGATTCAGACACGAAAAAAACCCAGGATCTGGCCAACAAGTATGCGAAGAAGGCAAAATCATGAGCCAGATGCGGGCATAACCCAGACCTAACCCAGACCTAACTGGTGTTATCCTCTAAAATATTGATCGAAACCAGGTTTAATTGACTGCTTCAGTGTGTTACCACATTACTACATGATTCAAACACGAAAAAAACCCAGGATCTGGCCAACAAGTATGCGAAGAAGGCAAAATCATGAGCCAGATGCGGGCATAACCCAGACCTAACCCAGACCTAACCGGTGTTATCCTCTAAAATACTGTCCGAATCCAGGTTTAATTGACTGCCTCAGTGTGGTACAACATTACTACGTGATTCAAACACGAAAAAAACCCAGGATCTGGCCAACAAGTTTGCGAAAAAGGCGAAAGCATAAGCCAGATGCGCGCATATCCCAGACCTAACCCAGACCTAACCGGTGTTATCCTCTAAAATATTGATCGAAACCAGGTTTAATTGACTGCTTCAGTGTATTACCACATTACTACGTGATTCAAACACGAAAAAACCCCAGGATCTGGCGCAACAAGTATGCGAAGAAGGCAAAATCATGAGCCAGATGCGGGAATAACCCAGACCTAACCCAGACCTAACCGGTGTTATCCTCTAAAATATTGATCGAAACCAGGTTTAATTGACTGCTTCAGTGTGGTACCACATAACTGCGTTATTCAAACCCGAAAAAAACCCAGGATCTAGCCAACAAGTTTGCGAAAAAGGCGAAAGTATAAGCCAGATGCGCGCATATCCCAGACCTAACCCAGACCTAACCGGTGTTATCCTCTGAAATATTGATCGAAACCAGGTTTAATTGACTGCTTCAGTGTGTTACCACATTACTACGTGTTTCAAACACGGAAAATAACCAGGATCTGGCCAACAAGTATGCGAAGAAGGCGAAAGTATAAGCCAGATGCGCGCATATCCCAGACCTAACCCAGACCTAACCGGTGTTATCCTCTAAAATATTGATCGAAACCAGGTTTAATTGACTGCTTCAGTGTATTACCACATTACTACGTGATTCAGACACGAAAAAAACCCAGGATCTGGCCAACAAGTATGCGAAGAAGGCAAAATCATGAGCCAGATGCGGGCATAACCCAGACCTAACCCAGACCTAACTGGTGTTATCCTCTAAAATATTGATCGAAACCAGGTTTAATTGACTGCTTCAGTGTGTTACCACATTACTACATGATTCAAACACGAAAAAAACCCAGGATCTGGCCAACAAGTATGCGAAGAAGGCAAAATCATGAGCCAGATGCGGGCATAACCCAGACCTAACCCAGACCTAACCGGTGTTATCCTCTAAAATACTGTCCGAATCCAGGTTTAATTGACTGCCTCAGTGTGGTACAACATTACTACGTGATTCAAACACGAAAAAAACCCAGGATCTGGCCAACAAGTTTGCGAAAAAGGCGAAAGCATAAGCCAGATGCGCGCATATCCCAGACCTAACCCAGACCTAACCGGTGTTATCCTCTAAAATATTGATCGAAACCAGGTTTAATTGACTGCTTCAGTGTATTACCACATTACTACGTGATTCAAACACGAAAAAACCCCAGGATCTGGCGCAACAAGTATGCGAAGAAGGCAAAATCATGAGCCAGATGCGGGCATAACCCAGACCTAACCCAGACCTAACCGGTGTTATCCTCTAAAATATTGATCGAAACCAGGTTTAATTGACTGCTTCAGTGTGGTACCACATAACTGCGTTATTCAAACCCGAAAAAAACCCAGGATCTAGCCAACAAGTTTGCGAAAAAGGCGAAAGTATAAGCCAGATGCGCGCATATCCCAGACCTAACCCAGACCTAACCGGTGTTATCCTCTGAAATATTGATCGAAACCAGGTTTAATTGACTGCTTCAGTGTGTTACCACATTACTACATGTTCCAAACACGGAAAATAACCAGGATCTGGCCAACAAGTATGCGAAGAAGGCGAAAGTATAAGCCAGATGCGCGCATATCCCAGACCTAACCCAGACCTAACCGGTGTTATCCTCAAAAATATTGATCGAAACCAGGTTTAATTGACTGCTTCAGTGTATTACCACATTACTACGTGATTCAGACACGAAAAAAACCCAGGATCTGGCCAACAATTATGCGAAGAAGGCAAAATCATGAGCCAGATGCGGGCATAACCCAGTCCTAACCCAAACCTAACTGGTGTTATCCTCTAAAATATTGATCGAAACCAGGTTTAATTGACTGCTTCAGTGTGTTACCACATTACTACATGATTCAAACACGAAAAAAACCCAGGATCTGGCCAACAAGTATGCGAAGAAGGCAAAATCATGAGCCAGATGCGGGCATAACCCAGACCTAACCCAGACCTAACCGGTGTTATCCTCTAAAATATTGATCGAAACCAGGTTTAATTGACTGCTTCAGTGTGTTACCACATTACTACGTGATTCAAACACGAAAAAAACCCAGGATCTGGCCAACAAGTATGCGAAGAAGGCAAAATCATGAGCCAGATGCGGGCATATCCCGGACCTATCTCAGACCTAACCGGTGTTATCCTCTAAAATATTGATCGAAACCAGGTTTAATTGATAGCATCAGTGTGTTACCACATTACTACGTGATTCAAACACGAAAAATCCCCAGGATCTGGCCAACAAGTATGCGAAGAAGGCAAAATCATGAGCCAGATGCGGGCATAACCCAGACCTAACCCAGACCTAACCGGTGTTATCCTCTAAAATATTGATCGAAACCAGGTTTTATTGACTGCTTCAGTGTATTACCACTTTACTACGTGATTCAAACACGAAAAAAACCCAGGATCTGGCCAACAAGTATGCGAAGAAGGCAAAATCATGAGCCAGATGCGGGCATAACCCAGACCTAACCCAGACCTAACCGGTGTTATCCTCTAAAATACTGTCCGAATCCAGGTTTAATTGACTGCCTCAGTGTGGTACAACATTATTACGTGATTCAAACACGGAAAAAACCCAGGATCTGGCCAACAAGTTTGCGAAAAAGGCAAAATCATGAGCCAGATGCGGGCATAACCCAGACCTAACCCAGACCTAACCGGTGTTATCCTCTAAAATATTGATCGAAACCAGGTTTAATTGACTGCTTCAGTGTATTACCACATTACTACGTGATTCAAACACGAAAAAAACCCAGGATCTGGCCAACAAGTATGCGAAGAAGGCAAAATCATGAGCCAGATGCGGGCATAACCCAGACCTAACCGGTGTTATCCTCTAAAATACTGTCCGAATCCAGGTTTAATAGACTGCCTCAGTGTGTTACCACATTACTACGTGATTGAACCACGAAAAAAACCCAGGATCTGGCCAACAAGTATGCGAAGAAGGCAAAATCATGAGCCAGATGCGGGCATATCCCGGACCTATCCCAGACCTAACCGGTGTTATCCTCTAAAATATTGATCGAAACCAGGTTTAATTGACAGCATCAGTGTGTTACCACATTACTACGTGATTCAAACACGAAAAAAACCCAGGATCTGGCCAACAAGTATGCGAAGAAGGCAAAATCATGAGCCAGATGCGGGCATAACCCAGACCTAACCCAGACCTAACCGGTGTTATCCTCTAAAATATTGATCGGAACCAGGTTTAATTGACAGCTTCAGTGTGTTACCACCTTACTACGTGATTCAAACACGAAAAAAACCCATTATCTGGCCAACAAGTATGCGAAGAAGGCAAAATCATGAGCCAGATGCGGGCATAACCCAGACCTAACCCAGACCTAACCGGTGTTATCCTGTAAAATATTGATCGAAACCAGGTTTAATTGACAGCTTCAGTGTGTTACCACATTACTACGTGATTCAAACACGAAAAAACCCCAGGATCTGGCCAACAAGTATGCGAAGAAGGCAACATCATGAGCCAGATGCGGGCATAACCCAGACCTAACCCAGACCTAACCGGTGTTATCCTCTAAAATATTGATCGAAACCAGGTTTTATTGACTGCTTCAGTGTATTACCACATTACTACGTGATTCAAACACGAAAAAAACCCAGGATCTGGCCAACAAGTATGCGATGAAGGCAAAATCATGAGCCAGATGCGGGCATAACCCAGACCTAACCCTAGACCTAACCGGTGTTATCCTCTAAAATATTGATCGAAACCAGGTTTTATTGACTGCTTCAGTGTGTTACCACATTACTACGTGATTCAAACACGGAAGAAACCCAGGATCTGGCCAACAAGTATGCGAAGCAGGCAAAATCATGAGCCAGATGCGGGCATAACCCAGACGAAACCCAGACCTAACCGGTGTTATCCTCTAAAACACTGTCCGAATCCAAGTTTAATTGACTGCCTCAGTGTGGTACAACATTACTACGTGATTCAAACACGGAAAAAACCCAGGATCTGGCCAACAAGTTTGCGAAAAAGGCGAAAGTATAAGCCAGATGCGCGCATATCCCAGACCTAACCCAGACCTAACCGGTGTTATCCTCTAAAATATTGATCGAAACCAGGTTTTATTGACTGCTTCAGTGTGTTACCACATAACTACGTGATCAAACACGGAAAAAACCCAGGATCTGGCCAACAAGTATGCGAAGAAGGCAAGATCATGAGCCAGATGCGGGCATAACCCAGACGAAACCCAGACCTAACCGGTGTTATCCTCTAAAACACTGTCCGAATCCAAGCTTATTTGACTGCCTCAGTGTGGTACAACATTACTACGTGATTCAAACACGGAAAAATCCCAGGATCTGGCCAACAAGTATGCGAAGAAGGCAAGATCATGAGCCAGATGCGGGCATAACCCAGACGAAACCCAGACCTAACCGGTGTTATCCTCTAAAACACTGTCCGAATCCAAGTTTAATTGACTGCCTCAGTGTGGTACAACATTACTACGTGATTCAAACACGGAAAAAACCCAGGATCTGGCCAACAAGTTTGCGAAAAAGGCGAAAGCATAAGCCAGATGCGCGCATATCCCAGACCTAACCCAGACCTAACCGGTGTTATCCTCTAAAATATTGATCGAAACCAGGTTTTATTGACTGCTTCAGTGTGTTACCACATTACTACGTGATCAAACACGGAAAAAACCCAGGATCTGTACAACAAGTATGCGAAGAAGGCAAAATCATGAGCCAGATGCGGGCATAACCCAGACCTAACCCAGACCTAACCGGTGTTATCCTCTAAAACACTGTCCGAATCCAAGTTTTATTGACTGCCTCAGTGTGGTACAACATTACTACGTGATTCAAACACGGAAAAAACCCAGGATCTGGCCAACAAGTTTGCGAAAAAGGCAAAAGCATAAGCCAGATGCGCGCATATCCCAGACCTAACCCAGACCTAACCGGTGTTATCCTCTAAAATATTGATCGAAACCTGGTTTTATTGACTGCTTCAGTGTGTTACCACATTACTACGTGATCAAACACGGAAAAAACCCAGGATCTGGCCAACAAGTATGCGAAGAAGGCAAAATCATGAGCCAGATGCGGGCATAACCCAGACGAAACCCAGACCTAACCGGTGTTATCCTCTAAAACACTGTCCGAATCCAAGTTTATTTGACTGCCTCAGTGTGGTACAACATTCCTACGTGATTCAAATACGAAAAAAACCCAGGATCTGGCCAACAAGTTTGCGAAAAAGGCGAAAGTATAAGCCAGATGCGCGCAAATCCCAGGCCTAACCCAGACCTAACCGGTGTTATCCTCTAAAATATTGATCGAAACCAGGTTTTATTGACTGCTTCAGTGTGTTACCACATTACTACGTGATTCAAACACGGAAGACACCCAGGATCTGGCCAACAAGTTTGCGAAAAAGGCGAAAGTATAAGCCAGATGCGCGCTAATCCCAGACCTAACCCAGACCTAACCGGTGTTATCCTCTGAAATATTGATCGAAACCAGGTTTAATTGACTGCTTCAGTGTGATACCACATTACTACGTGATTCAAACACGGAAAAAACCCAGGATCTGGCCAACAAGTATGCGATGAAGGCAAAATCATGAGCCAGATGCGGGCATAACCCAGACCTAACCCAGACCTAACCGGTGTTATCCTCTAAAATATTGATCGAAACCAGGTTTAATTGATAGCTTCAGTGTGTTACCACATTACTACGTGATTCAAACACGAAAAAAACCCAGGATCTGGCCAACAAGTATGCGGAGAAGGCAAAATCATGAGCCAGATGCGGGCATATCCCGGACCTAACCCAGAGCTAACCGGTGTTATCCTCTGAAATATTGATCGAAACCAGGTTTAATTGACTGCTTCAGTGTGTTACCACATTACTACGTGATTCAAACACGAAAAAAACCCAGGATCTGGCCAACAAGTATGCGAAGAAGGCAAAATCATGAGCCAGATGCGGGCATATCCCGGACCTATCCCAGACCTAACCGGAGTTATCCTCTAAAATATTGATCGAAACCAGGTTTAATTGACTGCTTCAGTGTGTTACCACATTACTACGTGATTCAAACACGAAAAAACCCCAGGATCTGGCTAACAAGTATGCGAAGAAGGCAAAATCATGAGCCAGATGCGGGCATAACCCAGACCTAACCCAGACCTAACCGGTGTTATCCTCTAAAATATTGATCGAAACCAGGTTTAATTGACTGCTTCAGTGTGTTACCACATTACTACGTGTTTCAAACACGGAAAATACCCAGGATCTGGCCAACAAGTTTGCGAAAAAGGCGAAAGTATAAGCCAGATGCGGGCATATCCCGGACCTATCCCAGACCTAACCGGAGTTATCCTCTAAAATATTGATCGAAACCAGGTTTAATTGACTGCTTCAGTGTGATACCACATTACTACGTGATTCAAACACGCAAAAAACCCCAGGATCTGGCTAACAAGTATGCGAAGAAGGCAAAATCATGAGCCAGATGCGGGCATAACCCAGACCTAACCCAGACCTAACCGGTGTTATCCTCTAAAATATTGATCGAAACCAGGTTTAATTGACTGCTTCGGTGTGTTACCACATTACAACGTGATTCAAACTCGAAAAAAACCCAGGATCTGGCCAACAAGTATGCGAAGAAGGCAAAATCATGAGCCAGATGCGGGCATATCCCGGACCTATCCCAGACCTAACCGGAGTTATCCTCTAAAATATTGATCGAAACCAGGTTTAATTGACTGCTTCAGTGTGATACCACATTACTACGTGATTCAAACACGGAAAAAACCCAGGATCTGGCCAACAAGTATGCGATGAAGGCAAAATCATGAGCCAGATGCGGGCATAACCCAGACCTAACCCAGACCTAACCGGTGTTATCCTCTAAAATATTGATCGAAACCAGGTTTAATTGACAGCTTCAGTGTGTTACCACATTACTACGTGATTCAAACACGAAAAAAACCCAGGATCTGGCCAACAAGCATGCGGAGAAGGCAAAATCATGAGCCAGATGCGGGCATATCCCGGACCTAACCCAGAGCTAACCGGTGTTATCCTCTGAAATATTGATCGAAACCAGGTTTAATTGACTGCTTCAGTGTGTTACCACATTACTACGTGATTCAAACACGAAAAAAACCCAGGATCTGGCCAACAAGTATGCGAAGGAGGCAAAATCATGAGCCAGATGCGGGCATATCCCGGACCTATCCCAGACCTAACCGGAGTTATCCTCTAAAATATTGATCGAAACCAGGTTTAATTGACTGCTTCAGTGTGTTACCACATTACTACGTGATTCAAACACAAAAAAAACCCCAGGATCTGGCTAACAAGTATGCGAAGAAGGCAAAATCATGAGCCAGATGCGGGCATAACCCAGACCTAACCCAGACCTAACCGGTGTTATCCTCTAAAATATTGATCGAAACCAGGTTTAATTGACTGCTTCAGTGTGTTACCACATTACTACGTGTTTCAAACACGGAAAATACCCAGGATCTGGCCAACAAGTTTGCGAAAAAGGCGAAAGTATAAGCCAGATGCGCGCAAATCCCAGACCTAACCCAGACCTAACCGGTGTTATCCTCTGAAATATTGATCGAAACCAGGTTTAATTGACTGCTTGGGTGTGTTACCACATTACAACGTGATTCAAACTCGAAAAAAACCCAGGATCTGGCCAACAAGTATGCGAAGAAGGCAAAATCATGAGCCAGATGCGGGCATATCCCGGACCTATCCCAGACCTAACCGGAGTTATCCTCTAAAATATTGATCGAAACCAGGTTTAATTGACTGCTTCAGTGTGATACCACATTACTACGTGATTCAAACACGGAAAAAACCCAGGATCTGGCCAACAAGTATGCGAAGAAGGCAAAATCATGAGCCAGATGCGGGCATGTCCCGGACCTAACCCAGAGATAACCGGTGTTATCCTCTGAAATATTGATCGAAACCAGGTTTAATTGACTGCTTCAGTGTGTTACCACATTACTACGTGATTCAAACACGAAAAAAACCCAGGATCTGGCCAACAAGTATGCGAAGAAGGCAAAATCATGAGCCAGATGCGGGCATAACCCAGACCTAACCCAGACCTAACCGGTGTTATCCTCTAAAATATTGATCGAAACCAGGTTTTATTGACTGCTTCAGTGTATTACCACATTACTACGTGATTCAAACACGAAAAAACCCCAGGATCTGGCCAACAAGTATGCGAAGAAGTCAAAATCATGAGCCAGATGGCATAACCCAGACCTAACCCAGACCTAACCGGTGTTATCCTCTAAAATATTGATCGAAACCAGGTTTAATTGACTGCTTCAGTGTGTTACCACATTACTACGTGATTCAAACACGAAAAAACCCCAGGATCTGGCTAACAAGTATGCGAAGAAGGCAAAATCATGAGCCAGATGCGGGCATAACCCAGACCTAACCCAGACCTAACCGGTGTTATCCTCTAAAACACTGTTCGAATCCAAGTTTAATTGACTGCCTCAGTGTGGTACAACATTACTACGTGATTCAAACACGGAAAAAACCCAGGATCTGGCCAACAAGTTTGCGAAAAAGGCGAAAGCATAAGCCAGATGCGCGCATATCCCAGACCTAACCCAGACCTAACCGGTGTTATCCTCTAAAATATTGATCGAAACCAGGTTTTATAGACTGCTTCAGTGTGTTACCATATTACTACGTGATCAAACACGGAAAAAACCCAGGATCTGGCCAACAAGTATGCGAAGAAGGCAAGATCATGAGCCAGATGCGGGCATATCCCGGACCTAACCCAGACCTAACCGGTGTTATCCTCTAAAATATTGATCGAAACCAGGTTTAATTGACTGCTTCAGTGTGTTACCACATTACTACGTGATTCAAACACGGAAGAAACCCAGGATCTGGCCAACAAGTATGCGAAGCCGGCAAAATCATGAGCCAGATGCGGGCATAACCCAGACGAAACCCAGACCTAACCGGTGTTATCCTCTAAAATATTGATCGAAACCAGGTTTTATTGACTGCTTCAGTGTGTTTCCACATTACTACGTGATTCAAACACGGAAGAAACCCAGGATCTGGCCAACAAGTATGCGAAGCCGGCAAAATCATGAGCCAGATGCGGGCATAACCCAGACGAAACCCAGACCTAACCGGTGTTATCCTCTAAAACACTGTCCGAATCCAAGTTTAATTGACTGCCTCAGTGTGGTACAACATTACTACGTGATTCAAACACAGAAAAAACCCAGGATCTGGCCAACAAGTTTGCGAAAAAGGCGAAAGTATAAGCCAGATGCGCGCATTTCCCAGACCTAACCCAGACCTAACCGGTGTTATCCTCTAAAATATTGATCGAAACCAGGTTTTATTGACTGCTTCAGTGTGTTACCACATTACTACGTGATCAAACACGGAAAAAACCCAGGATCTGGCCAACAAGTATGCGAAGAAGGCAAGATCATGAGCCAGATGCGGGCATAACCCAGACGAAACCCAGACCTAACCGGTGTTATCCTCTAAAACACTGTCCGAATCCAAGTTTATTTGACTGCCTCAGTGTGGTACAACATTACTACGTGATTCAAACACGGAAAAAACCCAGGATCTGGCCAACAAGTATGCGAAGAAGGCAAGATCATGAGCCAGATGCGGGCATAACCCAGACGAAACCCAGACCTAACCGGTGTTATCCTCTAAAACACTGTCCGAATCCAAGTTTATTTGACTGCCTCAGTGTGGTACAACATTACTACGTGATTCAAACACGGAAAAAACACAGGATCTGGCCAACAAGTATGCGAAGAAGGCAAGATCATGAGCCAGATGCGGGCATAACCCAGACGAAACCCAGACCTAACCGGTGTTATCCCCTAAAACACTGTCCGAATCCAAGTTTAATTGACTGCCTCAGTGTGGTACAACATTACTACGTGATTCAAACACGGAAAAAACCCAGGATCTGGCCAACAAGTTTGCGAAAAAGGCGAAAGCATAAGCCAGATGCGCGCATATCCCAGACCTAACCCAGACCTAACCAGTGTTATCCTCTAAAATATTGATCGAAACCAGGTTTAATTGACTGCTTCAGTGTGTGTTACCACATTACTACGTGATTCAAACACGCAAAAAACCCCAGGATCTGGCCAACAAGTATGCGAAGAAGGCGAAAGTATAAGCCAGATGCGTGCATTTCCCAGACCTAACCCAGACCTAACCGGTGTTATCCTCTGAAATATTGATCGAAACCAGGTTTAATTGACAGCTTCAGTGTGTTACCACATTACTACGTGATTCAAACACGAAAAAAACCCAGGATCTGGCCAACAAGTATGCGATGAAGGCAAAATCATGAGCCAGATGCGGGCATAACCCAGACCTAACCCAGACCTAACCGGTGTTATCCTCTAAAATATTGATCGAAACCAGGTTTTATTGACTGCTTCAGTGTGTTACCACATTACTACGTGATTCAAACACGGAAGAAACCCAGGATCTGGCCAACAAGTACGCGAAGAAGGCAAAATCATGAGCCAGATGCGGGCATAACCCAGACGAAACCCAGACCTAACCGGTGTTATCCTCTAAAACACTGTCCGAATCCAAGTTTAATTGACTGCCTCAGTGTGGTACAACATTACTACGTGATTCAAACACGGAGAAAACCCAGGATCTGGCCAACAAGTTTGCGAAAAAGGCGAAAGCATAAGCCAGATGCGCGCATATCCCAGACCTAACCCAGACCTAACCGGTGTTATCCTCTAAAATATTGATCGGAACCAGTTTTTATTGACTGCTTCAGTGTGTTACCACATTACTACGTGATCAAACACGGAAAAAACCAAGGATCTGGCCAACAAGTATGGGAAGAAGGCAAGATCATGAGCCAGATGCGGGCATATCTCGGACCTAACCCAGACCTAACCGGTGTTATCCTCTAAAATATTGGTCGAAACCAGGTTTAATTGACTGCCTCAGTGTGGTACAACATTACTACGTGATTCAAACACGAAAAAAACCCAGGATCTGGCCAACAAGTATGCGAAGAAGGCAAAATCATGAGCCAGATGCGGGCATAACCCAGACCTAACCGGTGTTATCCTCTAAAATATTTATCGAAACCAGGTTTAATTGACAGCTTCAGTGTGTTACCACATTACTACGTCATCCAACCACGAAAAAAACCCAGGTTCTGGCCAACAAGTATGCGAAGAAGGCAAAATCATGAGCCAGATGCGGGCATATCCCGGACCTATCCCAGACCTAACCGGTGTTATCCTCTAAAATATTGATCGAAACCAGGTTTAATTGACAGCTTCAGTGTGTTACCACATTACTACGTGATTCAAACACGAAAAAACCCCAGGATCTGGCCAACAAGTATGCGAAGAAGGCAAGATCATGAGCCAGATGCGGGCATATCCCGGACCTAACCCAGACCTAACCGGTGTTATCCTCTAAAATATTGATCGAAACCAGGTTTTATTGACTGCTTCAGTGTGTTACCACATTACTACGTGATTCAAACACGAAAAAACCCCAGGATCTGGCCAACAAGTATGCGAAGAAGGCAAGATCATGAGCCAGATGCGGGCATATCCCGGACCTAACCCAGACCTAACCGGTGTTATCCTCTAAAATATTGATCGAAACCAGGTTTTATTGACTGCTTCAGTGTGTTACCACATTCCTACGTGATTCAAATACGAAAAAAACCCAGGATCTGGCCAACAAGTTTGCGAAAAAGGCGAAAGTATAAGCCAGATGCGCGCAAATCCCAGGCCTAACCCAGACCTAACCGGTGTTATCCTCTAAAATAATGATCGAAACCAGGTTTTATTGACTGCTTCAGTGTGTTACCACATTACTACGTGATTCAAACACGGAAGACACCCAGGATCTGGCCAACAAGTTTGCGAAAAAGGCGAAAGTATAAGCCAGATGCGCGCTAATCCCAGACCTAACCCAGACCTAACCGGTGTTATCCTCTGAAATATTGATCGAAACCAGGTTTAATTGACTGCTTCAGTGTGATACCACATTACTACGTGATTCAAACACGGAAAAAACCCAGGATCTGGCCAACAAGTATGCGATGAAGGCAAAATCATGAGCCAGATGCGGGCATAACCCAGACCTAACCCAGACCTAACCGGTGTTATCCTCTAAAATATTGATCGAAACCAGGTTTAATTGACAGCTTCAGTGTGTTACCACATTACTACGTGATTCAAACACGAAAAAAACCCAGGATCTGGCCAACAAGTATGCGGAGAAGGCAAAATCATGAGCCAGATGCGGGCATATCCCGGACCTAACCCAGAGCTAACCGGTGTTATCCTCTGAAATATTGATCGAAACCAGGTTTAATTGACTGCTTCAGTGTGTTACCACATTACTACGTGATTCAAACACGAAAAAAACCCAGGATCTGGCCAACAAGTATGCGAAGAAGGCAAAATCATGAGCCAGATGCGGGCATATCCCGGACCTATCCCAGACCTAACCGGAGTTATCCTCTAAAATATTGATCGAAACCAGGTTTAATTGACTGCTTCAGTGTGTTACCACATTACTACGTGATTCAAACACGAAAAAACCCCAGGATCTGGCTAACAAGTATGCGAAGAAGGCAAAATCATGAGCCAGATGCGGGCATAACCCAGACCTAACCCAGACCTAACCGGTGTTATCCTCTAAAATATTGATCGAAACCAGGTTTAATTGACTGCTTCAGTGTGTTACCACATTACTACGTGTTTCAAACACGGAAAATACCCAGGATCTGGCCAACAAGTTTGCGAAAAAGGCGAAAGTATAAGCCAGATGCGCGCAAATCCCAGACCTAACCCAGACCTAACCGGTGTTATCCTCTGAAATATTGATCGAAACCAGGTTTAATTGACTGCTTCGGTGTGTTACCACATTACAACGTGATCAAACTCGAAAAAAACCCAGGATCTGGCCAACAAGTATGCGAAGAAGGCAAAATCATGAGCCAGATGCGGGCATATCCCGGACCTATCCCAGACCTAACCGGAGTTATCCTCTAAAATATTGATCGAAACCAGGTTTAATTGACTGCTTCAGTGTGTTACCACATTACTACGTGATTCAAACACGAAAAAACCCCAGGAACTGGCTAACAAGTATGCGAAGAAGGCAAAATCATGAGCCAGATGCGGGCATAACCCAGACCTAACCCAGACCTAACCGGTGTTATCCTCTAAAATATTGATCGAAACCAGGTTTAATTGACTGCTTCAGTGTGTTACCACATTACTACATGATTCAAACACGAAAAAAACCCAGGATCTGGCCAACAAGTATGCGAAGAAGGCAAAATCATGAGCCAGATGCGGGCATAACCCAGACCTAACCCAGACCTAACCGGTGTTATCCTCTGAAATATTGATCGAAACCAGGTTTAGTTGACTGCTTCAGTGTGTTACCACATTACTACGTGATTCAAACACGGAAAATACCCACGATCTGGCCAACAAGTTAGCGAAAATGGCGAAAGTATAAGCCAGATGCGCGCAAATCCCAGACCTAACCCAGACCTAACCGGTGTTATCCTCTGAAATATTGATCGAAACCAGGTTTAATTGACTGCTTCAGTGTGTTACCACATTACTACGTGATTCAAACACGAAAAAAACCCAGGATCTGGCCAACAAGTATGCGAAGAAGGCAAAATCATGAGCCAGATGCGGGGATATCCCGGACCTATCCCAGACCTAACCGGTGTTATCCTCTAAAATATTGATCGAAACCAGGTTTAATTGACTGCTTCAGTGTGTTACCACATTACTACGTGATTCAAACACGATAAAAACCCAGGATCTGGCCAACAAGTATGCGAAGAAGGCAAAATCATGAGCCAGATGCGGGCATAACCCAGACCTAACCCAGACCTAACCGGTGTTATCCTCTAAAATATTGATCGAAACCAGGTTTTATTGACTGCTTCAGTGTATTACCACATTACTACGTGATTCAAACACGAAAAAAACCCAGGATCAGGCCAACAAGTTTTCGAAAAAGGCGAAAGTTTAAGCCAGATGTGCGCATTTCCCATACCTAACCCAGACCTAACCGGCGTTATCCTCTAAAATATTGATCGAAACCAGGTTTAATTGACTGCTTCAGTGTGGTACCACATTACTGCATTATTCAAACACGAAAAATACCCAGGATCTGGCCAACAAGTTTGCGAAAAAGGCGAAAGTATAAGCCAGATGCGCGCAAATCCCAGACCTAACCCAGACCTAACCGGTGTTATCCTCTAAAATATTGATCGAAACCAGGTTTTATTGACTGCTTCAGTGTGTTACCACATTACTACGTGATTCAAACACAGAAAAAACCCAGGATCTGGCCAACAAGTTTGCGAAAAAGGTGAAAGTATTAGCCAGATGCGCGCATATCCCAGACCTAACCCAGACCTAACCGGTGTTATCCTCAAAAATATTGATCGAAACCAGGTTTAATTGACAGCTTCAGTGTGTTACCACATTACTACGTGATTCTAACACGAAAAAAACCCAGGATCTGGACAACAAGTATGCGAAGAAGGCAAAATCATGAGCCAGATGCGCGCATTTCCCAGACCTAACCCAGACCTAACCGGTGTTATCCTCTAAAATATTGATCGAAACCAGGTTTAATTGACAGGTTCAGTGTGTTACCACATTACTACGTGATTCAAACACGAAAAAAAACCCAGGGTCTGGCCAACAAATATGCGAAGAAGGTGAAAGTATAAGCCAGATGCGCGCATATCCCAGACCTAACCCCGACCTAACCGGTGTTATCCTCTAAAATATTGATCGAAACCAGGTTTATTTCACTGCTTCAGTGTGTTATCACATTCCTACGTGATTCACACACGAAAAAAACCCAGGATCTGGTCAACAAGTTTGCGAAAAAGGCGAAAGTATAAGCCAGATGCGCGCAAATCCCAGGCCTAACCCAGACCTAACCGGTGTTATCCTCTAAAATATTGATCGAAACCAGGTTTTATTGACTGCTTCAGTGTGTTACCACATTACTACGTGATTCAAACACGGAAGAAACCCAGGATCTGGCCAACAAGTTTGCGAAAAAGGCGATAGTATAAGCCAGATGCGCGCTAATCCCAGACCTAACCCCGACCTAACCGGTGTTATCATCTGAAATATTGTTCGAAACCAGGTTTAATTGACAGCTTCAGTGTGTTACCACATTACTACGTGATTCAAACACGAAAAAAACCCAGGATCTGGCCAACAAGTATGCGGAGAAGGCAAAATCATGAGCCAGATGCGGGCATATCCCGGACCTAACCCAGAGCTAACCGGTGTTATCCTCTGAAATATTGATCGAAACCTGGTTTAATTGACTGCTTCAGTGTGTTACCACATTACTACGTGATTCAAACACGAAAAAATCCCAGGATCTGGCCAACAAGTATGCGAAGAAGGCAAAATCATGAGCCAGATGCGGGCTTATCCCGGACCTATCCCAGACCTAACCGGAGTTATCCTCTAAAATATTGATCGAAACCAGGTTTAATTGACTGCTTCAGTGTGTTACCACATTACTACGTGATTCAAACACGAAAAAAACCCAAGATCTGGCCAACAAGTATGCGAAGAAGGCAAAATCATGAGCCAGATGCGGGCATAACCCAGACCTAACCCAGACCTAACCGGTGTTATCCTCTAAAATATTGATCGAAACCAGGTTTAATTGACAGCTTCAGTGTGTTACCACATTACTACGTGATTCAAACACGAAAAAAACCCAGGATCTGGCTAACAAGTATGCGATGAAGGCAAAATCATGAGCCAGATGCGGGCATAACCCAGACCTAACCCAGACCTAACCGGTGTTATCCTCTAAAATATTGATCGAAACCAGGTTTAAATGACTGCTTCAGTGTGTTACCACATTACTACGTGATTCAAACACGAAAAAAACCCAGGATCTGGCCAACAAGTATGCGATGAAGGCAAAATCATGAGCCAGATGCGGGCATAACCCAGACCTAACCCAGACCTAACCCAGACCTAACCGGTGTTATCCTCTAAAATATTGATCGAAACCAGGTTTAATTGACAGCTTCAGTGTGTTACCACATTACTACGTGATTCAAACACGAAAAAAACCCAAGATCTGGCCAACAAGTATGCGAAGAAGGCAAAATCATGAGCCAGATGCGGGCATAACCCAGACCTAACCCAGACCTAACCGGTGTTATCCTCTAAAATATTGATCGAAACCAGGTTTAATTGACAGCTTCAGTGTGTTACCACATTACTACGTGATTCAAACACGAAAAAAACCCAGGATCTGGCCAACAAGTATGCGAAGAAGGCAAAATCATGAGCCAGATGCGGGCATAACCCAGACCTAACCCAGACCTAACCGGTGTTATCCTCTAAAATATTGATCGAAACCAGGTTTAATTGACAGCTTCAGTGTGTTACCACATTACTACGTGATTCAAACACGAAAAAAACCCAGGATCTGGCCAACAAGTGTGCGAAGAAGGCAAAATCATGAGCCAGATGCGGGCATAACCCAGACCTAACCCAGACCTAACCGGTGTTATCCTCTAAAATATTGATCGAAACCAGGTTTAATTGACAGCTTCAGTGTGTTACCACATTACTACGTGATTCAAACACGAAAAAAACCCAGGATCTGGCCAACAAGTATGCGAAGAAGGCAAGATCATGAGCCAGATGCGGGCATATCCCGGACCTAACCCAGACCTAACCGGTGTTATCCTCTAAAATATTCATCGAAACCAGGTTTAATTTACTGCTTCAGTGTGTTACCACATTACTACGTGATTCAAACACGAAAAAAACCCAGGATCTGGCCAACAAGTATGCGAAGAAGGCAAGATCATGAGCCAGATGCGGGCATATCCCGGACCTAACCCAGACCTAACCGGTGTTATCCTCTAAAATATTCATCGAAACCAGGTTTAATTTACTGCTTCAGTGTGTTACCACATTCCTACGCGATTCAAACACGAAAAAAACCCAGGATCTGGCCAACAAGTATGCGAAGAAGGCAAAATCATGAGCCAGATGCGGGCATAACCCAGACCTAACCCGGACCTAACCGGTGTTATCCTCTAAAATATTGATCGAAACCAGGTTTTATTGACTGCTTCAGTGTGTAACCACATTACTACGTGTTTCAAACACGGAAAATACCCAGGATCTGGCCAACAAGTATGCGAAGAAGGCAAAATCATGAGCCAGATGCGGGCATATCCCGGACCTAACCCAGACCTAACCGGTGTTATCCTCTAAAATATTGATCGAAACCAGGTTTAATTGACTGCTTCAGTGTGTTACCACATTCCTACGTGATTCAAACACGAAAAAAACCCAGGATCTGGCTAACAAGTATGCGAAGAAGGCGAAAGAATAAGCCAGATGCGCGCATTTCCCAGACCTAACTCAGACTTAACCGGTGTTATCCCCTGAAATATTGATCGAAACCAGGTTTAATTGACTGCTTCAGTGTGTTACCACATTACTACGTGATTCAAACACGAAAAAAACCCAGGATCTGGCCAACAAGTATGCGAAGAAGGCAAGATCATGAGCCAGATGCGGGCATATCCCGGACCTAACCCAGACCTAACCGGTGTTATCCTCTGAAATATTGATCGAAACCAGGTTTAATTGACTGCTTCGGTGTGTTACCACATTACTACGTGATTCAAACACGAAAAAAACCCAGGATCTGGCCAACAAGTATGCGAAGAAGGCAAAATCATGAGCCAGATGCGTGCATAACCCAGACCTAACCCAGACCTAACCGGTGTTATCCTCTAAAATATTGATCGAAACCAGGTTTAATTGACTGCTTCAGTGTGTTACCACATTACTACGTGATTCAAACACGGAAAAAACCCAGGATCTGGCCAACAAGTTTGCGAAAAAGGAGAAAGTGTAAGCCAGATGCGCGCATTTCCCAGACCTAACTCAGACTTAACCGGTGTTATCCTCTGAAATATTGATCGAAACCTGGTTTAATTGACTGCTTCAGTGTGTTACCACATTACTACGTGATTCAAACACGAAAAAATCCCAGGATCTGGCCAACAAGTATGCGAAGAAGGCAAAATCATGAGCCAGATGCGGGCTTATCCCGGACCTATCCCAGACCTAACCGGAGTTATCCTCTAAAATATTGATCGAAACCAGGTTTAATTGACTGCTTCAGTGTGTTACCACATTACTACGTGATTCAAACACGAAAAAAACCCAAGATCTGGCCAACAAGTATGCGAAGAAGGCAAAATCATGAGCCAGATGCGGGCATAACCCAGACCTAACCCAGACCTAACCGGTGTTATCCTCTAAAATATTGATCGAAACCAGGTTTAATTGACAGCTTCAGTGTGTTACCACATTACTACGTGATTCAAACACGAAAAAAACCCAGGATCTGGCTAACAAGTATGCGATGAAGGCAAAATCATGAGCCAGATGCGGGCATAACCCAGACCTAACCCAGACCTAACCGGTGTTATCCTCTAAAATATTGATCGAAACCAGGTTTAAATGACTGCTTCAGTGTGTTACCACATTACTACGTGATTCAAACACGAAAAAAACCCAGGATCTGGCCAACAAGTATGCGATGAAGGCAAAATCATGAGCCAGAAGGCAAAATCATGAGCGGGCATAACCCAGACCTAACCCAGACCTAACCCAGACCTAACCGGTGTTATCCTCTAAAATATTGATCGAAACCAGGTTTAATTGACAGCTTCAGTGTGTTACCACATTACTACGTGATTCAAACACGAAAAAAACCCAAGATCTGGCCAACAAGTATGCGAAGAAGGCAAAATCATGAGCCAGATGCGGGCATAACCCAGACCTAACCCAGACCTAACCGGTGTTATCCTCTAAAATATTGATCGAAACCAGGTTTAATTGACAGCTTCAGTGTGTTACCACATTACTACGTGATTCAAACACGAAAAAAACCCAGGATCTGGCCAACAAGTATGCGAAGAAGGCAAAATCATGAGCCAGATGCGGGCATAACCCAGACCTAACCCAGACCTAACCGGTGTTATCCTCTAAAATATTGATCGAAACCAGGTTTAATTGACAGCTTCAGTGTGTTACCACATTACTACGTGATTCAAACACGAAAAAAACCCAGGATCTGGCCAACAAGTGTGCGAAGAAGGCAAAATCATGAGCCAGATGCGGGCATAACCCAGACCTAACCCAGACCTAACCGGTGTTATCCTCTAAAATATTGATCGAAACCAGGTTTAATTGACAGCTTCAGTGTGTTACCACATTACTACGTGATTCAAACACGAAAAAAACCCAGGATCTGGCCAACAAGTATGCGAAGAAGGCAAGATCATGAGCCAGATGCGGGCATATCCCGGACCTAACCCAGACCTAACCGGTGTTATCCTCTAAAATATTCATCGAAACCAGGTTTAATTTACTGCTTCAGTGTGTTGCCACATTCCTACGCGATTCAAACACGAAAAAAACCCAGGATCTGGCCAACAAGTATGCGAAGAAGGCAAAATCATGAGCCAGATGCGGGCATAACCCAGACCTAACCCGGACCTAACCGGTGTTATCCTCTAAAATATTGATCGAAACCAGGTTTTATTGACTGCTTCAGTGTGTAACCACATTACTACGTGTTTCAAACACGGAAAATACCCAGGATCTGGCCAACAAGTATGCGAAGAAGGCAAAATCATGAGCCAGATGCGGGCATATCCCGGACCTAACCCAGACCTAACCGGTGTTATCCTCTAAAATATTGATCGAAACCAGGTTTAATTGACTGCTTCAGTGTGTTACCACATTCCTACGTGATTCAAACACGAAAAAAACCCAGGATCTGGCTAACAAGTATGCGAAGAAGGCGAAAGAATAAGCCAGATGCGCGCATTTCCCAGACCTAACTCAGACTTAACCGGTGTTATCCCCTGAAATATTGATCGAAACCAGGTTTAATTGACTGCTTCAGTGTGTTACCACATTACTACGTGATTCAAACACGAAAAAAACCCAGGATCTGGCCAACAAGTATGCGAAGAAGGCAAGATCATGAGCCAGATGCGGGCATATCCCGGACCTAACCCAGACCTAACCGGTGTTATCCTCTGAAATATTGATCGAAACCAGGTTTAATTGACTGCTTCGGTGTGTTACCACATTACTACGTGATTCAAACACGAAAAAAACCCAGGATCTGGCCAACAAGTATGCGAAGAAGGCAAAATCATGAGCCAGATGCGTGCATAACCCAGACCTAACCCAGACCTAACCGGTGTTATCCTCTAAAATATTGATCGAAACCAGGTTTAATTGACTGCTTCAGTGTGTTACCACATTACTACGTGATTCAAACACGGAAAAAACCCAGGATCTGGCCAACAAGTTTGCGAAAAAGGAGAAAGTGTAAGCCAGATGCGCGCATATCCCAGACCTAACCCAGACCTAACCGGTGTTATCCTCTAAAATATTGATCGAAACCAGGTTTAATTGACAGCTTCAGTGTGTTACCACATTACTACGTGATTCAAACACGAAAAAAACCCAGGATCTGGCCAACAAGTATGCGAAGAAGGCAAAATCATGAGCCAGATGCGGGCATAACCCAGACCTAACCCAGACCTAACCGGTGTTATCCTCTAAAATATTGATCGAAACCAGGTTTATTGACAGCTTCAGTGTGTTACCACATTACTACGTGATTCAAACACGAAAAAAACCCAAGATCTGGCCAACAAGTATGCGAAGAAGGCAAAATCATGAGCCAGATGCGGGCATAACCCAGATCTAACCCAGACCTAACCGGTGTTATCCTCTAAAATATTGATCGAAACCAGGTTTAATTGACAGCTTCAGTGTGTTACCACATTACTACGTGATTCAAACACGAAAAAAACCCAGGATCTGGCCAACAAGTATGCGAAGAAGGCAAAATCATGAGCCAGATGCGGGCATATCCCGGACCTAACCCAGACCTAACCGGTGTTATCCTCTAAAATATTGATCGTAACCAGGTTTAATTGACTGCTTCAGTGTGTTACCACATTCCTACGTGATTCAAACACGAAAAAAACCCAGGATCTGGCCAACAAGTATGCGAAGAAGGCAAAATCATGAGCCAGATGCGGGCATAACCCAGACCTAACCCAGACCTAACCGGTGTTATCCTCTAAAATATTGATCGAAACCAGGTTTTATTGACTGCTTCAGTGTGTTACCACATTACTACGTGATTCAAACACGGAAAAAACCCAGGATCTGGCCAACAAGTTTGTGAAAAAGGTGAAAGTATAAGCCAGATGCGCGCATATCCCAGACCTAACCCAGACCTAACCGGTGTTATCCTCTAAAATATTGATCGAAACCAGGTTTAATTGACAGCTTCAGTGTGTTACCACATTACTACGTGATTCAAACACGAAAAAAACCCAGGATCTGGCCAACAAGTATGCGAAGAAGGCAAAATCATGAGCCAGATGCGGGCATAACCCAGACCTAACCCAGACCTAACCGGTGTTATCCTCTAAAATATTGATCGAAACCAGGTTTAATTGACTGCTTCGGTGTGTTACCACATTACTACGTGATTCAAACACGAAAAAAACCCAGGATCAGGCCAACAAGTTTGCGAAAAAGGCGAAAGTATAAGCCAGATGCGCGCATTTCCCAGACCTAACCCAGACCTAACCGGCGTTATCCTCTAAAATATTGATCGAAACCAGGTTTAATTGACTGCTTCAGTGTGGTACCACATTACTGCGTTATACAAACACGAAAAATACCCAGGATCTGGCCAACAAGTTTGCGAAAAAGGCGAAAGTATAAGCCAGATGCGCGCAAATCCCAGACCTAACCCAGACCTAACCGGTGTTATCATCTAAAATATTGATCGAAACCAGGTTTTATTGACTGCTTCAGTGTGTTACCACATTACTACGTGATTCAAACACGGAAAAAACCCAGGATCTGGCCAACATGTTTGCGAAAAAGGTGAAAGTATAAGCCAGATGCGCGCATATCCCAGACCTTACCCAGACCAAACCGGTGTTATCCTCTAAAATATTGATCGAAACCAGGTTTAATTGACAGCTTCAGTGTGTTACCACATTACTACGTGATTCAAACACGAAAAAACCCCAGGATCTGGCCACCAAGTATGCGAAGAAGGCAAAATCATGAGCCAGATGCGGGCATAACCCAGACCTAACCCAGACCTAACCGGTGTTATCCTCTGAAATATTGATCGAAACCAGGTTTAATTGACTGCTTCGGTGTGTTACCACATTACTACGTGATTCAAACCCGAAAAAAACCCAGGATCTGGCCAACAAGTATGCGAAGAAGGCAAAATCATGAGCCAGATGCGTGCATAACCCAGACCTAACCCAGACCTAACCGGTGTTATCCTCTAAAATATTGATCGAAACCAGGTTTAATTGACTGCTTCCGTGTGTTACCACATTACTACGTGATTCAAACACGGAAAAAACCCAGGATCTGGCCAACAAGTTTGCGAAAAAGGTGAAAGTGTAAGCCAGATGCGCGCATATCCCAGACCTAACCCAGACCTAACCGGTGTTATCCTCTAAAATATTGATCGAAACCAGGTTTAATTGACAGCTTCAGTGTGTTACCACATTACTACGTGATTCAAACACGAAAAAAACCCAGGATCTGGCCAACAAGTATGCGAAGAAGGCAAAATCATGA
Source organism: Colletes latitarsis (assembly GCF_051014445.1). Taxonomy (NCBI): domain Eukaryota; kingdom Metazoa; phylum Arthropoda; class Insecta; order Hymenoptera; family Colletidae; genus Colletes; species Colletes latitarsis. Next base: position 1,574,211 of record NW_027488381.1, on the reverse strand, counting down.
GCCAGATGCGGGCATAACCCAGACCTAACCCAGACCTAACCGGTGTTATCCTCTAAAATATTGATCGAAACCAGGTTTATTGACAGCTTCAGTGTGTTACCACATTACTACGTGATTCAAACACGAAAAAAACCCAAGATCTGGCCAACAAGTATGCGAAGAAGGCAAAATCATGAGCCAGATGCGGGCATAACCCAGACCTAACCCAGACCTAACCGGTGTTATCCTCTAAAATATTGATCGAAACCAGGTTTAATTGACAGCTTCAGTGTGTTACCACATTACTACGTGATTCAAACACGAAAAAAACCCAGGATCTGGCCAACAAGTATGCGAAGAAGGCAAAATCATGAGCCAGATGCGGGCATATCCCGGACCTAACCCAGACCTAACCGGTGTTATCCTCTAAAATATTGATCGTAACCAGGTTTAATTGACTGCTTCAGTGTGTTACCACATTCCTACGTGATTCAAACACGAAAAAAACCCAGGATCTGGCCAACAAGTATGCGAAGAAGGCAAAATCATGAGCCAGATGCGGGCATAACCCAGACCTAACCCAGACCTAACCGGTGTTATCCTCTAAAATATTGATCGAAACCAGGTTTTATTGACTGCTTCAGTGTGTTACCACATTACTACGTGATTCAAACACGGAAAAAACCCAGGATCTGGCCAACAAGTTTGTGAAAAAGGTGAAAGTATAAGCCAGATGCGCGCATATCCCAGACCTAACCCAGACCTAACCGGTGTTATCCTCTAAAATATTGATCGAAACCAGGTTTAATTGACAGCTTCAGTGTGTTACCACATTACTACGTGATTCAAACACGAAAAAAACCCAGGATCTGGCCAACAAGTATGCGAAGAAGGCAAAATCATGAGCCAGATGCGGGCATAACCCAGACCTAACCCAGACCTAACCGGTGTTATCCTCTAAAATATTGATCGAAACCAGGTTTAATTGTCAGCTTCAGTGTGTTACCACATTACTACGTGATTCAAACACGAAAAAACCCCAGGATCTGGCCACCAAATATGCGAAGAAGGCAAAATCATGAGCCAGATGCGGGCATAACCCAGACCTAACCCAGACCTAACCGGTGTTATCCTCTGAAATATTGATCGAAACCAGGTTTAATTGACTGCTTCGGTGTGTTACCACATTACTACGTGATTCAAACCCGAAAAAAACCCAGGATCTGGCCAACAAGTATGCGAAGAAGGCAAAATCATGAGCCAGATGCGTGCATAACCCAGACCTAACCCAGACCTAACCGGTGTTATCCTCTAAAATATTGATCGAAACCAGGTTTAATTGACTGCTTCAGTGTGTTACCACATTACTACGTGATTCAAACACGGAAAAAACCCAGGATCTGGCCAACAAGTTTGCGAAAAAGGTGAAAGTGTAAGCCAGATGCGCGCATATCCCAGACCTAACCCAGACCTAACCGGTGTTATCCTCTAAAATATTGATCGAAACCAGGTTTAATTGACAGCTTCAGTGTGTTACCACATTACTACGTGATTCAAACACGAAAAAAACCCAGGATCTGGCCAACAAGTATGCGAAGAAGGCAAAATCATGAGCCAGATGCGGGCATAACCCAGACCTAACCCAGACCTAACCGGTGTTATCCTCTAAAATATTGATCGAAACCAGGTTTATTGACAGCTTCAGTGTGTTACCACATTACTACGTGATTCAAACACGAAAAAAACCCAAGATCTGGCCAACAAGTATGCGAAGAAGGCAAAATCATGAGCCAGATGCGGGCATAACCCAGACCTAACCCAGACCTAACCGGTGTTATCCTCTAAAATATTGATCGAAACCAGGTTTAATTGACAGCTTCAGTGTGTTACCACATTACTACGTGATTCAAACACGAAAAAAACCCAGGATCTGGCCAACAAGTATGCGAAGAAGGCAAAATCATGAGCCAGATGCGGGCATATCCCGGACCTAACCCAGACCTAACCGGTGTTATCCTCTAAAATATTGATCGTAACCAGGTTTAATTGACTGCTTCAGTGTGTTACCACATTCCTACGTGATTCAAACACGAAAAAAACCCAGGATCTGGCCAACAAGTATGCGAAGAAGGCAAAATCATGAGCCAGATGCGGGCATAACCCAGACCTAACCCAGACCTAACCGGTGTTATCCTCTAAAATATTGATCGAAACCAGGTTTTATTGACTGCTTCAGTGTGTTACCACATTACTACGTGATTCAAACACGGAAAAAACCCAGGATCTGGCCAACAAGTTTGTGAAAAAGGTGAAAGTATAAGCCAGATGCGCGCATATCCCAGACCTAACCCAGACCTAACCGGTGTTATCCTCTAAAATATTGATCGAAACCAGGTTTAATTGACAGCTTCAGTGTGTTACCACATTACTACGTGATTCAAACACGAAAAAAACCCAGGATCTGGCCAACAAGTATGCGAAGAAGGCAAAATCATGAGCCAGATGCGGGCATAACCCAGACCTAACCCAGACCTAACCGGTGTTATCCTCTAAAATATTGATCGAAACCTGGTTTAATTGACAGCTTCAGTGTGTTACCACATTACTACGTGATTCAAACACGAAAAAAACCCAGGATCTGGCCAACAAGTATGCGAAGAAGGCAAAATCATGAGCCAGATGCGGGCATAACCCAGACCTAACCCAGACCTAACCGGTGTTATCCTCTAAAATACTGTCCGAATCCAGGTTTAATTGACTGCCTCAGTGTGGTACAACTTTACTACGTGATTCAAACACGGAAAAAACCCAGGATCTGGCCAACAAGTTTGCGAAAGAGGCGAAAGTATAAGCCAGATGCGCGCAAATCCCAGACCTAACCCAGACCTAACCGGTGTTATCCTCTAAAATATTGATCGAAACCAGGTTTTATTGACTGCTTCAGTGTGTTACCACATTACTACGTGTTTCAAACACGGAAAATACCCAGGATCTGGCCAACAAGTATGCGAAGAAGGCAAAATCATGAGCCAGATGCGGGCATAACCCAGACCTAACCCAGACCTAACCTGTGTTATCCTCTGAAATATTGATCGAAACCAGGTTTAATTGACTGCTTCGGTGTGTTACCACATTACTACGTGATTCAAACACGAAAAAAACCCAGGATCTGGCCAACAAGTATGCGAAGAAGGCAAAATCATGAGCCAGATGCGTGCATAACCCAGACCTAACCCAGACCTAACCGGTGTTATCCTCTAAAATATTGATCGAAACCAGGTTTAATTGACTGCTTCAGTGTGTTACCACATTGCTACGTGATTCAAACACGGAAAAAACCCAGGATCTGGCCAACAAGTTTGCGAAAAAGGAGAAAGTGTAAGCCAGATGCGCGCATATCCCAGACCTAACCCAGACCTAACCGGTGTTATCCTCTAAAATATTGATCGAAACCAGGTTTAATTGACAGCTTCAGTGTGTTACCACATTACTACGTGATTCAAACACGAAAAAAACCCAGGATCTGGCCAACAAGTATGCGAAGAAGGCAAAATCATGAGCCAGATGCGGGCATAACCCAGACCTAACCCAGACCTAACCGGTGTTATCCTCTAAAATATTGATCGAAACCAGGTTTATTGACAGCTTCAGTGTGTTACCACATTACTACGTGATTCAAACACGAAAAAAACCCAAGATCTGGCCAACAAGTATGCGAAGAAGGCAAAATCATGAGCCAGATGCGGGCATAACCCAGATCTAACCCAGACCTAACCGGTGTTATCCTCTAAAATATTGATCGAAACCAGGTTTAATTGACAGCTTCAGTGTGTTACCACATTACTACGTGATTCAAACACGAAAAAAACCCAGGATCTGGCCAACAAGTATGCGAAGAAGGCAAAATCATGAGCCAGATGCGGGCATATCCCGGACCTAACCCAGACCTAACCGGTGTTATCCTCTAAAATATTGATCGTAACCAGGTTTAATTGACTGCTTCAGTGTGTTACCACATTCCTACGTGATTCAAACACGAAAAAAACCCAGGATCTGGCCAACAAGTATGCGAAGAAGGCAAAATCATGAGCCAGATGCGGGCATAACCCAGACCTAACCCAGACCTAACCGGTGTTATCCTCTAAAATATTGATCGAAACCAGGTTTTATTGACTGCTTCAGTGTGTTACCACATTACTACGTGATTCAAACACGGAAAAAACCCAGGATCTGGCCAACAAGTTTGTGAAAAAGGTGAAAGTATAAGCCAGATGCGCGCATATCCCAGACCTAACCCAGACCTAACCGGTGTTATCCTCTAAAATATTGATCGAAACCAGGTTTAATTGACAGCTTCAGTGTGTTACCACATTACTACGTGATTCAAACACGAAAAAAACCCAGGATCTGGCCAACAAGTATGCGAAGAAGGCAAAATCATGAGCCAGATGCGGGCATAACCCAGACCTAACCCAGACCTAACCGGTGTTATCCTCTAAAATATTGATCGAAACCAGGTTTAATTGACAGCTTCAGTGTGTTACCACATTACTACGTGATTCAAACACGAAAAAAACCCAGGATCTGGCCAACAAGTATGCGAAGAAGGCAAAATCATGAGCCAGATGCGGGCATAACCCAGACCTAACCCAGACCTAACCGGTGTTATCCTCTAAAATACTGTCCGAATCCAGGTTTAATTGACTGCCTCAGTGTGGTACAACTTTACTACGTGATTCAAACACGGAAAAAACCCAGGATCTGGCCAACAAGTTTGCGAAAAAGGCGAAAGTATAAGCCAGATGCGCGCAAATCCCAGACCTAACCCAGACCTAACCGGTGTTATCCTCTAAAATATTGATCGAAACCAGGTTTTATTGACTGCTTCAGTGTGTTACCACATTACTACGTGTTTCAAACACGGAAAATACCCAGGATCTGGCCAACAAGTATGCGAAGAAGGCAAAATCATGAGCCAGATGCAGGCATAACCCAGACCTAACCCAGACCTAACCTGTGTTATCCTCTGAAATATTGATCGAAACCAGGTTTAATTGACTGCTTCGGTGTGTTACCACATTACTACGTGATTCAAACACGAAAAAAACCCAGGATCTGGCCAACAAGTATGCGAAGAAGGCAAAATCATGAGCCAGATGCGTGCATAACCCAGACCTAACCCAGACCTAACCGGTGTTATCCTCTAAAATATTGATCGAAACCAGGTTTAATTGACAGCTTCAGTGTGGTACCACGTTACTGCGTTATTCAAACACGAAAAATACCCAGGATCTGGCCAACAAGTTTGCGAAAAAGGCGAAAGTATAAGCCAGATGCGCGCATATCCCAGACCTAACCCAGACCTAACCGGTGTTATCCTCTAAAATATTGATCGAAACCAGGTTTAATTGACAGCTTCAGTGTGTTACCACATTACTACGTGATTCAAACACGAAAAAAACCCAGGATCTGGCCAACAAGTATGCGAAGAAGGCAAAATCATGAGCCAGATGCGGGCATATCCCGGACCAAACCCAGACCTAATCGGTGTTATCCTCTAAAATATTGATTGTAACCAGGTTTAATTGACTGCTTCAGTGTGTAACCACATTCCTACGTGATTCAAACACGAAAAAAACCCAGGATCTGGCCAACAAGTATGCGAAGAAGGCAAAATCATGAGCCAGATGCGGGCATAACCCAGTCCTAACCCAGACCTAACCGGTGTTATCCTCTAAAATATTGATCGAAACCAGGTTTAATTGACAGCTTCAGTGTGTTACCACATTACTACGTGATTCAAACACGGAAAAAACCCAGGATGTGGCCAACAAGTTTGTGAAAAAGGTGAAAGTATAAGCCAGATGCGCGCATATCCCAGACCTAACCCAGACCTAACCGGTGTTATCCTCTAAAATATTGATCGAAACCAGGTTTAATTGACAGCTTCAGTGTGTTACCACATTACTACGTGATTCAAACACGAAAAAAACCCAGGATCTGGCCAACAAGTATGCGAAGAAGGCAAAATCATGAGCCAGATGCGGGCATAACCCAGACCTAACCCAGACCTAACCGGTGTTATCCTCTAAAATATTGATCGAAACCAGGTTTAATTGACAGCTTCAGTGTGTTACCACATTACTACGTGATTCAAACACGAAAAAAACCCAGGATCTGGCCAACAAGTATGCGAAGAAGGCAAAATCATGAGCCAGATGCGGGCATAACCCAGACCTAACCCAGACCTAACCGGTGTTATCCTCTAAAATACTGTCCGAATCCAGGTTTAATTGACTGCCTCAGTGTGGTACAACTTTACTACGTGATTCAAACACGGAAAAAACCCAGGATCTGGCCAACAAGTTTGCGAAAAAGGCGAAAGTATAAGCCAGATGCGCGCAAATCCCAGACCTAACCCAGACCTAACCGGTGTTATCCTCTAAAATATTGATCGAAACCAGGTTTTATTGACTGCTTCAGTGTGTTACCACATTACTACGTGTTTCAATCACGGAAAATACCCAGGATCTGGCCAACAAGTATGCGAAGAAGGCAAAATCATGAGCCAGATGCGGGCATAACCCAGACCTAACCCAGACCTAACCGGTGTTATCCTCTGAAATATTGATCGAAACCAGGTTTAATTGACTGCTTCGGTGTGTTACCACATTACTACGTGATTCAAACACGAAAAAAACCCAGGATCTGGCCAACAAGTATGCGAAGAAGGCAAAATCATGAGCCAGATGCGTGCATAACCCAGACCTAACCCAGACCTAACCGGTGTTATCCTCTAAAATATTGATCGAAATCAGGTTTAATTGACAGCTTCAGTGTGGTACCACATTACTGCGTTATTCAAACACGAAAAAAACCCAAGATCTGGCCAACAAGTATACGAAGAAGGCAAAATCATGAGCCAGATGCGGGCATAACCCAGACCTAACCCAGACCTAACCGGTGTTATCCTCTATAATATTGATCGAAACCAGGTTTAATTGACAGCTTCAGTGTGTTACCACATTACTACGTGATTCAAACACGAAAAAAACCCAGGATCTGGCCAACAAGTATGCGAAGAAGGCAAAATCATGAGCCAGATGCGGGCATAACCCAGTCCTAACCCAGACCTAACCGGTGTTATCCTCTAAAATATTGATCGAAACCAGGTTTAATTGACAGCTTCAGTGTGTTACCACATTACTACGTGATTCAAACACGGAAAAAACCCAGGATCTGGCCAACAAGTTTGTGAAAAAGGTGAAAGTATAAGCCAGATGCGCGCATATCCCAGACCTAACCCAGACCTAACCGGTGTTATCCTCTAAAATATTGATCGAAACCAGGTTTAATTGACAGCTTCAGTGTGTTACACACATTACTACGTGATTCAAACACGAAAAAAACCCAGGATCTGGCCAACAAGTATGCGAAGAAGGCAAAATCATGAGCCAGATGCGGGCATAACCCAGACCTAACCCAGACCTAACCGGTGTTATCCTCTAAAATATTGATCGAAACCAGGTTTAATTGACAGCTTCAGTGTGTTACCACATTACTACGTGATTCAAACACGAAAAAAACCCAGGATCTGGCCAACAAGTATGCGAAGAAGGCAAAATCATGAGCCAGATGCGGGCATAACCCAGACCTAACCCAGACCTAACCGGTGTTATCCTCTAAAATACTGTCCGAATCCAGGTTTAATTGACTGCCTCAGTGTGGTACAACTTTACTACGTGATTCAAACACGGAAAAAACCCAGGATCTGGCCAACAAGTTTGCGAAAAAGGCAAAATCATGAGCCAGATGCGGGCATAACCCAGACCTAACCCAGACCTAACCGGTGTTATCCTCTAAAATATTGATCGAAACCAGGTTTAATTGACAGCTTCAGTGTGTTACCACATTACTACGTGATTCAAACACGAAAAAAACCCAGGATCTGGCCAACAAGTATGCGAAGAAGGCAAAATCATGAGCCAGATGCGGGCATAACCCAGACCTAACCCAGACCTAACCGGTGTTATCCTCTAAAATATTGATCGAAACCAGGTTTATTGACAGCTTCAGTGTGTTACCACATTACTACGTGATTCAAACACGAAAAAAACCCAAGATCTGGCCAACAAGTATGCGAAGAAGGCAAAATCATGAGCCAGATGCGGGCATAACCCAGATCTAACCCAGACCTAACCGGTGTTATCCTCTAAAATATTGATCGAAACCAGGTTTAATTGACAGCTTCAGTGTGTTACCACATTACTACGTGATTCAAACACGAAAAAAACCCAGGATCTGGCCAACAAGTATGCGAAGAAGGCAAAATCATGAGCCAGATGCGGGCATATCCCGGACCTAACCCAGACCTAACCGGTGTTATCCTCTAAAATATTGATCGTAACCAGGTTTAATTGACTGCTTCAGTGTGTTACCACATTCCTACGTGATTCAAACACGAAAAAAACCCAGGATCTGGCCAACAAGTATGCGAAGAAGGCAAAATCATGAGCCAGATGCGGGCATAACCCAGACCTAACCCAGACCTAACCGGTGTTATCCTCTAAAATATTGATCGAAACCAGGTTTTATTGACTGCTTCAGTGTGTTACCACATTACTACGTGATTCAAACACGGAAAAAACCCAGGATCTGGCCAACAAGTTTGTGAAAAAGGTGAAAGTATAAGCCAGATGCGCGCATATCCCAGACCTAACCCAGACCTAACCGGTGTTATCCTCTAAAATATTGATCGAAACCAGGTTTAATTGACAGCTTCAGTGTGTTACCACATTACTACGTGATTCAAACACGAAAAAAACCCAGGATCTGGCCAACAAGTATGCGAAGAAGGCAAAATCATGAGCCAGATGCGGGCATAACCCAGACCTAACCCAGACCTAACCGGTGTTATCCTCTAAAATATTGATCGAAACCAGGTTTAATTGACAGCTTCAGTGTGATACCACATTACTACGTGATTCAAACACGAAAAAAACCCAGGATCTGGCCAACAAGTATGCGAAGAAGGCAAAATCATGAGCCAGATGCGGGCATAACCCAGACCTAACCCAGACCTAACCGGTGTTATCCTCTAAAATACTGTCCGAATCCAGGTTTAATTGACTGCCTCAGTGTGGTACAACTTTACTACGTGATTCAAACACGGAAAAAACCCAGGATCTGGCCAACAAGTTTGCGAAAAAGGCGAAAGTATAAGCCAGATGCGGGCATAACCCAGACCTAACCCAGACCTAACCGGTGTTATCCTCTAAAATATTGATCGAAACCAGGTTTAATTGACAGCTTCAGTGTGTTACCACATTACTACGTGATTCAAACACGAAAAAAACCCAGGATCTGGCCAACAAGTATGCGAAGAAGGCAAAATCATGAGCCAGATGCGGGCATAACCCAGACCTAACCCAGACCTAACCGGTGTTATCCTCTAAAATATTGATCGAAACCAGGTTTAATTGACAGCTTCAGTGTGTTACCACATTACTACGTGATTCAAACACGAAAAAAACCCAGGATCTGGCCAACAAGTATGCGAAGAAGGCAAAATCATGAGCCAGATGCGGGCATATCCCGGACCTAACCCAGACCTAACCGGTGTTATCCTCTAAAATATTGATCGTAACCAGGTTTAATTGACCGCTTCAGTGTGTTACCACATTCCTACGTGATTCAAACACGAAAAAAACCCAGGATCTGGCCAACAAGTATGCGAAGAAGGCAAAATCATGAGCCAGATGCGGGCATAACCCAGACCTAACCCAGACCTAACCGGTGTTATCCTCTAAAATATTGATCGAAACCAGGTTTTATTGACTGCTTCAGTGTGTTACCACATTACTACGTGATTCAAACACGGAAAAAACCCAGGATCTGGCCAACAAGTTTGTGAAAAAGGTGAAAGTATAAGCCAGATGCGCGCATATCCCAGACCTAACCCAGACCTAACCGGTGTTATCCTCTAAAATATTGATCGAAACCAGGTTTAATTGACAGCTTCAGTGTGTTACCACATTACTACGTGATTCAAACACGAAAAAAACCCAGGATCTGGCCAACAAGTATGCGAAGAAGGCAAAATCATGAGCCAGATGCGGGCATAACCCAGACCTAACCCAGACCTAACCGGTGTTATCCTCTAAAATATTGATCGAAACCAGGTTTAATTGACAGCTTCAGTGTGTTACCACATTACTACGTGATTCAAACACGAAAAAAACCCAGGATCTGGCCAACAAGTATGCGAAGAAGGCAAAATCATGAGCCAGATGCGGGCATAACCCAGACCTAACCCAGACCTAACCGGTGTTATCCTCTAAAATACTGTCCGAATCCAGGTTTAATTGACTGCCTCAGTGTGGTACAACTTTACTACGTGATTCAAACACGAAAAAAACCCAGGATCTGGCCAACAAGTATGCGAAGAAGGCAAAATCATGAGCCAGATGCGGGCATATCCCGGACCTAACCCAGACCTAACCGGTGTTATCCTCTAAAATATTGATCGAAACCAGGTTTAATTGACGGCTTCAGTGTGTTACCACATTACTACGTGATTCAAAAACGAAAAAAACCCAGGATCTGGCCAACAAGTATGCGAAGAAGGCAAAATCATGAGCCAGATGCGGGCATATCCCGGACCAAACCCAGACCTAATCGGTGTTATCCTCTAAAATATTGATTGTAACCAGGTTTAATTGACTGCTTCAGTGTGTAACCACATTCCTACGTGATTCAAACACTAAAAAAACCCAGGATCTGTCCAACAAGTATGCGAAGAAGGCAAAATCATGAGCCAGATGCGGGCATAACCCAGACCTAACCCAGACCTAACCGGTGTTATCCTCTAAAATATTGATCGAAACCAGGTTTATTGACAGCTTCAGTGTGTTACCACATTACTACGTGATTCAAACACGAAAAAAACCCAAGATCTGGCCAACAAGTATGCGAAGAAGGCAAAATCATGAGCCAGATGCGGGCATAACCCAGATCTAACCCAGACCTAACCGGTGTTATCCTCTAAAATATTGATCGAAACCAGGTTTAATTGACAGCTTCAGTGTGTTACCACATTACTACGTGATTCAAACACGAAAAAAACCCAGGATCTGGCCAACAAGTATGCGAAGAAGGCAAAATCATGAGCCAGATGCGGGCATATCCCGGACCTAACCCAGACCTAACCGGTGTTATCCTCTAAAATATTGATCGTAACCAGGTTTAATTGACTGCTTCAGTGTGTTACCACATTCCTACGTGATTCAAACACGAAAAAAACCCAGGATCTGGCCAACAAGTATGCGAAGAAGGCAAAATCATGAGCCAGATGCGGGCATAACCCAGACCTAACCCAGACCTAACCGGTGTTATCCTCTAAAATATTGATCGAAACCAGGTTTTATTGACTGCTTCAGTGTGTTACCACATTACTACGTGATTCAAACACGGAAAAAACCCAGGATCTGGCCAACAAGTTTGTGAAAAAGGTGAAAGTATAAGCCAGATGCGCGCATATCCCAGACCTAACCCAGACCTAACCGGTGTTATCCTCTAAAATATTGATCGAAACCAGGTTTAATTGACAGCTTCAGTGTGTTACCACATTACTACGTGATTCAAACACGAAAAAAACCCAGGATCTGGCCAACAAGTATGCGAAGAAGGCAAAATCATGAGCCAGATGCGGGCATAACCCAGACCTAACCCAGACCTAACCGGTGTTATCCTCTAAAATATTGATCGAAACCAGGTTTAATTGACAGCTTCAGTGTGTTACCACATTACTACGTGATTCAAACACGAAAAAAACCCAGGATCTGGCCAACAAGTATGCGAAGAAGGCAAAATCATGAGCCAGATGCGGGCATAACCCAGACCTAACCCAGACCTAACCGGTGTTATCCTCTAAAATACTGTCCGAATCCAGGTTTAATTGACTGCCTCAGTGTGGTACAACTTTACTACGTGATTCAAACACGAAAAAAACCCAGGATCTGGCCAACAAGTATGCGAAGAAGGCAAAATCATGAGCCAGATGCGGGCATATCCCGGACCTAACCCAGACCTAACCGGTGTTATCCTCTAAAATATCGATCGAAACCAGGTTTAATTGACAGCTTCAGTGTGTTACCACATTACTACGTGATTCAAAAACGAAAAAAACCCAGGATCTGGCCAACAAGTATGCGAAGAAGGCAAAATCATGAGCCAGATGCGGGCATATCCCGGACCAAACCCAGACCTAATCGGTGTTATCCTCTAAAATATTGATTGTAACCAGGTTTAATTGACTGCTTCAGTGTGTAACCACATTCCTACGTGATTCAAACACTAAAAAAACCCAGGATCTGTCCAACAAGTATGCGAAGAAGGCAAAATCATGAGCCAGATGCGGGCATAACCCAGACCTAACCCAGACCTAACCGGTGTTATCCTCTAAAATATTGATCGAAACCAGGTTTATTGACAGCTTCAGTGTGTTACCACATTACTACGTGATTCAAACACGAAAAAAACCCAAGATCTGGCCAACAAGTATGCGAAGAAGGCAAAATCATGAGCCAGATGCGGGCATAACCCAGATCTAACCCAGACCTAACCGGTGTTATCCTCTAAAATATTGATCGAAACCAGGTTTAATTGACAGCTTCAGTGTGTTACCACATTACTACGTGATTCAAACACGAAAAAAACCCAGGATCTGGCCAACAAGTATGCGAAGAAGGCAAAATCATGAGCCAGATGCGGGCATATCCCGGACCTAACCCAGACCTAACCGGTGTTATCCTCTAAAATATTGATCGTAACCAGGTTTAATTGACTGCTTCAGTGTGTTACCACATTCCTACGTGATTCAAACACGAAAAAAACCCAGGATCTGGCCAACAAGTATGCGAAGAAGGCAAAATCATGAGCCAGATGCGGGCATAACCCAGACCTAACCCAGACCTAACCGGTGTTATCCTCTAAAATATTGATCGAAACCAGGTTTTATTGACTGCTTCAGTGTGTTACCACATTACTACGTGATTCAAACACGGAAAAAACCCAGGATCTGGCCAACAAGTTTGTGAAAAAGGTGAAAGTATAAGCCAGATGCGCGCATATCCCAGACCTAACCCAGACCTAACCGGTGTTATCCTCTAAAATATTGATCGAAACCAGGTTTAATTGACAGCTTCAGTGTGTTACCACATTACTACGTGATTCAAACACGAAAAAAACCCAGGATCTGGCCAACAAGTATGCGAAGAAGGCAAAATCATGAGCCAGATGCGGGCATAACCCAGACCTAACCCAGACCTAACCGGTGTTATCCTCTAAAATATTGATCGAAACCAGGTTTAATTGACAGCTTCAGTGTGTTACCACATTACTACGTGATTCAAACACGAAAAAAACCCAGGATCTGGCCAACAAGTATGCGAAGAAGGCAAAATCATGAGCCAGATGCGGGCATAACCCAGACCTAACCCAGACCTAACCGGTGTTATCCTCTAAAATACTGTCCGAATCCAGGTTTAATTGACTGCCTCAGTGTGGTACAACTTTACTACGTGATTCAAACACGGAAAAAACCCAGGATCTGGCCAACAAGTTTGCGAAAAAGGCGAAAGTATAAGCCAGATGCGCGCAAATCCCAGACCTAACCCAGACCTAACCGGTGTTATCCTCTAAAATATTGATCGAAACCAGGTTTTATTGACTGCTTCAGTGTGTTACCACATTACTACGTGTTTCAAACACGGAAAATACCCAGGATCTGGCCAACAAGTATGCGAAGAAGGCAAAATCATGAGCCAGATGCGGGCATAACCCAGACCTAACCCAGACCTAACCTGTGTTATCCTCTGAAATATTGATCGAAACCAGGGTTAATTGACTGCTTCGGTGTGTTACCACATTACTACGTGATTCAAACACGAAAAAAACCCAGGATCTGGCCAACAAGTATGCGAAGAAGGCAAAATCATGAGCCAGATGCGTGCATAACCCAGACCTAACCCAGACCTAACCGGTGTTATCCTCTAAAATATTGATCGAAACCAGGTTTAATTGACAGCTTCAGTGTGGTACCACGTTACTGCGTTATTCAAACACGAAAAATACCCAGGATCTGGCCAACAAGTTTGCGAAAAAGGCGAAAGTATAAGCCAGATGCGCGCATATCCCAGACCTAACCCAGACCTAACCGGTGTTATCCTCTAAAATATTGATCGAAACCAGGTTTAATTGACAGCTTCAGTGTGTTACCACATTACTACGTGATTCAAACACGAAAAAAACCCAGGATCTGGCCAACAAGTATGCGAAGAAGGCAAAATCATGAGCCAGATGCGGGCATATCCCGGACCAAACCCAGACCTAATCGGTGTTATCCTCTAAAATATTGATTGTAACCAGGTTTAATTGACTGCTTCAGTGTGTAACCACATTCCTACGTGATTCAAACACGAAAAAAACCCAGGATCTGGCCAACAAGTATGCGAAGAAGGCAAAATCATGAGCCAGATGCGGGCATAACCCAGTCCTAACCCAGACCTAACCGGTGTTATCCTCTAAAATATTGATCGAAACCAGGTTTAATTGACAGCTTCAGTGTGTTACCACATTACTACGTGATTCAAACACGGAAAAAACCCAGGATCTGGCCAACAAGTTTGTGAAAAAGGTGAAAGTATAAGCCAGATGCGCGCATATCCCAGACCTAACCCAGACCTAACCGGTGTTATCCTCTAAAATATTGATCGAAACCAGGTTTAATTGACAGCTTCAGTGTGTTACACACATTACTACGTGATTCAAACACGAAAAAAACCCAGGATCTGGCCAACAAGTATGCGAAGAAGGCAAAATCATGAGCCAGATGCGGGCATAACCCAGACCTAACCCAGACCTAACCGGTGTTATCCTCTAAAATATTGATCGAAACCAGGTTTAATTGACAGCTTCAGTGTGTTACCACATTACTACGTGATTCAAACACGAAAAAAACCCAGGATCTGGCCAACAAGTATGCGAAGAAGGCAAAATCATGAGCCAGATGCGGGCATAACCCAGACCTAACCCAGACCTAACCGGTGTTATCCTCTAAAATACTGTCCGAATCCAGGTTTAATTGACTGCCTCAGTGTGGTACAACTTTACTACGTGATTCAAACACGGAAAAAACCCAGGATCTGGCCAACAAGTTTGCGAAAAAGGCAAAATCATGAGCCAGATGCGGGCATAACCCAGACCTAACCCAGACCTAACCGGTGTTATCCTCTAAAATATTGATCGAAACCAGGTTTAATTGACAGCTTCAGTGTGTTACCACATTACTATGTGATTCAAACACGAAAAAAACCCAGGATCTGGCCAACAAGTATGCGAAGAAGGCAAAATCATGAGCCAGATGCGGGCATAACCCAGACCTAACCCAGACCTAACCGGTGTTATCCTCTAAAATATTGATCGAAACCAGGTTTAATTGACAGCTTCAGTGTGTTACCACATTACTACGTGATTCAAACACGAAAAAAACCCAGGATCTGGCCAACAAGTATGCGAAGAAGGCAAAATCATGAGCCAGATGCGGGCATAACCCAGACCTAACCCAGACCTAACCGGTGTTATCCTCTAAAATACTGTCCGAATCCAGGTTTAATTGACTGCCTCAGTGTGGTACAACTTTACTACGTGATTCAAACACGGAAAAAACCCAGGATCTGGCCAACAAGTTTGCGAAAAAGGCGAAAGTATAAGCCAGATGCGCGCAAATCCCAGACCTAACCCAGACCTAACCGGTGTTATCCTCTAAAATATTGATCGAAACCAGGTTTTATTGACTGCTTCAGTGTGTTACCACATTACTACGTGTTTCAAACACGGAAAATACCCAGGATCTGGCCAACAAGTTTGCGAAGGAGGCAAAATCATGAGCCAGATGCGGGCATAACCCAGACCTAACCCAGACCTAACCTGTGTTATCCTCTGAAATATTGATCGAAACCAGGGTTAATTGACTGCTTCGGTGTGTTACCACATTACTACGTGATTCAAACACGAAAAAAACCCAGGATCTGGCCAACAAGTATGCGAAGAAGGCAAAATCATGAGCCAGATGCGTGCATAACCCAGACCTAACCCAGACCTAACCGGTGTTATCCTCTAAAATATTGATCGAAACCAGGTTTAATTGACAGCTTCAGTGTGGTACCACGTTACTGCGTTATTCAAACACGAAAAATACCCAGGATCTGGCCAACAAGTTTGCGAAGAAGGCAAAATCATGAGCCAGATGCGGGCATAACCCAGACCTAACCCAGACCTAACCGGTGTTATCCTCTAAAATGTTGATCGAAACCAGGTTTAATTGACAGCTTCAGTGTGTTACCACATTACTACGTGATTCAAACACGAAAAAAACCCAGGATCTGGCCAACAAGTATGCGAAGAAGGCAAAATCATGAGCCAGATGCGGGCATAACCCAGACCTAACCCAGACCTAACCGGTGTTATCCTCTAAAATACTGTCCGAATCCAGGTTTAATTGACTGCCTCAGTGTGGTACAACTTTACTACGTGATTCAAACACGGAAAAAACCCAGGATCTGGCCAACAAGTTTGCGAAAAAGGCGAAAGTATAAGCCAGATGCGCGCAAATCCCAGACCTAACCCAGACCTAACCGGTGTTATCCTCTAAAATATTGATCGAAACCAGGTTTTATTGACTGCTTCAGTGTGTTACCACATTACTACGTGTTTCAAACACGGAAAATACCCAGGATCTGGCCAACAAGTATGCGAAGAAGGCAAAATCATGAGCCAGATGCGGGCATAACCCAGACCTAACCCAGACCTAACCGGTGTTATCCTCTGAAATATTGATCGAAACCAGGTTTAATTGACTGCTTCGGTGTGTTACCACATTACTACGTGATTCAAACACGAAAAAAACCCAGGATCTGGCCAACAAGTATGCGAAGAAGGCAAAATCATGAGCCAGATGCGTGCATAACCCAGACCTAACCCAGACCTAACCGGTGTTATCCTCTAAAATATTGATCGAAACCAGGTTTAATTGACAGCTTCAGTGTGGTACCACATTACTGCGTTATTCAAACACGAAAAAAACCCAAGATCTGGCCAACAAGTATACGAAGAAGGCAAAATCATGAGCCAGATGCGGGCATAACCCAGACCTAACCCAGACCTAACCGGTGTTATCCTCTAAAATATTGATCGAAACCAGGTTTAATTGACAGCTTCAGTGTGTTACCACATTACTACGTGATTCAAACACGAAAAAAACCCAGGATCTGGCCAACAAGTATGCGAAGAAGGCAAAATCATGAGCCAGATGCGGGCATATCCCGGACCTAACCCAGACCTAACCGGTGTTATCCTCTAAAATATTGATCGTAACCAGGTTTAATTGACCGCTTCAGTGTGTTACCACATTCCTACGTGATTCAAACACGAAAAAAACCCAGGATCTGGCCAACAAGTATGCGAAGAAGGCAAAATCATGAGCCAGATGCGGGCATAACCCAGACCTAACCCAGACCTAACCGGTGTTATCCTCTAAAATATTGATCGAAACCAGGTTTTATTGACTACTTCAGTGTGTTACCACATTACTACGTGATTCAAACACGGAAAAAACCCAGGATCTGGCCAACAAGTTTGTGAAAAAGGTGAAAGTATAAGCCAGATGCGCGCATATCCCAGACCTAACCCAGACCTAACCGGTGTTATCCTCTAAAATATTGATCGAAACCAGGTTTAATTGACAGCTTCAGTGTGTTACCACATTACTACGTGATTCAAACACGAAAAAAACCCAGGATCTGGCCAACAAGTATGCGAAGAAGGCAAAATCATGAGCCAGATGCGGGCATAACCCAGACCTAACCCAGACCTAACCGGTGTTATCCTCTAAAATATTGATCGAAACCAGGTATAATTGACAGCTTCAGTGTGTTACCACATTACTACGTGATTCAAACACGAAAAAAACCCAGGATCTGGCCAACAAGTATGCGAAGAAGGCAAAATCATGAGCCAGATGCGGGCATAACCCAGACCTAACCCAGACCTAACCGGTGTTATCCTCTAAAATACTGTCCGAATCCAGGTTTAATTGACTGCCTCAGTGTGGTACAACTTTACTACATGATTCAAACACGGAAAAAACCCAGGATCTGGCCAACAAGTTTGCGAAAAAGGCGAAAGTATAAGCCAGATGCGCGCAAATCCCAGACCTAACCCCAGACCTAACCGGTGTTATCCTCTAAAATATTGATCGAAACCAGGTTTTATTGACTGCTTCAGTGTGTTACCACATTACTACGTGTTTCAAACACGGAAAATACCCAGGATCTGGCCAACAAGTATGCGAAGAAGGCAAAATCATGAGCCAGATGTGGGCATAACCCAGACCTAACCCAGACCTAACCGGTGTTATCCTCTGAAATATTGATCGAAACCAGGTTTAATTGACTGCTTCGGTGTGTTACCACATTACTACGTGATTCAAACACGAAAAAAACCCAGGATCTGGCCAACAAGTATGCGAAGAAGGCAAAATCATGAGCCAGATGCGTGCATAACCCAGACCTAACCCAGACCTAACCGGTGTTATCCTCTAAAATATTGATCGAAACCAGGTTTAATTGACAGCTTCAGTGTGGTACCACATTACTGCGTTATTCAAACACGAAAAAAACCCAAGATCTGGCCAACAAGTATGCGAAGAAGGCAAAATCATGAGCCAGATGCGGGCATAACCCAGACCTAACCCAGACCTAACCGGTGTTATCCTCTAAAATATTGATCGAAACCAGGTTTAATTGACAGCTTCAGTGTGTTACCACATTACTACGTGATTCAAACACGAAAAAAACCCAGGATCTGGCCAACAAGTATGCGAAGAAGGCAAAATCATGAGCCAGATGCGGGCATATCCCGGACCTAACCCAGACCTAACCGGTGTTATCCTCTAAAATATTGATCGTAACCAGGTTTAATTGACTGCTTCAGTGTGTTACCACATTCCTACGTGATTCAAACACGAAAAAAACCCAGGATCTGGCCAACAAGTATGCGAAGAAGGCAAAATCATGAGCCAGATGCGTGCATAACCCAGACCTAACCCAGACCTAACCGGTGTTATCCTCTAAAATATTGATCGAAACCAGGTTTTATTGACTGCTTCAGTGTGTTACCACATTACTACGTGATTCAAACACGGAAAAAACCCAGGATATGGCCAACAAGTTTGTGAAAAAGGTGAAAGTATAAGCCAGATGCGCGCATATCCCAGACCTAACCCAGACCTAACCGGTGTTATCCTCTAAAATATTGATCGAAACCAGGTTTAATTGACAGCTTCAGTGTGTTACCACATTACTACGTGATTCAAACACGAAAAAAACCCAGGATCTGGCCAACAAGTATGCGAAGAAGGCAAAATCATGAGCCAGATGCGGGCATAACCCAGACCTAACCCAGACGTAACCGGTGTTATCCTCTAAAATATTGATCGAAACCAGGTTTAATTGACTGCTTCAGTGTGTTACCACATTACTACGTGATTCAAACACGAAAAAAACCCAGGATCTGGCCAACAAGTATGCGAAGAAGGCAAAATCATGAGCCAGATGCGGGCATAACCCAGACCTAACCCAGACCTAAGCGGTGTTATCCTCTAAAATACTGCCCGAATCCAGGTTTAATTGACTGCCTCAGTGTGGTACAACTTTACTACGTGTTTCAAACACGGAAAAAACCCAGGATCTGGCCAACAAGTTTGCGAAAAAGGCGAAAGTATAAGCCAGATGCGCGCAAATCCCAGACCTAACCCAGACCTAACCGGTGTTATCCGCTAAAATATTGATCGAAACCAGGTTTTATTGACTGCTTCAGTGTGTTACCACATTACTACGTGTTTCAAACACGGAAAATACCCAGGATCTGGCCAACAAGTATGCGAAGAAGGCAAAATCATGAGCCAGATGCGGGCATAACCCAGACCTAACCCAGACCTAACCGGTGTCATCCTCTAAAATATTGATCGAAACCAGGTTTAATTGACAGCTTCAGTGTGTTACCACATTACTACGTGATTCAAACACGAAAAAAACCCAGGATCTGGCCAACAAGTATGCGAAGAAGGCAAAATCATGAGCCAGATGCGGGCATAACCCAGACCTAACCCAGACCTAACCGGTGTTATCCTCTTAAATATTGATCGAAACCAGGTTTAATTGACTGCTTCAGTGTGTTACCACATTACTAAGGGATTCAAACACGGAAAATACCCAGGATCTGGCCAACAAGTTTGCGAAAAAGGCTAAAGTATAAGCCAGATGCGCGCAAATCCCAGACCTAACCCAGACCTAACCGGTGTTATCCGCTAAAATATTGATCGAAACCAGGTTTTATTGACTGCTTCAGTGTGTTACCACATTACTACGTGTTTCAAACACGGAAAATACCCAGGATCTGGCCAACAAGTATGCGAAGAAGGCAAAATCATGAGCCAGATGCGGGCATAACCCAGACCTAACCCAGACCTAACCGGTGTCATCCTCTAAAATATTGATCGAAACCAGGTTTAATTGACAGCTTCAGTGTGTTACCACATTACTACGTGATTCAAACACGGAAAATACCCAGGATCTGGCCAACAAGTTTGCGAAAAAGGCGAAAGTATAAGCCAGATGCGCGCAAATCCCAGACCTAACCCAGACCTAACCGGTGTTATCCTCTAAAATATTGATCGAAACCAGGTTTTATTGACTGCTTCAGTGTGTTACCACATTACTACGTGATCAAACACGGAAAAAACCCAGGATCTGGCCAACAAGTTTGCGAAAAAGGTGAAAGTATAAGCCAGATGCGGGCATATCCCGGACCTAACCCAGACCTAACCGGTGTTATCCTCTAAAATATTGATCGAAACCAGGTTTAATTCACAGCTTCAGTGTGTTACCACATTACTACGTGATTCAAACACGAAAAAAACCCAGGATCTGGCCAACAAGTATGCGAAGAAGGCAAAATCATGAGCCAGATGCGGGCATAACCCAGACCTAACCCAGACCTAACCAGTGTTATCCTCTAAACTATTGATCGAAACCAGGTTTAATTGACAGCTTCAGTGTGTTACCACATTACTACGTGATTCAAACACGGAAGAAACCCAGGATCTGGCCAACAAGTTTGCGAAAAAGGCGAAAGTATAAGCCAGATGCGGGCATAACCCAGACCTAACCCCGACCTAACCGGTGTTATCCTCTAAAATATTCATCGAAACCAGGTTTAATTGACAGCTTCAGTGTGTTACCACATTACTACGTGATTCAAACACGAAAAAAACCCAGGATCTGGCCAACAAGTATGCGGAGAAGGCAAAATCATGAGCCAGATGCGGGCATATCCCGGACCTAACCCAGAGCTAACCGGTGTTATCTTCTGAAATATTGATCGAAACCTGGTTTAATTGACTGCTTCAGTGTGTTACCACATTACTACGTGATTCAAACACGAAAGAAACCCACGTTCTGGCCAACAAGTATGCGAAGAAGGCAAAATCATGAGCCAGATGCGGGCATAACCCAGACCTAACCCCGACCTAACCGGTGTTATCCTCTAAAATATTGATCGAAACCAGGTTTTATTGACTGCTTCAGTGTGTTACCACATTACTACGTGATCAAACACGGAAGAAACCCAGGATCTGGCCA